>NC_041391.1:227794696-227796041 GCF_002162155.2 Triticum dicoccoides
GGACCTCGCCGGCGCGCGAGCCCCGCTCCCCCGTTCGCTCCTCGCGCCGATCCCCGGCCCACGGTGAGCGTCGGTCCCGGTCACCCTCCCGCCGCTCTTCTCCGCGGGGGGACCCCCGCGACCGCGGTCGGTCTCCAACGCGGGAGACCCGGCGCCGGTCCCCCTCGCCGCCCCGGCGTCGCGAACGGTCCCCTTCGCCGGCCCGCCAGCCCACCTCCAACCTCGACGCCGAAGCCCCCTCCCGCCGCTACCAGCCGCCTCGGTCCCAGGCTGCGTTCCCGCCGGCCAATGGCGGTAACGGCAACCGTGGGCGCCCGGGTTCCAAGAGGAAGAAGAAGAAGGGTCCTCCGCGCCCCCAAGCCGCCACCTCCGCCGCTCTCGTGGCTCCTTCTCCGGGTACCTCCGCCGGGGCCGTGGCTCAGCCGTGCTTCAACTGCGGCCTTACCGGTCACTTCCAGGTGGCATGCCCCAACCCACCATCGTGCTACTTATGCAAGGAGACCGGGCACCCCGCTATTCTCTGTCCGGACCGCCCGGTGACGGAGGAGCTCATGATGTATGGGCACGGCTTCGAGGACTTGGCCTTCTTTCACATCGAGGTGCCTGAGCTCGCACCCCCATCCCCCTCGCTGCTGGCTCTGGTGACGGTGGTGGGGGAGGCCGTCGCTACCCCGGAGCTGATTGAGGCGGAGCTCAACCACCTGTGCCGCTGCACGTGGGACTGGCAGGTGACCCCCACGGCTCCCAGCTCCTTCTCTGTGGTGTTCCCAGACGCGATGAGCATGGGCTTCTGCACCCGCAGCAACAACATCACCCTGGCCCTCAACGACATTGTGGTGAACATCTCTGAGCCGCAGTGGGATCCCAGAGCCGTCGCTACCCTGGACACGGCTTGGATTCTCATTGCCGGCCTCCCTGATGTTGCCCGCTCTGAGCGGACCATCCGCAGTATGTCCAAGATCCTGGGCCGTGTGGTGGTGGTGGATGAGCTCTCCCTGCGCAAGGAGGAGGAGGTCCGGGTTAAGGTGAAATGCCTGGACTCCTCCAAGCTTCTCGGCACGATCCGAGTCTTCTTCAACGACGACGGTTACGACCTCATGATCCGCCCCGAGCCCCCGTCCCACGTCGGCCGCCCCCGCCCCCCCGCTGGCAGTCTCCCGGGGGGGGGGGGCGGCGGAGGCGGAGGAGGACGACTCCCACCGCCGCCGCTCGCGCTCCTCCCGCTTCGACGACCCTACCGAGGATGAGGACGAGTCGGAGCGCTCTCTCTCCCCGGCTCGGGACTCCCCCATCCCTCCCGCAGGTGGGGGCGGGTCGAGGACTGGACGTACCCGGGTCTCGGCCA
>NC_041391.1:227796051-227829516 GCF_002162155.2 Triticum dicoccoides
AGGAGGAGGAGGTCCGGGTTAAGGTGAAATGCCTGGACTCCTCCAAGCTTCTCGGCACGATCCGAGTCTTCTTCAACGACGACGGTTACGACCTCATGATCCGCCCCGAGCCCCCGTCCCACGTCGGCCGCCCCCGCCCCCTCGCTGGCAGTCTCTCGGGGGGGGGGGGCGGCGGAGGCGGAGGAGGACGACTCCCACCGCCGCCGCTCGCGCTCCTCCCGCTTCGACGACCCTACCGAGGATGAGGACGAGTCGGAGCGCTCTCTCTCCCCGGCTCGGGACTCCCCCATCCCTCCCGCAGGTGGGGGCGGGTCGAGGACTGGACGTACCCGGGTCTCGGCCACCGATCTGGCGGTGGCCCTCCGCCTGGCCACTCCTCTGGCTCCTTCCCCGTCGGCGTCGCAGTCGTCCGATGATGTCTCCAGCGTGAGCCTCCTCGTCGCCCCACCCTCGTCCCCCCGCTCTCCCGGCACCGCCTCCGCCCGTCGCCCCCCCGCGACACTCGGGGCTCAGCCTTCCCCCGCCGGCTTGGCCTCCTCGGTGTCCCCCGCGGTTGGCGACGTGGGGGATGTCGATGCCCCTTCCGCGGCCCTCCCGCCCACTCCGCCCTCGGGGGCTGCGGTGGGGGTCGCTCTGGGGTCCCCCGCACCCACCCTCGAGTCGGTGCCGCCCACCCTCGTCCTCGCTTCGCCGGCCTCTCCGGCCGCCTCGGTGGCGGTGGACGTCGCCTCCCCGGCCTCCGCGCACCCCCCTCCGACGGTGGCGTACGCTAGGAGGCCTCGGTCCATCTCGACGCCGGTGACGTCCTCCCGCCGCAGCGCCCGCTTGGAGGCGTCGCGGCCGGACGACTCACCTGCGCCTTCCGTCGCCGAGCGGGCGGAGCTCCGCGCCGCCGCCCGGAACCTCGAGTCAGGTGCGGTCCCCGACCCTCCCAGTTCTTCTCGCTGCTCCTTTTCAGCTCTCGAGGCCGCTCCTCTTGGCCACCTCGCCAAGGTGGCCAATGACTCGGCCATCGTCTTCAGGGGGGAGGTCGGTCCCCCCTTACTTCAAATTGAGGCCATTAGGGCCCGAGAGATCCTCGATGGCAGGCTGGCCGAGACCCGCGCCCGCCTGCTCCGACCCCAGGTTCCGACTCCTCCGGTGGTCGACGGGGTGATTCGTGGCCGCACCCGGTCTCGCACGGCCGCCTTCCGCGCTCAAAGCGCCTCCCGTGTCCTGGGGTCAAGCAGCCCCCCGATGGGGGTTTAGATGAGGGCCCTTTTCTGGAACCTCCGCGGCTTCGGCCATGACGGCCGTCGCCGCCAGCTCATCGAGTACATCCGGGATGAGCATATTGACATTGTAGCCATCCAGGAAACCCTTCGATCCGAGTTCACCCTTCAAGAGCTTGAGCATCTGAGCCCCCACCTCTTCGCGTGGCACTGGCTCCCTTCTAGTGGGACTTCAGGCCACTCGGGTGGCATCCTCCTTGGGGTAAAGGACGCCACTTTTGAGGTGGGTGGCATGGACCGAGGCGAGTTCTTCGTTAGTATGGAGATCTTTGAGCGGGCTCTGAACTTCAAGTGGGAGGTCATTGTTGTCTACGGACCGGCGGATCACCGCCGATCCCCGGCCTTCCTCGCCGAGCTTCAGCTGAAGATCTCCAATTCCACGCTCCCGGTGTTAGTGGGGGGTGACTTCAATCTCATCCGATCTCCGGAAGAGAAGAATAACTCCCGGATTAATTTCCCCCGGATGCAATTATTCAACGATTGGATAGCGGAGCTGGGGCTCCGTGAGCTTGACCGGACTGGTGCCAGATTCACCTGGACCAACCGGCAAGCTGTCCCGACACAATCCATGCTGGATCGGGTCCTTGTTTCCCCGGAGTGGGAACTGCGATGCCCTCTGGCATCGCTCCGGGCAGTTACCCGGATTGGCTCCGACCATGTCCCCCTTCTCCTCTCCTCCGCTGACGAGCGCCCCCCCTCCCCGCCGCGGTTCCGGTTCGAGCTCTTCTGGCTCAACCAGGCGGGCTTTCGGGAGGCCGTTGTCGCCCGCTGGATCTCCGCTAGGTCGGCACCCCACCGCTCCATGTCTGCGGTGGACTCTTGGCACTTTTGTGCCAAGTTGGCCCGCCAGTTCATGAAGGGTTGGGGGGCTAACCTAGGCCGGGACCTAAGAGAGCGCAAGAAGTCCATCTTGACCGCCATTCAAGCTCTGGATGCGCGGGCTGACTCGATTGGGCTCTCCCCGGACGAGTGGCTACTTCGATACGACCTGGAGGATCAACTTTCCTTCATCTACGCAGATGAGGAGGCTTACTGGCGCGTGAGGGGAACTCAGAGATGGGTGCTTCAGGGCGACGCCAACACCGCCTACTTCCAGGTGATTGCGAACAGCCGGCGTCGCCGCAACTCCATCCACTGCCTGTGGGATGGAGGCACGCAGCTAGTGCGGCCTGAGGCCATCCGCCTCCATGTGGATGGCTTCTATAGGGATCTTTTTACCCCCACTCCGCGTGGTGGGGTGTGCCTCGCCCCCGACATTTGGTCGGGCGCGTTAGGAGTTTCGGCTGCAGCCAATGCAGCTCTGGTTGCCCCCTTCAGCGAGGACGAGGTCCTCGCTGCCATCAAGGGGATGAACTCCGCCTCGGCCCCGGGCCCGGACGGTCTCCCAGTAGCTTTCTTCAAGACGTTCTGGCCTACCATCAAGCTCGAGGTCATGGCCCTCTTTGAGGAATTTTACTCGGGTTCCATGGATTTGGGGCGACTCAACTATGGGGTGGTGTCCCTCATCCCCAAGGTCCCGGGCGCCACCGATATTCGCCAGTTCCGCCCCATCACAGTGATTAATGTGATTTTTAGGATCCTGGCGAAGGGGTACGCCAATAGGGTGACCCTCCTCGCGGATTCGTTCACCCACCCGAACCAATCCGCCTTCATTCAAGGCCGGTTTATCCTTGATGGGGTGTTGGTGTTCCACGAGGTGCTCCACGAGGTCCATTTGAAGCGTCATAAGGCGGTCTTCCTGAAGTTGGACTTCCACAAAGCCTACGACACGGTCCACTGGCCGTTCCTGAGAGAAGTCCTGATTCGCAAGGGCTTTGACGACCGATGGGTGACGCGCGTCATGCAGCTCGTCTCCTGTGGCCGGACGGCTGTGAACATCAATGGCGACATCGGACCCTTCTTCCCTACCCTCTGTGGGGTCCGGCAAGGGGACCCCTTCTCGCCGTTCTTGTTCAACATGGTTGTGGATGCCCTGGCTGCCATCCTAGACAAGGCCAAGGCTGCGGGCCATATTCGAGGCTTGGTCCCGCACCTGGTTGGAGGGGGAGGGGTCTCCCTTCTCCAATACGCAGATGACACCATTATTATGGTCGAGGGATCCGCCCTTGAGATTTCCAATCTGAAGTTCCTCCTTCTGTGCTTCCAGCAAATGTCGGGCCTTACCATCAACTTCGACAAGAGCGAAGTGATGGTGCTCGGGTACCCCGCCGAGGAGGCCCAGTCCATCGCCGATCGGCTTAACTGCCGGCTGGGCTCTTTCCCCACGACTTATCTGGGGATTCCCATTAGTGACTCGCGCCTCACCGTGGCGGACCTCCGCCCCACGGTGACCCGTATGCAGCATCGCGTTGAGCCCTGGAAAGGACGCTGGCTTTCGAAAGCGGCCCGCGTGATTCTGATCAACTCCTCGCTGGCCAGCCTCCTGTGGTTCCTCATGAGCTTCTACAGCCTTCATGAGACGCTCCACCAGGAGATCGCCAAGTACCAGTCCAGATTCTTCTGGGCAGGGGAGGAGGGCAGGCAGAAATATCACATGGTCAGTTGGCCAGATATCTGCAAACCCAAAGACCAGGGCGGTCTTGGGATTCTTTCCTCTCGGCGCATGAACATCGCCCTCTTGACCCGCTGGCTGTGGCGCATTGCCCTTGGAGAGGGTGGCCTCTGGCTAACTATCATCCAGAACAAGTACCTTCGTGGACAGCCGCTGGCGTTCTGCCAACGCTCGGGCGGTTCCCAGTTTTGGCAGGCCGTCGTACAGCTGCTTCCGGTGTTACGCATAGGCACCTCCATCTCTGTCGGCTCCGGCGCCTCGACCTTGTTCTGGCTGGATAGATGGCTTGGGAATTCCCCCCTAGCCGCCCGGTTCCCCATCCTCTTCGACATTGTAGTTGACCCTCGGGTCTCTGTCGAGGCGGCCCTTATTGACTTAGGGCGCCTCGCGTTTCGCCGCCCTTTTGGTCCGGCTGAGGTGGCTGCATGGGATGTCCTCCTCCAGGACATCGCCCTGTTGCCTATGGAGGTGGCGGACGGCCCGGATGCCATTTCCTGGCGCCTGGACCCCTCTGGCCGCTTTTCCACCAAGTCCCTATACGCGGCTATTGCCCCCTCGACAGCTCCGGAACCTTTTGGCCTTATTTGGGACATTCGTCTTCCACTCAAGATCCGGATCTTTCTGTGGCAGTGGATCCGCGGCCGCCTCCCGTCCGGCGTGGAGGTCCTCAGGCGCCATGGCCCGGGTGATGGAATGTGCCCCCTATGTGCCACGGTTGAGGATGCTAATCACATCTTCTTCTCGTGCTGCACGGCTCAGTTCCTTTGGTCGTGTTTCCGTGAAACGGTTGGTGGACAGTGGTGTAATACTAACTTCCCTGACTTGCTCGCCGAAATTCAGGCCTCCCCCCCCTCGCGACAGGCATATTAGATGGCTGTGTGTCGGGGTGCTGGCCTGGACCCTGTGGACGGTTCGCAATAGGCTTGTGATTCAGAAGGTGCCCCTTCGACGTGCGACTGACTCCATCTTTAAAATGTGTGGTTACTTGCAGCTCTGGCGGCCGCTTAGCCGCCCTCCGGATCGGGACGCCATCGACAGACTACTCTCCGACCTCCGTTCGTTGGCCTTCCGCCTGGCGCCTCCGCTCCCGCCGCCACCCCCGGAGCCCGACTAGTGGTTGGCTTCTTGGCGTGTGTGCCTTTTTGGTTGTGTGTGTTGGGCTTGTTGAGCTGTGCCCTCAGCATTAACCCTTTTGCCTTCGTGTGCCGCGTCTGTGGGTGTGTGTGGATCTTGTGTGTGTTTGTGGCTGTGTGATCCTTGTGGATGTTGGCTTTGGCATTGGCTTTATCTATAAAGCGGGGCGTGAGCCTTTTTCGGTAAGTTCACATAATATACTATATGAAAAGCGTCGATGAACTTCTTCATTATATTCACAAGTCTTAAATAGGCCCCTAGGCACCTCATCTTGCACTACTTAAGCACCTTTCATCATGGTAGTATCCTTTCAAGTTAATGCATGGCATCATGATAGCTAAAAATTAACTTAATTTTTGTATCTGACTAGCAAGATGCCCGTCATTGCACGGAACACCAAGATGCATTTTTTTTACAAAACACCTATTGTGATTGACCCATGCGGGAGTAATCCCATGTATAAAAACTAATGATATCTCGAGAAAGAGGAGAGATAAGGTGAGGAGGAGTGGGACGTGATGGTGACTGGTGGTCGGACTGAGCGGAGGCATGGGGATGGACGGCGCCGGCAGCGGCCACCATGCTAGATTGTTCCAGAGACTTCCTTTTTTAGTTGCTCAACAATGAGGTTGTGGGAGATAAGGATGAACGAGGGAAGGCCTTATCTGCAAATGCGGAGAGAGGTGCATGTATCTTTTCGCAAAATTGCCATAGTTTGCTTTCTATCCATCAGCTATAGATCGGACGGTCTATATTGCAAGATGGCAGGCACACCATCATCACCAACTCGGTTTTTTATAAGAGTAGAGATATGTATCTTATCAGGTTATGTGATATTTGAGAAAGTAATAAGGAGCAAACTTAGAATATGTAGATATCTACAGAGGTGAAAGGAAATGAATCATTAGAGGATATTTATGAGGTCAAAGAGCAGTGCGTTGCAGAAAATGAAAGGAAATTGCTAAAAAATTGACAAGAAACTGGTATCTAGGGTTGAACTGAAAATGGAGACGATGTTAAATATTAATACAGGAATACTACCCTGTAGTCCAGTTTCTTGATTTCTACATGGCAGTTCACATAATATTCTAAAAGAAAAGCATTGGTGAACTTCATTATATTCACAACAGTATTAAATAGGCCCATGAGCACCATCTCCTTCCACCACTTAAGCACCTGTTACCAACTATCCTTTCAAGTTAATGTATAGCATCATGATAGCAAAAGGTTAACTTAATTTGTTTATCTGATACAAAGTTCATAGTGTCATTCATATTTGAGCAAGGAAGCACCTTGAAATATGTTGTGATGTGTGCATTTTAGAATAAGTTCCCCTTGTGGTTTTTCGATCGTTATTGCCCATGAACTTGCCATCCTCAAATACAATCTTATTCTTCACTAAAACTATTCTTTAATTGACTAGCATGTTGCTCTACTATAATTTTGGGATGTGGAACAACTCCCATAGGTCTGAAGTCTAATTGCAACAATGTAATGAATATGTTTTATCAGAAGCAAAGGGCAGTGCAGTATGGTATCCACTTGCAATTTGTAGATCAGATAACAGTTCACATAATATTATTATGCCTGAGTACCTCAGTAATTCTGTCTACAAAAAGTGCCTCGTTAATCAGGTAGCGATTGCCTCAGTCGGCTTTTATTAAAAAATACTCACAATATTTGTGTCTTCACCCGATGATTGGAACTTAACATCCTCTTCAAAATTAAAGCTTTCAGCACAATCACTGGTCTTGAAAGTTGATCTCCTTTACTTCTAAAACAGACAACGAATATTTATAAGGTGAAAAGTAATAAAAAATAATAATTCATCATAAACGTGAGCACTACTTTGTAATCAGTGGCGTACCCACCATTGGGGCAAGTAGGCTCGGACGGCCCAGGTATGAAGTGGCGAAGCAGGACGGCCCAGGTCTGAAGTGGCGGAGCAGAGTAATCCCCTGTCCGTCGCCCCAGCAAACCACAGTTTCTAGGTCGGACACTGTCCGTAATGATATTATAATATCATCCTCTTTAACATCATATTTGCACTCTCTATTGTGCAGGAAGAAACGATGAAAAGAAAAGGTGGGCCACATAGCAAGGAATGTGAGAAACCTGCCAAGATGGTTAAGAACAATCAAATATGCAATCCAACAAGGTGATCCATTACTAATCATGAATCTTTTATTGGTGGTATCACAAGAATGTTACAACTAAAAATGCAACAATTCCCGTTAGGCGCATGTGGGTTCGTAATTAATTTTAGCTTGGACGGGAAAAACGATATTTTAATTTATTATCTCATTGATGTGAATTCAGACAGTCAACAAAAATGGCAAGATTAGAAAGGAGAATCAAACTTCAAGCAAAGAAAATGAGACAGCTTTCGATCATAAATGGAGAAGTGCCAGACCGCGCAACTATACTAGAAGAACAACTTTTGATCCATGTGAAGTAAGCAAATCTTCAGAGTTTTGCCCGCATGTGTATTATCATCAATTTGGTTTAGTTACTTCTCTGAATTCAATTGCTAAACTTTATCATTATGATGCACGACTGGTACTACGGTATACTGGAAGCAACATCATATAGCTTGCTTCTGCTTTGCACATCAATTCTGCTATCTATGTGCTCAAATCTTTCAAAGCTTACAAAAATCCCTTCGTTGACTCGGTGCATTTGATGTAGTAAAATTTGATCTTAAACATTTTACCGTAAACAAATACTTATAATGCCCGGTCGCCCATGCATTTCCATATCTCCAGGTGCAGCTAATTTAAATTGCTCTATTAAATCACAAAAACATGTTACGATTGGTTCTGACTGTAGCTACGAAGTATGTTTTTGAAACAAAAGAATCATGATAGCACATATCCATGGACTATGGTTAAACCAAAACTGTGGCAAAAAAACATTGTTGTATTGCCACAAGGAACCATGTCCTGTACAGATGTGCATTGCTTATGCTGGAAATTCCATCTCTTATTTATACTAAATGGCATTTATATTTATGCAGGGACAAAGCTAAAGAGGCAAGGATGTATAGGAAAAGAAAAATACAAAGCAAGAGGGTTGCAGAACTAGCGACAGAAAATGAAGCAATGATCGGCCAGGCTGGTAAGACTACAAGGTAAGTAACAAGAAAATACAATCAACATCTAAAATTTGGACATTCATGAACCTGATATTTCTGTTATGCACATGTACAGGACTAAAAGTAACAAAAGGTGTACTACATCAAAGTCAAGGAGAAAGAAAAAAACACCAGATATGTAAGATCTATTAAGTTTGTTTTATTAGTATGAACGAAAACATACATTACTAATATAAAATTTGATGCTAAATTCAGAAACTTGAACAGGACATCGGAAAGGACTGATATGGAAATTTGGAACTTCGGAGAACCAAGCTGCAAGTGTGAACGATGTGGTGCAATTTTCTGGTACGAAGAAAGAACTTCAGGTAGAGCGAGAAGGATGCCATCTTTCGGACTATGTTGCCAACAGGGCAAGGTCGATTTGCCACCATTCAGAGAGCCGCCGGCTTACCTTACGAAATTGTTAAGGAAAGACAACGGAAAGAGGTCAAAAAACTACATGCAAAATATCAGATTGTACAACTTCATGTTTGCTTTCACGACAATGGGAGGAAAGGTAGACACAGAAATAAACAATGGTGGTGGTCCTTATGTTTTTAGAATGAATGGGCAAACTACCACAGAATAGGTACTCTACTACCTGAAGGTGAAGATAAACCATGCTGGGCACAGTTGTATATCTATGACACCAAAAATGAGGTAAAAAACAGGATTAATGCGTCAACATCAGAAGATAAAAGGGAGTCAATAGATCCTCACATCGTCGAGGGCCTTAAAAATATGCTGGATAGAGATAATATACTTGCAAAAACATTCAGAATGGCAAGGGACAGATTCGAAGAAGGTGACTATCACAACATGAGATTAAAACTAATCAATAAGCGACGCACAGATGGAAGACGGAATGACATGCCATCTGCAACTGAAGTTGCAGCCTTGATTGTGAATGATATGGCAGAAAATAGAAAAGGACGGGATATCATTGTTCAGTACAGAGACACAAGGCCAAGAAGAATATCAGAGAAGCATCCAAAATTCATGGCTATGCAGTATCCACTATTGTTCCCCTATGGAGAAGATGGGTACAGAGAAAATATACCCTACATATTAAAAGAAGGTGCAAAATGCAAGAGAAAGCATGTAACAATGCTGGAATACTATGCGTATCGTCTACAACAACGTACTAACCAATCGATGCATTTGCTGATGTGTGAAAAGCTTACATTGCAGTTCATTGTGGATGCCCTTGCATGCATTTTGCAGTATAGGCTAGACTGGATCAGAACACATCAAGGAAACCTAAGAACGGAATTATATGCTGGCTTGCAGGACACAATAGATAGAGGAGATACAAGGGCTGACCAAGTAGGAAAGAGGATACTGCTGCCATCCACCTTCACAGATAGCCCTAGATACAAAGCACAAAACTTCCAAGATGCTATGGCAATATGTCGGTGGGCTGGATACCCAGACCTATTTGTGACATTCACGTGCAACACAGCTTGGCCGGAGATTCAAGCTATGCTACAGGAAGTAGGCCAAACAGCATATGAAAGACCTGATATTGTTGATCGAGTGTTCCACATAAAGCTCAAGGAGTTCATGAGAGACATAAGAGAAAGGGAATACTTTGGAAAAACACTTGCAAGTAATATACCCTACTGACTTGACCACTCCTGTTATTTAATTTTCTATACCAAAATAACTAATGATTATTTTCTTAATTGTAGTAATATACACAATAGAGTTCCAAAAAAGGGGCCTCCCACATGCCCACATAGTCATATTCCTCGACAAAAAGGAAAAGAAACACAAGTATCCTGAACCATCAGAGGTAGACAGAGTAACTTGCGCAGAGATCCCAGACAAGGACATTGATCCAGAAGGATATGCAGCTGTTGAAAACTACATGATGCATGGGCCATGTGGTGCAGCCAACACAAAGTCACCATGCATGGTCGATAACAGATGTATAAGAAAGTTCCCAGAAATATATAACAGCAATACCACCGTCGATGAAGATGGATACCCAGTATATAGAAGACGAGACGATGGAAGATACATACAGAAAGGGGAAGTAAAGTTGGACAACAGATACGTAGTCCCATACAATAGAAATCTACTGGTCAAATATCAAGCACACATAAATGTCGAGGCGTGCAACAGATCTCTATCAATAAGATACCTTTTTAAATACATAAAGAAAGGTGATGACCGAGCCACAACGCTAATAGAAAACGATGAGATCAAGAGGTACCTAGAGTGCACATATATATCAGGGAATGACGCGTGTTGGAGAATATTTCAATTCGAAATGAACTTCAGAGATCCCTGCGTCGAAAGGTTGCCTTTCCACCTGGAGAATGAGCAACAGGTCATTTTCTCAGATTCTACAGATTTAACAAAGATAGTAAGAAAAGAAAGAGTAGGAATCACTAAACTTACACAGTGGATGGAGATAAACAAGATGTGTGAAGAAGCCAGAGAATTAACATATGCAGAGTTCCCGTCAAAATGGGCATGGAAGAAGAAAGAGACAAAGTGGAGCAAAAGGAAGAAAGGAAGATCAGTTGGAAGAATAAATTGTGCCCATCCAGCAAGTGGAGAAAAATACTACATGCGAATGCTACTTAACGTCAAAAAAGGATGCACATGTTTCGAAGACATCAGAACAGTAAATGGAGTTGTCCACACATCATACAGATCTACTTGCGAAGCACTAGGATTCCTCGATGACGACAAAGAGTGGCTTGAGTGCATAAATGAGGCATCAAACTGGGCGACTGGCAACCAGCTAAGACAACTATTCACAACAATCTTATGCCACTGTGAAGTCACAAGCCCGAAAAATATGTGGGAATCATGCTGGGAAGTTCTAAGCGAAGACACGGCATATAGACAGAGAAAACTCTTGAAGCATCCTACACTTTCCCTCACAGCTTCACAGAAGCAAGGACACACCTTGGTGGAAATAGAGAAGCTAATGAGACAAGCTGGAAAGACACTTAAGGAATACCCCGGAATAGAACTTCCAGATTCTTCAGAAATAAAAGAACTTGGAGACAGACTACTCAATGAAGAGATTAACTACAACAAAGAGGAGCAAAAAGAAGAGCATTCAAGGATCTTTGGTAGTCTGAACTCAGAACAACGCCATGCATTTGACTCAGTAATGGAATCAGTTAACAAACATTTGGGAAAACTAATATTTGTGGACGGGTATGGTGGGACAGGTAAGACATATCTGTGGAAGGCAATCACAACAAAGTTGCGTTCCGAAGGCAAGATAGTACTAGCAGTGGCGTCATGTGGTATTGCAGCTCTGCTTCTACAGGGAGGTAGAACAGCACACTCGAGGTTCCACATCCCCCTAATCCTTACAGAAGAGTCAACATGTGACATCAAACAAGGTTCACACTTGGCAGACCTACTAAAGAAGACGGCACTAATACTATGGGATGAGGCTCCAATGGCAAACAAGATATGCTTTGAGGCGCTAGACAGGACTTTAAGGGATATATTAAGGCATAAAAATGTCAACAGCAGCAAGAGACCATTCGGTGGCATGACAGTGGTTCTAGGAGGGGACTTCCGCCAGATCCTTCCTGTTATACCAAAGGGAAGAAGACACAACATAGTCACTGCATCCATTAAAAGGTCACATCTTTGGAAGCACTTTCACATATTGAAGCTAACAAAGAACATGCGACTCAACTGCACAACACATGATGAATCAGAGAAACAACGGGTAGCAGAATTTGCAGAGTGGATTCTGAATATTGGCGATGGAACAAATACATCATCAGAAGGTGAGGAATTGATAAAAATACCAAGTGACATACTACTGGAGAAAGGAAATGATCCCAAAAAAACAATTGTGGAAAGCATATATCCAAATTTGCAGGAGAGGTATCGTCAGCGAGAATTCTTAGAAGAAAGAGCAATATTATGTCCAAGGAACGAAACAGTTCGCGATATAAATGAGTATATAATGGATCAGCTACAAGGTGAAGAGAAAACTTATCTAAGCTACGACACAGTATGCAAAGCAACATCCTTAAATGCACAAACAGAACTGTTATAACAACAACAACGAAGCCTTTAGTCCCAAACAAGTTGGGGTAGGCTAGAGGTGAAACCCATAAGATCTCGCAACCAACTCATGGCTCTGGCACATGGATAGCAAGCTTCCACGCACCCCTGTCCATAGCTAGCTCTTTGTCGATACTCCAATCCTTCAGGTCTCTCTTAACGGACTCCTCCCATGTCAAATTGGGTCGACCCCGCCCTCTCTTGACATTCTCCGCACGCTTTAGCCGTCCGCTATGCACTGGAGCTTCTGGAGGTCTGCGCTGAATATGCCCAAACCATCTCAGACGATGTTGGACAAGCTTCTCCTCAATTGGTGCTACCCCAACTCTATCTCGTATATCATCATTCCGGACTCGATCCTTCCTCGTGTGGCCACACATCCATCTCAACATACGCATCTCCGCCACACCTAATTGTTGAACATGTCGCCTTTTAGTCGGCCAACACTCCGCGCCATACAACATTGCGGGTCGAACCGCCGTCCTGTAGAACTTGCCTTTTAGCTTTTGTGGCACTCTCTTGTCACAGAGAATGCCAGAAGCTTGGCGCCACTTCATCCATCCGGCTTTGATTCGATGGTTCACATCTTCATCAATACCCCCATCCTCCTGCAACATTGACCCCAAATACCGAAAGGTGTCCTTCCGAGGTACCACCTGGCCATCAAGGCTAACCTCCTCCTCCTCACACCTAGTAGTACTGAAACCGCACATCATGTACTCGGTTTTAGTTCTACTAAGCCTAAACCCTTTCGATTCCAAGGTTTGTCTCCATAACTCTAACTTCCCATTTACCCCCGTCCGACTATCGTCAACTAGCACCACATCATCCGCAAAGAGCATACACCATGGGATATCTCCTTGTATATCCCTTGTGACCTCATCCATCACCAATGCAAAAAGATAAGGGCTCAAAGCTGAACCCTGATGCAATCCTATCTTAATCGGGAAGTCATCGGTGTCGACATCACTTGTTCGAACACTTGTCAGAACATTATCGTACATGTCCTTGATGAGGGTAATGTACTTTGCTGGAACTTTGTGTTTCTCCAAGGCCCACCACATGACATTCCGCGGTATCTTATCATAGGCCTTCTCCAAGTCAATGAACACCATATGCAAGTCCTTCTTTTGCTCCCTATATATCTCCATAAGTTGTCGTACCAAGAAAATGGCTTCCATGGTCGACCTCCCAGGCATGAAACCAAACTGATTTTTGGTCACGCTTGTCATTCTTCTTAAGCGGTGCTCAATGACTCTCTCCCATAGCTTCATTGTATGGCTCATCAGCTTAATTCCACGGTAATTAGTACAACTCTGAACATCCCCCTTGTTCTTGAAGATAGGTACTAATATACTCCGTCTCCATTCTTCTGGCATCTTGTTTGCCCGAAAAATGAGGTTGAAAAGCTTGGTTAGCCATACTATCGCTATGTCCCCGAGACCTTTCCACACCTCAATGGGGATACAATCAGGGCCCATCGCCTTGCCTCCTTTCATCCTTTTTAAAGCCTCCTTCACCTCAGACTCCTGGATGCGCCGCACAAAACGCATGCTAGTCTCATCAAAGGAGTCGTCTAGTTCAATGGTAGAACTCTCATTCTCCCCATTGAACAGCTTGTCGAAGTACTCCCGCCATCTATGCTTAATCTCCTCGTCCTTCACCAAGAGTTGGCCTGCTCCGTCCTTGATGCATTTGACTTGGCCAATATCCCTCGTCTTCCTCTCCCGGATCTTAGCCATCTTATAGATGTCCCTTTCACCTTCCTTCGTGCCTAACCGTTGGTAAAGGTCCTCATATGCCCGACCCCTTGCTTCACCAACAGCTCGCTTTGCGGCCTTCTTCGCCATCTTGTACTTCTCTATGTTGTCTGCACTCCTATCCAGGTATAGGCGTCTGAAGCAATCTTTCTTCTCTTTAATCGCCTTCTGGACATCATCATTCCACCACCAGGTATCCTTATCTTCGCTTCTCCTTCCCCTGGACACCCCAAACTCCTCCGAGGCCACCTTACGAATGCAAGTCGCCATCTTCATCCACACATTGTCCGCATCCCCTCCTTCCTCCCAAGGGCCCTCCTTAATTACCCTCTCCTTGAACACCTGAGCTACCTCCCCCTTGAGCTTCCACCACTTCGTTCTAGCGACTTTGGCACGCTTATCCCGCTGGACACGAATCCGAAAGCGGAAGTCAGCAACCACCAGCTTATGCTGGGGTACAACACTCTCTCCAGGTATCACCTTACAGTCTAGGCACGCACGCCTATCTTCTCTTCTTGAGAGGATGAAATCAATCTGGCTAGAGTGTTGGCCACTACTAAAAGTCACCAGATGTGATTCTCTCTTTCTAAAGAGGGTGTTAGCTACAATCATGTTGTAGGCTAGAGCAAAGCTTAAGACATCTTCTCCTTCTTGATTCCTGATGCCATAGCCAAAGCCCCCATGCGTCCCTTCAAAACCTGTGTTAGATGTACCCACGTGGCCATTGAGGTCTCCTCCTATGAAGAGCTTCTCACCAATCGGTACACTCCTAACCATGTCTTCCAAGCCTTCCCAGAACTCCCTCTTGGTGTTCTCATTGTGGCACGCGCTGATAACATTGAGAACCAAGTCCTCAACTACCAGCTTGACCAGGATAATCCGGTCCCCACGTCTCTTGACGTCTACCACTCCATACTTGAGGCTCTTGTTGATCAAGATGCCTACACCATTTCTGTTTGCAGCCGTCCCCGTGTACCACAGCTTGAAGCCGGTATCCTCCACCTCCTTCGCCTTCTGTCCTCTCCATTTGGTTTCTTGGACGCAAAGGATATCAACACCTCTCCTCACCGCTCACAAACAGAACTGTTATATCCAACGGAATTCCTAAACAGCTTATCGTTCCCTGGAATCCCAAATCACGAGCTAAAATTAAAAGTTGGCATACCTGTGATGCTCCTACGTAATATCAACCAAAGTGCTGGGTTATGCAATGGTACAAGGCTGACTATTATTCAACTTGGAAGAAGATTCGTCGAAGCACAGATAATAACAGGAACACATGTGGGAGAAAAGGTATATATTCCAAGAATAGTCATGTCACCAACTGAATCAGCGTGGCCGTTCATTCTAAAAAGGAGACAGTATCCTATATTAATATGCTTTGCTATGACTATCAACAAAAGCCAGGGCCAGTCTCTAAACAAGGTAGGACTATATCTGCCTACACAAGTTTTCACACATGGACAGCTATATGTAGCATTCTCAAGAGTCACAAAAAGGGATGGACTGCGCGTAATGGTAAATGATGAAGATACCAATGAGGATGATATCGTCAAGAACATAGTCTATAAAGAAATTTTGTAAAGGTATGAACAAATAACACAGTTTCAGCATGATGCTTCTTCGACAAGATGAGGCTACCGGCCAATTACATAAGAATAAGTACATATAGAAAAAATTAGTACGCTGCATACTATCCTGAAAATAAAAACTGACTTATCTACGCTAACATGATATGGCAGGACGAATATGGTCTACTACCGTGCAGAAGTATTGGAACATGCATTAACATTTGGTGGAAATAGTTCCTTAATACCAAACAACGACAATCTATGTTATGTGATATCTGATGCTTGAACCTTATTACATATTGTAAACCAGTAGTGAGAGCATCCGCACATCCTTATATTTTATATGGAGAATGCAATCAGACCTGTTCTCATATTCAGTAGCTAAATTTTAATTTGTCTTTGGGAAATACCAAAAATAGCTAATCACAAATACACTAATTATTTACTAAGTTTTTTTAATACTATAATGGGGGTAGGGGGGCCTAACACTGCCAATGCCAGTCTCAAGCCCGGAAAAAAGTGAAGGGGGCATAAACAAAGTACCAATACGCCTTAAGCTGTATTAGGCTATCATCATTTATTAGTATCTTGAGTCCTTGACCATAAGTCAACCGGATGAAAGATCAGATAGTATACAGGATGGTACGCAAAACACAAATGGTAGCATTTGTCACTAACAAACACTAGTAAAAGTGCACGTGCAACGCACGTCTCAAATGTTGATCAAATGTGATACACGTCAATATAAAAAAGACAATCCCAAATATGTAAATAAATTAAATAGATGCACATCTCAAAGGTTGAGAAAATGTGATACATTTTAATATAAAATAAAAAAATCCCAAATATATATGAATTGAATAGATACACAATGTTTGTGATGTTGCTCAAGTTGTATTTTCAAAAGTGGGATGCTATTGTAGTCATGTTGCTGCATAGAGACAGTAATATATTCTTTCATTCTGGTATCTGATAAGTTGTAAATGAAGAGCACTAAATCTAGTAATATGTTCACTCATTCGAGAAGTTAATTCTAGTGTGGTATTTCTTAATGCAATATATGATTCAATAGACAACATGAATTTATCCCAAGAGATCTGCTTGGAGAACAAAATAGAGCTACTATTTACACTCCTCAATATCCTATACCAATATACTATAGATTGTTCCCTCTATTCCTGATGGTAGCATGCAGATTTCTCCCACAGACTCTCAGTAAAACTCTCCATTTCCTGTGATTCATTCAGATTGATGGGGAGATTGTCAAATAGGCATATAAATACATTTCTTAGAAGCTCAAATCATTAAGTAGGTCCATCTCATTCTGAAAGATCTTGTAATTATAAGTTGCATAATTCTATAGTGGCTACGGTGTGGGTACAAATTGTCGTCATAGATAAAAGTATATGCATTTTGGACATTGACAAATCAACTGCGCCAAACTATAAAGTGAGTACAAACCTGTGGAATAGATGACAATAAATTCAAAAGCACACTTGTAAATTGTAATTCATAATGCCTTTCACCATGATATTTGGAAATATTTGAGATGCAGAGTAGGAAAAGATTTGTTTTCAAAACAATAATCGAGATGTCAAAAAGGACATGTTTCATGTGAAATCGAAGTAGCTTATCTTACATAATCCACTGATGTGAGTGGACACTGTTTTACATGAATGCGCACTGGATTTGAAAAAGACAATGTATAATAGAAGATGAAATAGTTACATATCAATATCAATACAGAACCATGAAGAAAGGCAAGGATAGCCATCAATAGTAGTCTGTAGTACACCTGAGAGCTATCACCCGCCATGAGACCAGTAGATATAAAATATCAAAGGAACATAAGAGAATTTCCTAGGAGACTTGCTCAATATGCTTCACTTTAACTACAAATAATCTTTCATTTGTTTTATTTTGGCTCCTTCAAGTGCCATATTTTCTGTATTTTTTCAATTCTAATTGAATTTCTGGAGGATGATTCAATGGAGGTACAGTTTCAACATGAAAAGACTTGTGTGTTTTCTGAAGATTATTCAGTTCATGGAGCTGAAAAAAGAAATAACATGGCAAAGGCTTTTATATTGTCTTAGTGGGTACAAAAACCACAATCAGGTTGTAAACAGAATACCTTGCTAGTTGCAAGACCTCCTTCAGCAATCAGCACCCTCTTTCTAGCTGCAGCCAAAAATAAGATCGAGTGATGATCTTCTAAGAGCAAGGGCATTGTGGCTAGCAGTGCCAAACCATCAATAACATTATCAGACTTAAATTTCTTCATCATTGGAAAATCATATACTATGTTCTGCTTTTTTTTTTGAGAGAGAATACTATGTTCTGCTTAACTTTGACATACTCATGCACAGCACAGGTACAGAGCTTTGCATGGAATTCATTATTATTATTTTTAAAATATGGCAGCCTATAAATAATCCAATATAAACACAAAGCATCATGATTGTATAGTCAAGTCGTACAAAGTACGGACCAAAATGATGCCGCATCAATGAATTCAAGATGTAATTCCTCTCATCTAGCAGGCTGATAATTATTTATCTGCACATGTATGATGCAGACCCATATAATGGATAGGCAAATGTAAAAAGAAGTAGCTGCTAACTCCACTATTTAGGTATAGAGCAATTTCCATCTCTAGAGTAAAATCAAACTGTAGGATCCTCATAAACGTCTTTCTGAACAACAACCTTTTTCTTCACTTTCTCCTCTCCTGCCAGTACATGTTTCAAGATTTGTCATGATCATATATTTACAATGGTAATAAATAAATATTTGATCAACAGTTGCACATTCTAAATATATGTAATGGTAGAAAGAGATCGTGCGTACGGTTTCTTTTTTAAGGGCGGGGAGGGTTAGCGATTGATTAAGGGCGTGGTTTGCAACGTTAAACACCGAAGGATTAAGGGCCATTGGATTTTGCTGATGGATGGGTGAGATGATTTGGTTCTCCGCCCTCTCTTCATTTTATAGGGGTAGTAGATTAGCTTAATTTAATTATATTAGTTCAATCGTACAAAGACACAAAAAGGATAGGGTGGGTAGGGGGAGGGGGGCATGCAGGCGGGAAAATGCAAAGCTGAAGCCGGGCTGCCGCTGTCGAGGATGAAGACGACTTTTTGGGCTGCATCGCTTTGGGACAGCGGCGACGCCGTCCGGTTCAGGACTTCGAGACGACAAAAAAACCCAGGAACTTTTAGGCATGAAGGAAACTTATCATAAGCACTTCATGGAGAGGCGGACTGGAGGGGCGATTGGTGGGGCGGCTGGAGGGGCTACCGCTCGCACCCAGCCTGTCCCCGCTGGTGATCGCCGGTGTGGGGGTCGGTTTTGGGCGCTAGCGGAGGCGGAGGAGGACGACTCGGAAGGAGAGGCGGACGATCCGCCATCGCCGCCGTCGCCTACGCCGTCGGACTACGTCAACGATTGGTTCAATGCCGGCTATTCGGAGGAGGAGGTGGCGTCTGCTATCGATGATGTTCTACCAGTTCATGATCCGGCCAGGTTGGGGATCGACGCGGGCGAGAAGATTGAGATGGTCCGCCGGATAGTTCACCGGAGAACATCGTCGGCGTCCGCCGGATAGTTCACCGGAGAACATCGTCGGCAGCGATCAAGCCATGGAAAGGCCCTCTTCCTAAGGTATGTCGCCCAAATCTTACTGTGTTTGATCTCATTAAGCCGGATTCGTGGGTTGTTGTTAAACGGAAGAAGTTTCCTCGCCGGACATCGGCCGGAGCGAGGCCGCCGGTGACGGAGTCGGAAACGCCTAGATTTCAGGATCTCGGGATCGCAAACTACCGACAACGTCGTTTGAATTCCCTGCTAGGCCGAGAGGGGCTGTCACTGGATGTTGGTGGGCCGCCTCGTGTTGGGTCCGGGATGGATGGGTATGAGGCCCAGTCTATTCCGGGTCCGACCGGTTTTCTCTGTCACGAGGGTGGCTCGGGGACGGAAGCGGTACGTGGGCCGGAGGAGTTTGGGTATGAGGCCCAGAGCAGGCCTCAGCCGATAGCTATCGAGGGCGAAGAGGCGCCGCTACCTCGATCGTCTGTGTCTCACGTTCCTTCAGCTAGGGTTCCTGGTAGGAGTCGGAGCTATCGAGCGGCTAGGACAAAACGGGCGAAGCGTATCCCCCCGCTTCGATCGATGGTGGGTCGCGGAGGACCTTTGCCGCCGGGGAAGAGAACGGGGGCGAATCAAGATGCCGGCCAACTTGGGAACGCACCGCAGCAGGGTAGCGGTGGTGGCCGTGGCGCTGGGCTGCCGGATGCCGGCGCTGGGCTGAACCCCGCGGCCCCGGGCAGTGGCCGAGGAGCGGCGTTGCCGTCTACGGGGGCTGGACGCGGGGGTGCAGTGCCGCAGCAAGCGGGCAGGGGAGTTGCTTCGGCGGGGGTAGCGGCCGGCCGGGGCGGCGTGCTGCCTGGACCTAGACCGGCGACGCCCTCTACGGCGGGATTGCGGCCGCCGGCGCCGGTTCCGGTGGGTCAGAGACCTCCGTTGCCAACTGCTGCAGGGAACAGTGCGGGCCAGGGAGGTGTTGTGCCGCGGCCTCCCGCTCTAGGGCTGTTGGCTGGCCAGCCGAGGCCAGCTCTACCACCTCATCTTGTCGCTAGGCCTCCGCAGAGTCGATCCGAAGCAGTTCAGAATTTGGCACGTCCTCCGACTCAAGTCTCGGATGCACCTCAGGGTCAGTGGGGTGACGATGGGGTAAACGCGTATGGAGTTGGTAAGCACCGTGGATCTTCGTCGACTGGTGGAGGTCGAGGCCATGCTTGGCAGAGCGATGGCTCGGCGGAGCGCCCGTTCATGGGCCCCCCAGGAGGATTTGTTGAGGGGGCGGCTGGCCCGGGTCTTCGACCGCGAGGTGGTTTCCGTGGTCACCGTGGTGGGCATGGGGGTCGAGGGGGCTGGTATCGCCCACGACCGCCTACTCCGACTGTCACTGATCCGATGGTGGTTGATGGGGATGCTGAGCAGCAGAGTTTGACTGGCCATGCTTTGGAGGTGGTCTCGGCGCTTGCCAATGCAGAGTTACCCGGGAATGGCTCCGGGGGGACTGTTTCTCTGGAGGATCCTCCCAGGGCGGAGTCTGACAGAGCTTCAAAGTATGCGCGCAAGAAGGAGAATATGCTATGTTATCATTGTGGTGGTAAGGGACATTTTATTGCGGAGTGTGTGGCCGAGTTGTGTGGTACTTGTGGCAAAACAGCACACGATGCGGGGGGGATGTCCGCTTCTGAGAGAGCAGGCACCTTCGCTGATGATGTATGGGGTGTACTGTACCAAGCTTACGTTCTTTGAATCTCCAACGGAGATGGAGGCTCCGGACGAGACGTTGAGCTTGACAACTGGGTTGGTAAAGATTGCTAGAGGAGAGGTTTCGGAGTCGCAAATTATTCAGAGGCTTAAGGAGTTAGCCCCTGGGGAGTTCCGATGGGAGCTTGCGACAGTGGAAGACAAGTTGTTTCGAGTTGAGTTTCCGTCAGTTGGGGACCTTCAGAGGCTTTTGAGTTTCGGGATGTGCAAGGTGCCAGGTACTGATGGTGTGCTTGAGTTTCAGGAGTGGAAGAGGGTTGAGCCTACGGGCAAGCCTCTGACGCAGGTTTGGTTGCGTTTCTCTGGGGCTCCATCCAGGCCGATGCAGGATGCCCGGGTGGTGGCCAGTTTGGGTATCTTGATTGGCAGACCGGAGCGTGTGGATATGGACTTTACTAGAGCCCACGGGATTGCCCGCGTACTGGTTAGTGTGCTGAACATCGAGTTTGTACCCGAGGTGGTTAAGTGGGCATATCAAGGCCACGTTTATGACCTTGTTATTGAGTTCGAGGATGAGAGTATCTTTGCTGGGATGGCCAACGGGTCTGATTCTGATTTGCACGAGGATGATGATAGTTCGGCACTTAAGGAGGCACCAGCTGCTGATAGTGGTCGTGAGCTGTCTACCACGCAGGGTGCTGATACTCAGACATCCGCGGGTGGGACGGCTACTCCCTCTACGGTGCCGACGACTACTCTCAGGTTCGGCTCTTTCGAGCCGGCATCTGCACCACCGAGACTGTGGAGTGATCGGGTGGAGTCGGATGAGGTGTTTGAGCGCTCACTGCCGGCACTGGAGTTTGAGGAGCCAGTGTTTCCTCCTTTGGGGGAGTCACCGACCCCGGTTAGGGTTGAGGCGGAGGAGTTCGTTGGCGCGGGAGAGAGTTTGAAGATGGGGACTCTGGATTATTCCTCTGCGGTCGCGACGGTGCAGGTGCAGCCGAGGTTGCCTGCGGCTGGTGGGGGCGTGGGGCAGGTGGCCGCACTTCCTTCTTCAGGGCCGGCGGTGGGGGAGCTTCAGACGGTGCAGCTTGAGCCTTCGGTTGGGAGGCCGAGGCTGCTCGACCAGACACCTGTGCTTCCTTCTTCAGGACCGGCGATGTTGGCGCTGGACTCGCGGTCCGAACGGGGCTCGGGGCAGGTGGCCTCGGTGGCTTCGGGGGCCTCTTCTCCGTTGGCGCCTCGAGGGCCTTGTGTGCCGACGGCGCCGATGCCGGCAGTTTGCCCTTTGGCCGGGGTAGTGGGGGAGCCCGGGCAGGAGGCCATGGCTTCTCCGTCCCCCGGCATGGTGCACCCCAGTAGAGCCTCTCGGGAAGAGGTGATTGCTTTTGGTGGTATCCCGGATCCGGTGTCTGAGGGGCGACGGTTGAGCAGCCGTCTCCAGGACCATCCGGAGGTGGACGACATTCAGCAGCGGTGCTCTATGAGGGCGGCCAAGCTTCGTGATGTGGAGGTCACTACGGGTATGTCTGTCAATACTTCTAATTCCATTCTGCATTTTTCCAATGATGAGATTGTTAATAATGCAAATAAGCTAGGAATTTCACTAGGTAGCAATGATAGTGAAATTTCTAATTCGGTTAACGATTTATTGGATTTAGAGGCTGAGCGGGCGCTTGAGATGATTCGTAACTTAGCTGCGGTTAAACCCATGAATAACTCCGAGATTGATGCTTTGGGGGTTAGGGTACTAGATAATTTGTGTGCGGATCTCGCTCCTGAGGAGGTAGATGAGCGAGTGGATTTTGTCGAAGTGCGCACTTCTGAGACTGGTTGTGAGGACCAGCTGGAGAGTTTTCATATGCCTAAACGCAAATGGAAGCGGAAGATTTACCCGGCTTCCGCAGTGCGTAGGAGCGCGTGGATTAGAACTGCTAAAAAATTCCATGACGAGCTATGAAAGGAATCTTTTGGAATAGCAGAGGTCTGAAAGACTTGGCTAAAAGAAGGTTTCTTGCTGAGGCTTCTATTGAGCATAAGTTGGACTTTATCGCTTTATCGGAAACTGGTAGAGCCGATTTTTCGCCTCAATTTCTCAATACGTTGTCGGGAGGTATTGAGTTTGATTGGCATTGTCTACCGCCACGAGGAAGATCGGGGGGATTTTACTCGGGGTTAGATGTGACTCGTTAGAAGTCCGAAGCGTGGTTATGGGGGATTTCGCAGTTAAGTTTAGGGTCAGGTCGAAGGCCGATGGGTTTAACTGGGCCTTGGTGGCGGTTTATGGAGCCGCACAGCCCGAGCTTAAACCAGATTTTTTGGCGGATTTGGTTAGGATTTGTGGTTCGGAGCAACTACCTATCCTAGTTGGGGGTGATTTTAATATTATCAGAAGGCGTGATGAGAAGAATAATGATAATTTCGACGGTAGATGGTCGTTCATGTTTAACACCATCATTGAAAGTCTGGACCTGCGTGAAATTGAGCTTTCCGGCAGGAAGTTCACTTGGGCTAATGCGCTACCTAATCCGACGTTTGAGAAGCTGGATCAGGTTCTGGCTAGCGTCGAATGGGAGCAGAAATTCCCTTGTGTTACGGTGCAGGCACTTACACGGGGCATTTCGGACCATACGCCTTTATTCGTTGACTCTGGGGAGGCTACCCATGTGGGAAATAAGAATATCTTCTCTTTCGAACTTGCGTGGTTCGAGAGACAAGGGTTCTTTGATATTGTTGCCAGAGAATGGACTAAGGATGCAGGAGGTAGAACTGCTCTTGAGCGCTGGCAGAATAAAATTAGGCACTTGAGAAGCTTCCTTCGAGGGTGGGCTAAACATCTTAGTGGAGTTTATAAGATTGAGAAGGAACAGCTACTTTCGCTTATTCAGTCCCTGGATGTAAAAGCTGAGAACATGATTCTACCGGCCTCGGAGCTTCAGGCGAAGCTCGATGCAGAAATGAGGCTGAAAGAGCTTCTTCGTGAGGAAGAATTAAAGTGGGCGCTTCGGGCCAAGGTCCGACGGGTCGTCCAGGGGGACGCGAACACACAATTTTTTCACATGATTGCCAATGGCAAGCATAGAAAGAAGAGAATCTTTCAGCTTGAGCAAGATGAGGGAACAATTCTAGGTCAGGAAAACTTAAAGTTGTATATCACTGAGTTTTACAAGCAGTTGTTTGGTCCTCCAGAGGAGAATTCGGTGTCGCTGGATGAATCTAGGATTGAGGATGTGCCTCAACTGACAGCTGTTGAGAATGATATCTTAATTGCTCCTTTCTCTGAGAAAGAGGTATTTGAGGCCATTTCCCAGATGAAGAATAATAAGGCTCCTGGCCCAAATGGTTTCTCGGCTGAGTTTTACAAGAAATGTTGGCACATTATTAAAAGAGATCTATTGCCTTTGTTCAATGATCTTTTCGCTGGTCAGCTTCACCTTTTTAAGCTGAATTTTGGGACGATAACTCTTCTTCCCAAGAAGACAGAGGCAGTGCGGATTGAGCAATTCCGGCCAATCTGTCTTCTTAATGTGAGTTTCAAAATTTTTACCAAGGTCGGGACGAATAGGCTCACACAGATTGCGCATACTGTGGTGCAGCCTACTCAATCTGCTTTCATGCCGGATAGGAACATTCTTGAAGGGGTGGTGATCCTGCATGAAACGCTCCATGAAATTCACACGAAAAAACTGGATGGAGTGGTTTTTAAGGTGGATTTCGAGAAGGCGTATGATAAAGTCAAATGGCCCTTTTTACAACAGGCCTTACGTATGAAGGGTTTTGACGAAGCTTGGAGGCGCCAAGTTGAATCTTTCACGCAAAAAGGGAGTGTTGGCATTAAAGTGAATGACGATATAGGTCATTATTTCCAGACACATAAGGGCCTGAGGCAAGGTGATCCTATGTCTCCTATCCTCTTCAACATTGTTGTTCATATGTTGGCAATCTTGATAGGAAGGGCAAAGGAGGCAGGACAAGTAGGGGGCTTGGTGCCTCATCTTGTTGATGGTGGTGTGTCCATTCTGCAGTACGCCGATGATACAATCATTTTTATGGAGCACGACTTGGTAAAGGCGAGAAATATGAAGCTGGTTCTGTGCCTATTTGAGCAATTGTCTGGTCTGAAGATAAACTTCAATAAAAGCGAGTTGTTCTGTTTTGGTAGAGCCAAAGAGGAACAAGATGCTTACAAGCAACTGTTTGGTTGCGATTTGGGGTCTCTTCCATTTACTTACCTTGGTGTCCCCATTCACCATCGTAAGTTAACTAACAGCGAATGGAAGTGCATCGAGGATCGGTTTGAGAAGAAACTGAGCTGCTGGAAGGGCAAACTTATGTCGTATGGAGGCCGATTGATTCTTATTAATTCGGTGCTCACGAATTTGCCTATGTTTCTCTTATCCTTTTTTGAGGTTCCAGTTGGAGTTAGGAAAAGGCTGGACTTCTATCGGTCTCGTTTCTTCTGGCAGAGCGATGAAACTAAGAGAAAGTACCGTCTAGCCAAATGGGATGTCATCTGCCGACCAAAAGACCAAGGGGGTCTTGGGGTTGAGAACCTTGAAGTTAAGAACAGATGCCTTCTAAGTAAGTGGCTTTATAAATTATCCGCCGAGACTGAGGCAACTTGGGCGCAGATTCTTCGTAACAAGTATCTGTACTCTATAACCTTGTCGCAGGTGACGGCTCGACCCACTGATTCGCCCTTCTGGAAGGGGTTAATGAGGGTCAAAGCTACTTTCTTTAACAGAACAAAGTTTGTTGTCGGTGATGGCAATAACACTCGTTTCTGGGAAGATACCTGGCTAGGTGATGCACCACTGGCACTCCAGTATCCGGCGCTTTATCGCATTGTGCAGCGACAAGATGCTCTGGTTGCAACGTGTCCGCAATCTGCTCCTCTTAACATCCGGTTTAGGAGGGTGCTAGTGGGTGACCGGTGGGAGGCTTGGATTCAGCTGGTGAGTAGACTCATGGAGGTTCAGCTTACTCATCAGCCCGATCAGTTGTGTTGGAAGCTTACTAAATCTGGTGGATTCACAGTCAAGTCGATGTACATCGATGTCATCAATTCTAGTGTGATCCCTAGTTCCAAACATGTTTGGAAAGTTAAGGTTCCTCTCAAAATCAAAGTGTTTATGTGGTTTGTGCATAAACAAGTCGTTCTAACGAAAGATAACTTGATTAAGCGCAACTGGATAGGATCTACTAGGTGTAATTTCTGTGATCGGGATGAAACTATCAAGCATCTTTTCTTTGAGTGCCCGATGGCGAGGGTGTTGTGGTGCTCGGTGCAGATTGCCTTTAACATTACTCCTCCGAATTCGGTCAGGTCGTTGTTTGGAACGTGGCTGGTTGGTATAGAGGCCGAAACAGCTAGACAAATTCGTGTGGGAGCATGTGCGTTGTTATGGGCAATTTGGAACTGCAGAAATGACTTGGCTTTTAACAGAACAACAACTATTCATTTTTTGCAGGTTCTATTCCGGGCTACTGCGCTAATCCGTACGTGGTCATTACTCACTCCGACGGAGGCCAGGGCGCGTTTGGTTACTGGATCTGTCCGGTGGGAGACGGTAGCGCGGGATTTCTTCAACCGGTTTGGATGGCGGTCATGTAATAGGATAGGCGCTTAGTGTACCTATCTCTCTTTTTTGTGCCAGCCGGTTGTGGCTTTTGGGCCTTATTTTATTTTGCTTGCTCTATGTGAGCCAGTATCCTCTGTTGCAGCACATTGCAAGATTTTGTAGAACTACTTTATTTATTTATAAATGTGGCCGTATGCATCTTTCTGATGCAGAGGCCGGGGAACCCCCTTTTCGAAAAACAAAAAACCCCCGGGAACCGCACATTCGCGCAGGATCAAAGCTAGCTCATCGCCTTCAGGAATGCTGACGGCATATGCATCGTCGATTTCGACGAGCTCGCGTCCTCCCTCGCACAGCTGCTACTAAGGTGCTGCTACTCCGTCCCCGTTGACTGGGCAGGGAGATCGACAAGGCGCGCAGGGAGCCAAAAGAGTCGCCATAGAAGGCCACCACATAGCAGTACACCCGACCTGAGCCACGGAGTGCGTGCATCATCAAGAAAGAAAACCAGGGGAGCCTCGGAGTGATCCTCGCGCGGTGGGTCCAAGCTGGATCGGCGACTTCCATGGCTGGGAGCTACTGAAAAGAGCATCTTCAGCAGGAACCCCTAAAGGCCAAGAAGGGGCTGGTCCCTACTTTTTCAGCCCCAAAAAAGTAACCCAACTCAAGCAATAGCCCCTACTTGTCTAATCTCTCCATTTGCACATAATCTTTATTTGTACTCTATTTGACACCACAACAATTCAAATTATGAATTTTTAATGCGTAGTATTTTACAAGTTGGAAAAAGAATAGTATGCAAACTAGAATGGGGAGATATAATTTGATAATGACCACAACAAGGAACTTTATTAAAAGTATATAGATGGCCAAGACTAAACATGATGAGCTGAATCCTCCCGATTAAGATTTAACAAAAAAGAGGGAGCATCAGAATTCACATAAGAAGAACATTATAGCTGAATCAGAAAAGGGAACATCAGAATTCACAGAAGGACACTATAGCTGAACGAGAATCAGAGCATCTGATTTGCGTGTCAAAGCAATTCAGATTGCTAACTAAACAATCACACAGGCAAAGTGCCATCAGGTGCCTAGTGCTTAGGTGTGAACTGACAATATCCACACAGGCAAATGTATTCTAGGCTGTTTTATGTTCAGGCTGATATCTAATTTGATAAAAAAAAACTTGTGTGAATAAATATCAATTGAAAATTGTATGTGATTGACTCCAACAGAAAAGATTTCTTAACAGATAAGCTCTCTTTCAGACCAAAAATAAAACCAGGCATAAAATCAAATATGTGAGGTAGGATAGATGAAGACATTGCTGCTGCTACTAGCTCCTTATCACATACGCACATACTCCCTATGTCCCAAAATAAGTGTCTCAACTTTGTACTAACTTTAGTACAAAGTTGTACTAAGGTTGAGATACTTATTTTAGGACGGAGGGAGTAGTATTTAATTGCCTACTGCCGTCACAACTTCAATTGCAACTTGCAAGGAGCTCATGACTCACTAATCCCTCCCTCTGAGTACTGCAGATCATGATCTAAGCGAGCCGGTGCTGCTTGAGGTCATGCATGGGATCAAGTCAGCCCCAAGTTCTCGAGTCGTACAGTACAGCTAGTAGCCTGCTGCACATTACTACTGCCAGGCATTTTCCCTTCGAGCATACTACAATAGTTTAAACTGAGATGGAACCACGAACGCCTGTCAATCTAGTACTTACAGTTTCGTGCTCCTCGCCTCCTCAGCCGTGCGACGTCACAGCGGAGGCATCTTGGATGACGCGGCCGCTGCGGGGAGGCGGCAGTCCGCAACTCTCGGAGCCGCTCGAGTTCATGCGGAGGAGCTCCCGGCGGCTGGGACTTGACACGGAGGAGCTCGGATTGCGCCGGACTCATCGGGGGAGAGGCACGAAATGATGTTCAAGGGGAGGAGGAGCTCCGAGTGCCGACGGGGGCTGCAAATGTGCGCCGCCTGAGGAAGGCGCCGCCCTCGACGTGCCGCGGTAGGCCGTAGGCAGAGCCCTTTCTAGGGTTCCAACAATGAATCCGGCCACGGGGAGGACGTGCGAGGGAGTGGAGGTACTGCGGCGGGAGGATGGCGGAGGCGGACACCGCCGCCGGTGTCGCCGCCGGGAGGGGGAAGGAGCTGCGGGGGCGGGAGGTAAAATTTCTTGGCGCGTTGCCCGACCGTGAAAAGGGCTACCGAGATGCCCGTGCCCCGTGGGAGAAGGCAAAGCCTTGAAATCGGGCGACCGATCAGGCTCGCTCGCTCACGCAGCTCCCCTACGCAGCCACGTGTAGAGGTGGGGTCCATCCACCGCCCCTGCTTTCTCTATCTTATCCCTTTCCGCGGTGACGTGAGAGGCACATCTCTCCTCCCGTCCCCCACCTCGCCGACGATGGCCGCTTCCCTCCCCGGCAATCTTTGGCATGCACGACCACCTATTGGGGCACCATTGTGAGAGGCCCTCTTAACGCGTGCGACGAGAGGGAGGACACGGGTTGCTACAAGCTCCTCACGGCTACGACAAGCGGTGTGGCGACTGTGTCGTCGCTAGCTGTTGTTATACCACCGTCAAGGCAACAATTGCAACGTCCATGGGGTGATGCGACCATCACCAGCCGGTGTTGGAGAAGAGTGCAACCGGCGACGTCGGGTGCTATAACCGGCAAGCCGCAGTGTTATAGCCAACAAGCAGCGGTGTTGGTACTGGCGCGCCGCCGAGCTACAACTGGTGCGCCGCGGTGTTGCGACCAACGATCTGACGAGTTGCGAAGCGGATGGATGATGGGCTCGCACCCCTGCGATGATGCAACCGGCAGATGAGGATGGTAGGGTTGCCCCTCGGTGATGTTGCGAAGGTGAGCCATCGCAGATGCGAAGCGTACCGTCAGTGTTGCGTGGGCATGGCAACAACATGCTACGAACGACGCCACCGATGTTGTTGTTGTGAACGTCCATGTAGAAAGGACAAGTGCCGTTGTTAAGCGAGCGAGGGCCCTTGGACATACATATCCAATTATGCCCCACTATCTTATTTATCCTAGCATGCACCCTATCCGCCTCATCGCATATGCCCCACGCATGCCATGTCCCATTTAAATGTGAGTCATCCACATCGTCAAGTGCGTGCAACCAATCGATGTTTCACTTTTCACTTTCCACCACACGCACACACTCCACATCATCGGGCCTCATGTCGCCATTCAATTTTCTACTTTTCACTTTCCAACGCATGAAAGCCCTCCACATCATCGCGTACATGAATGGCCTTCATGTTATTAATTTTTATTTTTATTTTTCAACAATACATAATTGAACTTGGTTGTCACAAGACAATATAACATGCATCCACACTCGATTTACCTCTAGGTTGAATGTGATGCGGTACTACTCTCATATATTCTATTTTTTTATAAGTCCATTGCTAGAAAAAACGCAACAACGCCTGGGGTGTTATCTAGTTAATCCAATGCCCAATGCCAATTCATTATTTTATTTTAGGAAATCACCACACAGAAAAGTCAGGGGAAGAATTAAAACGGGTGGAGAAGTTTTGGTGCCGGAAGAGAACCGGTGGGTCAGGCCCCATCCCGTGATGTGGTCCATGGGAGGTGTCCATCTTACAGAGGCGCCTACTGCCTGTGGGGCACCCCCAGGAGGCTCCGGTGCCCGTTGGTCAATATATTACCCGAAACTTTCACCCAATCATCGAGCATTTTTTTGCCTCCGCCACATCACGTTTCTCAAGGCGTTATTTGTTTTTCGCCTTGATCCGGTACTCTGCCGGAGGGGAAAGCCATCTCCATCATCACCAACCTCGATCCTCACACTTCAAGATGAGTTATGAGTAATCCACCTCATTGACTACGAATTCATGGCAGTAACCAAGATGTAATCTCTCCTCTTGATGTATTTAGATGATTAACGCAATAGCCATATGAGCTATCCTACATGGTTATGGTTAATCTGATGTATTCGTAGCCGTGATATTGGTCATGTGATGAATTATTTATCTATGTTTAGATTCGTGAATGCCATCTCGTTTGATCTATATATATGTATATTTCTATATGGTTACTTGTTTATTGTTGGCTAGTTTAGATCGGTTATCAAAATAGTTGGAGATGTGTGCATTAGTTGGGTTCAATCTTGCAAGTAATCTACTGCATTGATAGAAAATGGAAAATGTATGTATTGAATTCTAGCCAACAAGAGTTAAGGCTTATTATAGTACTCATTGGAATCTCATAAACAATAGTTTGTCATCTTGCTCAAAGCAATTACTTGTGTTCACACTTAATGTCGAGGCATCTTGATTATGGACGGACTATTTAGCTATAATATATCGATGGTATCTCGGTCTAATAGTATTACAAATGTACTACCTATATAGGATCAACACATCCATATGTTTGGCCCGAGCATGAAATATTGCATTGCGCATGTTTTCACATGATTATGTTACTTGCCACACTTTTATGTATTGGAGAGTTACACTTGGTGAACCTATGAACCCTAGTCCATTTTCTAGCATAAGAATCACCTTCCAACAAGTAATTACTTTAGTTGGCAACGCTAGCGTGGGCGACTTCATCGCAGATACGACATGACTCGATGTCTAATGTTGGGCCAAGAGTGGAAGGAGGTGCTTTCCAGCTCTTCCTACCGTGGTTGGTGAGCTGCAATGATGATGGTGGGCGGAGTCTCGGGATCTTGGATGCCGAGGGTAGTAGCTCTGGAATGAGAGGTTGCCCATTTAGCTCGTTGGCAAGCAGTGCTTCAACATGGTGGTGTCTCCTCTTGGCTATGTGTGTACCAGGGGGGTGATCCCGGCATCGTCGTGGCTTCGGTGGTGGTGGCTCCCAGGTCTGGATCTGGAGGCCTTGCATTGGTCGTAATGCCCCCTCACAGGTTGGGTCGGCAACTATGGTTTCGCATGTAGCACTTGTTTGTGAGGGGCCAAGCAAATACTCCACGCTCCAGCGGTGGCGACGGTGACACCTGCAGGTGTCGCTTCCATCTTAGGGACGTTGTTGTGAGTCCCCTCATGGTGTCAAGGCTTCGGGGTGAAAAACCTAGTCATTTCTCTCGGGCTCGACGACGGTGGCGCTTGTCGTCATCATCCTCTTGAGGGTGTCGTCGTGGAGCCCGGTCCCCTTCGGCTGCAGCTGACCAGTGGCTTCGAGCATGCCTTATCCCTGGCATGTAGCACTCACAACTCTGCCATGGGGTGATCTCCTATCTTATACACGTGTCCTTGTGGTCTTTGCTCTTGGTCATTTCTATCTTCGCGCCCCGAAGTGACGGGGCAGTCTAGACGGCGAGTCGGCCCCTTCTGGAGATGGCTCGGTGTGTTCAGTACTACGGTGCCCCGTGGTTTCTCAAGGAAACATGGTTCCGGTCCTATTCATTAGTCTTTGGTGTCCCTTGTTAGGTTTGGCATCTCCTGTTCTCACGTTCGATATTGGGTTAGCTGCACTGGTACCGCTTGCTCAGATGTGTTTTCTTCTTTTTTGACCTGCTTATATGAGGATTTCCTCATCAATATTGCGTTGTTTGACCGTTTGTACTTTATATATAAAGCGGGGTGAATTTCTATTTTAAATTGCAGCTGGACTTGGATGAGCAATGAAATAGAAGAATGTAAAAGGAAATCGCAACAAATTAAGCATGCACGTGATCTTGATGACAGTGGAAACTGGTCACTTGGTAGCATAAAAAGTATTATGCATGTACTCCATTTTTTACTATGTATATAAGTTTTGTCTGAAGCCAAACTTTATAAATTTTGATCAAATTTATCTCAAAAAATATCAGCATCTACAATACTAAGGTTGTAAAATATGAAGAATTAATTTCTTGATGCATCTAATGATGCTGATCCTGTATTGTGAATGTTGATATTTTTTCTATAAACTAGCTCAATTTTTTCAAAAATTGACTTCAGACAAATCTTATGTGCAGACTAAAAAGAAACGGGCAAGCTGACCATTTTCTCCCGCGGAGACGTGGCTGCGTCGCGAGCTCAAGCAAAAATATCGGGGGCTAGCTTCCCTCCAAGGCACCATAATGAAGGAAATATGCCCTAGAGGCAATAATAAAGTTGTTATTTATATTTCCTTATATCATGATAAATGTTTATTATTCATGCTAGAATTGTATTAACCGGAAACTTAGTACATGTGTGAATACATAGACAAACAAAGTGTCACTAGTATGTCTCTACGTTGACTAGCTCGTTACCCAAAGATGGTTAAGTTTCCTAGCCATAGACATGTGTTGTCATTTGATGAACGGGATCTCATCACTAGAGAATGATGTGATTGACTTAACCCATCTGTTAGCTTAGCACTATGATCGTTTAGTTTATTGCTATTGCTTTCTTCATGACTTATACATGTTCCTATGACTATGAGATTATGCAACTTCTGAATAACGGAGGAACACTTAGTATGCTATCAAACGTCACAACGTAACTGAGTGATTATAAAGATGCTCTACAGGTGTCTCCAATGGTGTTTGTTGGGTTGGCATATATCGAGATTAAGATTTGTCACTCCATGTTACGGAGAGGTATCTCTGGGCCCTCTCGGTAATGCCCATCACTATAAGCCTTGCAAGCAATGTGACTAATGAGTTAGTTGCGGGATGATGCATTACGGAATGAGTACAGAGATTTGCCGGTAACGAGATTGAACTAGGTATTGAGATACCGACGATCGAATATCGGGCAAGTAACATACCGATGACAAAGGGAACAACGTATGTTGTTATGCGGTTTGACCGATAAAGATCTTCTAGAATATGTAGGAACCAATATGAGAATCCAGGTTCCTCTATTGGTTATTGACCGGAAGTGAGTCTCGGTCATGTCTACATAGTTCTCGAATCCATAGGGTCCGCACGCTTAACGCTCGGTGACGATCGGTATTATGAGTTTATGTGTTTTGATATACGAAAGGTAGTTCGGAGTCCCGGATGTGATCACGGACCTGACGAGGAGTCTTGAAATGGTCGAGACATAAAGATTGATATATTGAACGACTATATTCGGACACCGAAAATATTTCGGAGAAGTTTCGGATAAAACCGGAGTGTCGGAGGTTACC
>NC_041391.1:227829757-227871660 GCF_002162155.2 Triticum dicoccoides
GTGGAGAGAGAGCGGGGCGGCTAGGGTAGGCCGCGCCCCCCTTCCCCTTGGGTCCGAATTAGGCTAGGGAAGGGGGGCGGCGCCCCCCTTTCCTTCTCCCTCTCTCCCTCTCCTTCCTTCCCCCTCTCTTCCCTTGTTGGAAACCTACTAGGAATAGGATTCCTAGTAGGAATACTACTTGGGGCGCGCCCCATGAGGGCCGGCCGGCCTCCCCCTTGCTCCTTTATATACGGGGGCAGGGGGCACCCTAGAACACACAAGTTGATTGTTTAGTCGTGTGCGGTGCCCCCTGAGGGAGTCCTGGATTAGGGGGTATCCGGACAGCCGGACTATATACGTCGTCCAGACTATTGAAGCATGAAGATACAAGACTCAAGACTCCGTCCCGTGTCCGGATGGAACTCTCCTTGGCGTGGAAGGCAAGCTTGGCGATCCGAATGTTATATTTCCTTCCTTGTAACCGACTCCATGTAAACCCTAGCCCTCCCGGTGTCTATATAAATCGGAGAGGTTGGTCCTTAGAAGGCCGATCACAATTACAATCATACCATCATAGGCTAGCTTCTAGGGTTTAGCCTCTACGATCTCGTGGTAGGTCTACTCTTGTACTACCCATATCTTCAATATTAATCAAGCGGGAAGTAGGGTTTTACCTCCATCGAGAGGGCCCGAACCTGGGTAAACATTGTGTCCCTTGCTTCATGTTACCATCAGTCTAGACGCACAGATCGGGACCCCCTACCCGAGATCCGCCAGTTTTGACACCGACATTGGTGCTTTCATTGAGAGTTCCTCTGTGTCGTCGCTACAGGGCTCGATGGCTCCTTCAATCATCGTCAACAACATGGTTCGGGTGAGACCTTTCTCCCCGGACAGATCTTCGTGTTCGGCGGCTTCGCCCTGCGGGCCGATTCGCTTGGCCATCTGGAGCAGATCGACAGCTACGCCCCTGGCCACCAGATCAGGTTCGGAAACCTGAACTATACGGCGGACATTCACGGAGACTTGATCTTCGACGGATTCGGGCCTACGCCGGGAGCACTGGACAGCCACGACGAGCACGGCTTAGACCTGCTGTTAGACAAAGCTCGGGGTATCACCCCCGCAGTAGCCTCGGACCTAAATTCGGAGCAGGTTGCGCTGCCTAAGGACGGAGGGCTGGACCCCGCACCACAGGCCACACACTCATCGGCGGTGGAGCCGAACACGGGTCTCACCTCTGTGGTGGCCTGTGACTCCGGACCCCCGGATTCGTATCCGGATGTTGGTTCCAGTCCGCACGCTCCCGAGCCAGTCGAGCCGGGTTTGGCTCCAGTAATGGAGTTCACTGCCGCGGATATCTTCCAGCACTCGCCCTTTGGCGACATGCTGGACTCATTAAAGTCTCTCTCTTTGTCAGGAGGCTCTTGGCCGAACTATGTCCGGCTCGAGTGGGAAGCAGGAGATGAAGGAATTCATTGCCCACCCACCACCCACTTCATTGCCACGATTGATGATTTAACCGACGTACTGGACTTCGACTCCGAAGACATCGATGGTATGGACGACGATGCAGGAGAAGAACACGAACCACCGCTCACTGGGCGGTGGACAGCCACCTCTTCCTATGATATATATATGGTGGACACTCCGAAGGAAACTAATGGCGATGAGGCAACGGAGGATAATCCCTCAGGGAGAAAAGCAAAACATGGGCGTTGTCGGCGCCGCTCCAAGCCCCGCCACAGCAATATTGGCCGAGGAGACGAAAACAATCCGGAGGGCGCCAAAGAGGAATACAACCCTAGTCAGCCTGCCTTTAAGCAGTCCGGACTGGCCACGGTGGGATACTTGGAGAGGGACAACTATACGCCCCCCTCCGAGGACGAGGCAAGCCTCGGCAATGATGAATTCGGCGTGCCTGAAGATCCAGTGGAACAAGTTTGCTTCAAGCGACGACTCATGGCCACGGCAAGGAGCCTGCAAAGGAAGCAACAGCAGCTTAAAGCTGACCAAGATTTGTTGGCGGACAGATGGACCAAGGTCCTGGCCACCGAAAAATACGGACTCGACCGCCCCGACAAAGGGCACACATGGCACAACTGGCTACCCCAACCTAAGCAGGAGAACCGAAGGCACATACCCCGACGTCATCACATCACCACGGTCCAAAACAATACGAAGGACACATGAAGAGGCATCCTCAAGCCTCGGCGCAATGGTCATAAACGTCAAGCCAGGGAAGCTGGTGCTAAGTCCAGCAACTCCCAGTCCGGTCAGCGGACAAAGAAAAGCTCAGACCTATCCGGCCCGAGCCACACACTCGATCAACCATGTGAAATTCATGGTACTCCTAGAAGGACGACAAAGCATACGAATAGGGAATGCCGGATCCTCAAAACAAAGCGGCTGGTCGTGTGCCGGAAGCAATGAAGGGAGGCGTCTAGTCAAGAGACCCCCCATAGCATAAAAGTACGGCCGATCGCCCCCGATCGCATCAACCACAGCAATTCAATTGCAATACCTCTAGACATAGTAGCCCGGGGGCTCGAATACACATAAAGCCCCCGCAGGTATGAAATCGCAAATAACATCTTCTAAAAGATGCTAGGTGCAAAGGCCAAGTTTTATGGGCCCACCACTCTAACGGTTGTCCTAGGATCACCAAAAAATACCACGCCGAAGAATAATTCTTCGACTCCTTCCCCTCATACGGTAATTTACCATATCCTAACGGGATTATCCACGTCGACTAGATCTCACGTGGTAAATCCCTCAGGCCAACACCGGGTGATACAACCACACCCACGGGCAAGGCCGAACCCCGCCCTTCGAGCGGAAATGATATAACTGCCGGAGTAGCGAGTCGTGCATGCCCGTCAAAATTCCGATATGACAGCCGACTATCCGGACACCAACTAACGAGTCCGCGCTACTTCATGGTCTAACGGCTGGATTAACCAGGGTCCGATCACGAACCCTCAGACCAACCACAAGAGGACGTTCAGCTACCTTCAAGTATTTGCCTTTACAAACTACTTTGACGCAGAACAGGATTGGCGACATGGAATCGGCCAGGACACACAAGGAGCCCCCCTAAAGAAGGTAGTCCGGATTAACTTCCAATCCACCCACAGCCACCTCCCGTCCGGCCATCACAGGTTCCGCCAAAAACACCTCTTTTCATAATCATAAATCATACCAATATGCATAGACATATCACCTTACTACAATGCGTAGATTCAAATAACACTTATCGGCTTTTTCATCGACACCTTGTGTTACGCCCGATTCTGCTAGGGGCTTCACAGTACGGCAGTAAAGTCCGACCACCTTTTCGGTCGCTCGGCACCTCGAACTTATAGCACTATATGCATCAGCTCCGAATCATGTCTTGGGTCATTGGTTGGGTTTGCCCGGCTCCCTTGTTTTGGTACCTTACGTTCCGTTATATCGGCTAAGGTAGCGCGGGGAGAACTACTGCGATATTGTCCCGGATCTACCGGACGAGCACCTCAGTAGAGAAAGCCGAAAACTGACTGTCATGATATAGCGAGAGCTGGTCAGCTGTTCGAGAGGTTGTAAAATCCTTAAAGATTTATTCATAACGCCATTATAAATGCAGAGTGCGATGGATTGGTCTTCCGATCAGGCGCCAATAGAGCCCCTAGTCCGGCTTTCCGAGCACTAGGGGCTGCGCCGACCATACTCGAATTCCTATGGCTAAGTGAGAGTGGTAAAGCCCTATAGTCTGATTGCCTGGTTCGTGGTGAGGAACACCTCCTTAAAAGGACCCAGCCATGGGATAAAGAGTGTCCAGGTATGACCCGAACATCCCTGAACTTCTTTCGTGGGGGCAGAAGCCAACGACTGGCCAACTCTCAATATTTATACACATTAAACAGCCGCACAGGAAGAACAAGTGTTCAAACAAAACATGCAATAAATAACAAAAGTGCCAGTATCCCATATTACAAAGAACGTCACGAATGCCCTCAGGGAAATATAATGTCTTTCGTACATTTATCCGCCGCAAGGCGGGCTCCCTTCAGTACACCTTCATAGTACAGTTTGGGCTTGCGGTGCTCCTTACCCTCTGGCGGCCCCTCAGTCATCAGCTTCTCCGCGTCAAGCTTACCCAATGCACTTTTGCACGGGCAAACGCCATACGCGCACCCTCTATACAGACTGATCGCTTAATAGCATCAAGCCGAGGACAAGCGCCCACAATCCGCTTCACGAGTCCGAAGTAACTGCTTGGAATGGGCTCCGCGGGCCACAACCGGACAACCAAGTACTTCATGGCTAGTTCGGCCGCCTGGTGCAGTTCAACCAGCTGTTTCAGCTGATCGATAAAGGGCACCCGATAGTTCGGCGCCAAATACTGCGACCAGAAATCCCTCTCCGCAGACTTCTTCTCCTCGGTCCGGTAGAATTGAGCGGCATCTGATATGCTGCGAGGAAGGTGTGCAAACACCCCTGGAAAAATAAGAATTCAGCTTGCCGCTTGGAATTCTTCCCATTACGATGTACAAATGGCTAAGAATACAGAAGGCCTTACCAGCCGCAACTTTCCGAGCCTCCTGAATGTCCCGCACAGCACCTCGGGCTTCTTCCCGAGCATCTTCCGCAGCCTCGAGAGCTTGGGCGAGTTCGGATTCTTTCCCTACTAGGCTCTGCCCCAAGCCCTCGCTTTTCTTCACAGCCTCCTAGAGCTCTCGCTCAGCTGCGATGACCCTGGCCTCGTGTTTCTCACGAAGCGCCTGTTCGGCGGCAGCCTTCTCATTGGCATCAGCCACAACCTTCTTTAGTGCCTCGTATTCGGCACTCGCTCCTAGAGCATACAATACAAATACTTTTCACTAGGCACAATTACTCATTCATGCCAAATTCAAGACAAATGTTTTCAACATACCTTGCTTGTCTTCCAATTGCTTCTTCACACGGCCAAGTTCCTCCTCGGCCCGTGCAAGGCTCTGCTTCAGTCCGGACACTTCCGCATTATGAGCGGCCGTCCTCTCTGCAAACGCCTGTTTTCACATAAAGGGGTAAACGTCATTCACACAGGCTCCTGCAAAAGCAGAGGACTTGATCCCCTGCCCGGCTCTCTTTCTGCCGCCGGACAGTGTATCAGGGGCTACTACTCATATTATGATGATTCCTCAAAGATTTCTTAGAAAACATACCTCAAAGGCCCTTATAAGGCCATGGCAGGACTCATTCAGCCCGCTCTCGGCGGACTGAATCTTCTCAACCACCGCACCCATGAGGGTCCGATGTTCATCGACGATAGACGTGCTCTTCAACGCTGTTGATAGACCGCTGGGCAGCTCTGCTTGAACAGAGGATGCCGGCGGGGTAGGCAAGCCTCCCACCATCGAAGGTGGCTGCTCGCTTGATCCTGGAACCTTAGAGGTCCCGGGGGCCTTATCCGCTCCCGTGTGTCCGACTCCAGAGATATGTCCCCCCTGGTCCGGGTCCTTTTGAGATGACACCTCAGTGTCGCGCCTGGACTTTGGGGAAGGGGCCTCTGGAGGCGTCTCGCTCGCCAAGGCATTTGAGCCCAGCAAATCCTTCGATGAGGACTGTCCGGCGCGAGACCTCGTCGGGCTGTGCAAAATATGGCAACAGTTAAAACTGCTATACCCAAACAACCCCGGACGGATATGCGTGTTTGAATTTCGTATACTTACGACTTTTCCAGGGGCTGGGCCCTAGGATCCCACTCCGGGATGCTATTGGCAGCCATGGTGGATGCCTCTGGGAGGGAACTTTTTCCCCTCTTGGGCGATTCGGCCTCCAGGGATGAGGAGGCCGTCCTTTTCTTCCCACCCCCAGAGTGAGGCTCATCCTCCTCTGCTTCCTCCTCTTCGTCTTCAGAAGAAGGATCATCGCTGGAGTCTTCGGATTTGGCGTCCGAAGCCTCGCGATGACGGAGGCCACTCCGGGTCTTTTTGGCCTTCTTGGAGGCCTCTTTCTTGGGCGCCTCGTAAGGCGCGGGGACCAGCATCTTCGTCAGAAGAGGTCCGGCCGGCTCCTCTGGCAGCGGAGCCGGACAATGTATCCGCTCCACCTTTTTTATCCATCCCCGGGGTCGTGACAAAGCATGATTAAAATGGCTCCCTCAGGACATGTCAGCCGAAGCATAGATGGACAGAGCATAACAATAACTTACCGGGCTTGCATAATGGGATAATTGATACCCACGGTCCTCGGAAGAACCCGACCATGACTTGCCGGACTTAAAGAGCACCTTCCAGATATCCTCGTGGGAGGGATCTAGAACTCCCGAAGGGTCGGGTGCTCGGTTGGGTCGTACTCCCACAAATTGCAGGCTCGACGCTGGCAAGGGAGAACCAGGTGAACTAGCATCACCTGGACTATGTCGACGAGTTTGACGTCCTTGTCAACCACGCTCTGAAGCGCGTCTGGAGCAGCGACAACTCACCGGACGAAGACCAATTCAGGCCCTTCTTGGGCCAGGACGTGAGCTACAGTGGGGCTCCAGATCTGAACTCCGGAGCTGCAGCCCACTTTTTAACGTGTGGTTCGGTGATATAGAACCACTACTGCTGCCACTCCTTGACGGAGTCATTGAAGGCACCCTTCGGCCAAACGGCCTTGGGCATCTTGCTCACCATGGCGCCGCCGCACTCGGCGTGTTCGCCACTCACCACCTTGGGCTTCACATTGAAAATCTTCAGCCACAGGCCGAAGTGAGGTGAAATCCGGAGAAAAGCCTCGCACACGACAATGAACGTTGAGATATTGAGGAAAGAATTAGGGGAAAGATCATGAAAATTATTCCCGTAATAATACATGACTCCACAAATAAATGGGTGAAGGGGAAACCCGAGCCCGCGGACGAAATGGGGAAGGAACACGACTCTCTCGTGGGGCTCCGGAGTAGGGACGACCTGTCCCGCCGGTGGGAGACGGTGGCCGATCTTCTGGGCCAGATACCCGGCTTCCCGGAGCTTCTTGATATCCTTCTCCTGGACGGTAGAGGCCATCCATTTGCCTCCTGCTCCAGATTTGGACATCTTTGGAAAATCTCTCTTCGATGGAAAAGGAGAATGCCTGGGCGTTAGGGCTCGAACAGATGGGAATAGGTTAGCGGAAGGAGAAGGCGTGGGTAAGGAGGAAGAAACCTTATCTCTTTATAAAGACGGCAAAAGCTTTTTGCGCCTCCCCACTTGCCTGGTGGAACCCGCTCATTCCCCACTCGCCACGATTAGCGGTGCGGTTGAATTACCCATACCCGTATTGATGAGAATCCCGTAATAAGGGGACACGATCTCTGCTTTGACAAGACGTGTCAAAGAAACCGCCTCGCAATATGCGCTATGGCTGGTTGTAGGAAAACGGTTCGAATAATGACCCGACCGTAACGACACGCTGCGTTGTCTAAAACGTTGTCAGCAGATTGCATTTGTAAAATATCATTCTCTCCACGGTGGCATGTGAAGATCTTTTTGTGGATCCAGACACGGTTCAAGTGTTCGATAATTACTTTGGAGTATTCGGAGAAGGAACCCGCCCTGCAATGCCGAAGAAAAGACTATGCGCCAGACTCATCGTCATTGAAGCCTGGTTCAGGGGCTACTGAGGGAGTCCTGGATTAGGGGGTATCCGGACAACCGGCATATATACGTCGTTCGGACTATTGAAGCGTGAAGATACAAGACTCAAGACTCCGTCCAGTGTCCGGATGGAACTCTCCTTGGCGTGGAAGGCAAGCTTGGCGATCCGGATGTTATATTTCCTTCCTTGTAACTGACTCCATGTAAACCCTAGCCATCTCCGGTGTCTATATAAACCGGAGAGGTTGGTACTTAGAAGGTCGATCACAATTACAATCATACCATCATAGGCTAGCTTCTAGGGTTTAGCCTCTACGATCTCGTGGTAGATCTACTCTTGTACTACCCATATCTTCAATGTTAATCAAGCAGGAAGTAGGGCTTTACCTCCATCGAGAGGGCCCGAAGCTGGGTGAACATTGTGTCCCTTGCTTCCTGTTACCATCAGCTTAGACGCACAGATTGGGACCCCCTACCCGAGATCCGCCGGTTTTGACACCGACACCCCCCTCCATAGATTTCCACCTCGATCATATCATTGTAGTGCTTAGGTGAAGCCCTGCATCGGTAAATTCATCATCACTGTCATCACACCATCGTGCTGACGAAACTCTCCCTCGACCTCAGCTGGATCTAGAGTTCGTGGGACGTCACCGAGCTGAACGTGTGCAGATCGCGGAGGTGTCGTATCTTCAGTGCTAGGATCGGTCGGATCATGAAGACGTACGACTAAATCAGCCGCGTTGTCATAACGCTTCCGCTTTCGGTCTATAAGGGTACGTAGACAACACTCTCCCCTCTCGTTGCTATGCATTTCCTAGATAGATCTTGCATGTTCGTAGGAATTTTTTTGAAATTACTGCGTTCCCAAACAGTGGCATCTGAGCCAGGTCTATGCGTAGATGTTATATGCACGAGTAGAACATAAAGAGTTGTGGGTGATGAGGGAGTCCTGGATTAGGGGGTCCTCCAACAGCTGGACTATGTACTTTGGCCAAACTGTTGGACTATGAAGATACAAGATTGAAGACTTTGTCCCGTGTCCGGTTGGGACTCTCCTTTGCGTGGAAGGCAAACTTGGCGATTCGGATATGTAGATCTCCTTCTCTGTAACCGACTCTGTGTGACCCTAGCCCCCTTCGGTGTCTATATAAACCGGAGGGTTTAGTTCGTAGGACAAGAACAACAATCATAATCATAGGCTAGCTCCTAGGGTTTAGCCTCTACAATCTTGTGGTAGATCAACTCTTGTAATACTCATATCATCAAGATCAATCAAGCAGGAAGTAGGGTATTACCTCCATCGAGAGGGCCCGAACCTGGGTAAAACATTGTGTCCCCTGCCTCCTGTTACCATTAGCCTTAGACGCACAGTTCGGGACCCCGTACCCGAGATCCGCCGGTTTTGACACCGACATTGGTGCTTTCATTGAGAGTTCCACTGTGCCGTCACGATAAGGCTTGATGGCTCCTTCGATCATTGGTAATGATGCGATTCAGGGTGAGGTTTTTCTCCCCAAATAGATCTTCGTATTTGGCGGCTTCATACTGCGGGCCAACTCGCTTGGCCATCTAGAGCACATCGATAGCTACGCCCCTGGCCATCAGGTCAGGTTTGGAAGCTTGAACTATACTGCTGACATCCACGGAGACTTGATTTTCGATGGACTCGAGCCCATATCAGGTGCACCGCACAGTCACGACGAGCGTGACCTAGCTCTGCCGTCGAACGGTGTTTGGGAGATCACACCTGCTGCTACTCCAGCCCTCAATCCGGAGCAGATCGTGCCATCCGAGGACGGGTGGATAGACCCCGCCACGGAGGCCGCACACTCAGCGGCGATAGAGACGAATACTGACTTCACCTCCTATGAGACCTGTGTCACCGGACCCTTGGATTCGTCCCAGGACACATGCTCCGAACCGCTTGCGCCCGTTCCTATCGAATCTGATTGGGCACCGATCATGGAGTTTACATTCGCGGATATCTTTAAGCACTCGCCCTTGGGCGACGTGCTAAATTCATTGAGGTCTCTCTCCTTGTCAGGAGACCCTTGGCCGAACTATGTCCGGCTCAAGGGGGAAGTGGACGACGAAGAAATTCGTTCCCCACCCACCACCCACTTAATAGCCACTATCGACGACTTAACCGACATGCTTGATTTTGACTCCGAAGGCATCGACATTATGGATGACGATGCAGGAGAGGAACAGGAACCACCGCCCGTAGGGTGCTGGACAGCCACTTCATCATATGATTTATACATGGTGGATATGTTGGAAATATGCCCTAGAGGCAATAATAAAAGGATTATTATTATATTTCCTTGTTCATGATAATTGTCTTTATTCATGGTATAACTGTATTATCCGGAAATCGTAATACAAGTGTGAATACATAGACCATAATATGTCCCTAGTAAGCCTCTAGTTGACTAGCTCGTTGATCAACAGATAGTCATGGTTTCCTGGCTATGGACATTGGATGTCGTTGATAACGGGATCACATCATTAGGAGAATGATGTGATGGACAAGACCCAATCCTAAGCATAGCACAAGATCGTGTAGTTCGTTTGCTAGAGCTTTTCCAATGTCAAGTATCCTTTCCTTAGACCATGAGATTGTGTAACTCCCGGATGCCGTAGGAGTGCTTTGGGTGTACCAAACATCACAACATAACTGGGTGACTATAAAGGTGCACTACAGGTATCTCCGAAAGTGTCTGTTGGGTTGACACGGATCGAGACTGGGATTTGTCACTCCGTATGACGGAGAGGTATCTCTAGGCCCACTCGGTAATGCATCATCATAATGAGCTCAAAGTGACCAAGTGGTTGGTCACGGGATCATGCATTACGGTACGAGTAAAGTGACTTGCCGGTAAAGAGACTGAACGAGGTATTGGGATACCGACGATCGAGTCTCGGGCAAGTATCGTACCGATTGACAAAGGGAATTGAATATGGGGTTGTTTAATCCTCGACATCGTGGTTCATCCGATGAGATCATCGAGGAGCATGTGGGAGCAAACATGGGTATCCAGATCCCGCTGTTGGTTATTGCCCGAGAGTCGTCTCGGTCATGTCTACGTGTCTCCCGAACCCGTAGGGTCTACACACTTAAGGTTCGGTGACACTAGGGTTGTATGAATATGAGTATGCAGCATACCGAATGTTGTTCGGAGTCCCGGATGAGATCCCAGACATCACGAGGAGTTCCGGAATGGTCCAGAGGTAAAGAATTATATATAGGAAGTGTTGTTTCGGCCATCGGGAAAGTTTCGGGGTCACCCGGTATTGTACCGGGACCACCGGAAGGGTCCCGGGGGTCCACCGGGTGGGACCACCCATCCCGGAGGGCCCCAGGGGCTGAAGTGGGAAGGGGAACCAGCCCATAGTGGGCTGGTGCGCCCCCCTTGGCCCACCCCCTGCGCCTAGGGTTGGAACCCTAGGGTGGGGGGGGGGGGCGCCCCACTTGCCTTGGGGGGCACTCCACCCCCCTGGCCGCCGCCCCCCTTGGGGGCCTATATAAAGGAGGGCAAGGGGGAGGGCAGCTGCACCCTATGCATTGGCGCCTCCCTCCCCTGCTACACCTCGTCCTCCTCCCGCAGCAGCTTGGCGAAGCCCTGCCGGAGTTCTGCTGCATCCACCACCACGCCGTCGCGCTGCTGGATCATCATCAACCTCTCCTTCCCCCTTGCTGGATCAAGAAGGAGGAGACGTCTCCCGTCCCGTACGTGTGTTGAACGCGGAGGTGCTGTCCGTTCGGCACTTGGTCATCGGTGATCTGAATCACGGCGAGTACGACTCCATCATCACCCTTCCCTTGAACGCTTCCGCACGCGATCTACAAGCGGTATGTAGATGCAATCTCACTCCCTTGACTCGTTGCTTAGGTGAACTCATAGATGGATCTTGGTGAAACCGTAGGAAATTTTTTAATTTTCTACAACGTTCACCAACAGTGGCATCATGAGCTAGGTCTATGCGTAGTTCTCTATTGCACGAGTAGAACGCAATTTTGTTGTGGGCGTGGATCTTGTCAACTTGCTTGCCACTACTAGTCTTTTCTTGCTTCAGCGGTATTGTGGGATGAAGCGGCCCGGACCAACCTTACACGTACGCTTACGTGAGACCGGTTCCACCAACAGACATGCACTAGTTGCATAAGGTGGCTGGCGGGTGTCTGTCTCTCCCACTTTAGTTGGAGCGGATTCGATGAAAAGGGTCCTTATGAAGGGTAAATAGAAGTTGACAAAAAATCACGTTGTGGTTATTCGTAGGTAAGAAAACGTTCTTGCTAGAACCCAATTGCAGCCACATAAAAGATGCAACAACAATTAGAGGACGTCTAACTTGTTTTTGCAGCAATTGTCATGTGATGTGATATGGCCAGAAGTTGTGATGAATGATAAATGATATATTGTGATGTATGAGATCATGTTCTTGTAATAGGAATCACGACTTGCATGTCGATGAGTATGACAACCGACAGGAGCCATAGGAGTTGTCTTTATTTTTTGTATGACCTGCGTGTCATTGAAGAACGCCATATAAATTACTTTACTTTATTGCTAAACATGTTAGCCATAGAAGTAGAAGTAGTCGTTGGCGTGACAACTTCATGAAGACACGATGATGGAGATCATGATGATGGAGATCATGGTGTCATGCCGGTGACAAGATGATCATGGAGCCCCGAAGATGGAGATCAATGGAGCTATATGATATTGGCCATATCATGTCACTACTATATAATTGCATGTGATGTTTATTATGTTTATGCATCTTGTTTACTTAGAACGACGGTAGTAAATAAGATGATCCCTTACAACAATTTCAAGAAGTGTTCCCCCCTAACTGTGCACCGTTGCTAAAGTTCGTCGTTTCGAAGCACCACGTGATGATCGGGTGTGATAGATCCTTACGTTCACATACAACGGGTGTAAGACAGTTTTACACATGCAAAAAACTTAGGGTTAACTTGACGAGCCTAGCATGTACAGACATGGCCTCGGAACACAGAGACCGAAAGGTCGAACACGAGTCGTATGGAAGATACGATCAACATGAAGATGTTCACCGATGATGACTAGTCCGTCTCACGTGATGATCGGACACGGCCTAGTCGACTCGGATCGTGTAACACTTAGATGACTAGAGGGATGTCTAATCTGAGTGGGAGTTCATTGTAATAATTTGATTAGATGAACTTAATTATCATGAACTTAGTCTAAAACCTTTGCAAATATGTCTTGTAGATCAAATGGCCAACGCTCATGTCAACATGAACTTCAACGCGTTCCTAGAGAAAACCAAGCTGAAAGATGATGGCAGGAACTATACGGACTGGGTCCGGAACCTGAGGATCATCCTCATAGCTGCCAGGAAACAATATGTCCTAGAAGGACCGCTAAGTGACGCTCCCGTCCCAGAGAACCAAGACGTTATGAACGCTTGGCTGTCTCGCGCTGATGATTACTCCCTCGTTCAGTGCGGCATGCTTTACAGCTTAGAACTGGGGCTCCAAAAGCGTTTTGAGCAACACGGAGCATATGAGATGTTCGAGGAGCTGAAACTAGTTTTCCAAGCTCATGCCCGGGTCGAGAGATATGAAGTCTCCGACAAGTTTTATAGTTGTAAGATGGAGGAAAATAGTTCTGTCAGTGAGCACATACTCAAAATGTCTGGGTTGCACAACCGCCTGTCCCAGTTGGACATTAACCTCCCGGACGAGGCGGTCATTGACAGAATCCTTCAGTCGCTCCCACCAAGCTACAAGAGCTTTTTGATGAACTACAATATGCAGGGGATGGTGAAGACCATTCCTGAAGTATTTTCAATGCTGAAGTCAGCAGAGGTTGAGATCAAGAAAGAACATCAAGTGTTGATGGTCAATAAGACCACTAAGTTCAAGAAGGGCAAGGGCAAGAAGAACTTCAAGAAGGACGGCAAGGATGTTGCCGCGCCCGGTAAGCCAGTTACCGGGAAGAAGTCAAAGAAAGGACCCAAGCCTGAGACTGAGTGCTTTTATTGCAAGGGGAAGGGTCACTGGAAGCGGAACTGCCCCAAATACTTAGCGAATAAGAAGGCCGGCAACACCAAAGGTATATTTGATATACATGTAATTGATGTGTACCTTACCAGTACTTGTAGTAACTCCTGGGTATTTGATACCGGTGCCGTTGCTCATATTTGTAACTCACAGCAGGAGCTGCGGAATAAGCGGAGACTGACGAAGGACGAGGTGACGATGCGCGTCGGGAATGGTTCCAAGGTCGATGTAATCGCCGTCGGCACGCTACCTCTACATTTACCTAAGGGATTAGTTATAAACCTTAATAATTGTTATTTGGTGCCAAGTTTGAGCATGAACATTGTATCTGGATCTCGTTTGATACGAGATGGCTACTCATTTAAATCCGAGAATAATGGTTGTTCTATTTATATGAGAGATATGTTTTATGGTCATGCCCCTATGGTCAATGGTTTATTCTTAATGAATCTTGAGCGTAATATTACACATATTCATAGTGTGAATGCCAAAAGATGTGAAGTTGATAACGATAGTCCCACATACTTGTGGCACTGCCGCCTTGGTCACATTGGTGTCAAGCACATGAAGAAGCTCCATGCTGATGGACTTTTAGAGTCTCTCGATTATGAATCATTTGACACATGCGAACCATGCCTCATGGGAAAAATGACCAAGACTCCATTCTCCGGAACAATGGAGCGAGCAACCAACTTGTTGGAAATCATACATACTGATGTGTGTGGTCCAATGAGCATTGAGGCTTGCGGAGGATATCGTTATGTTCTCACTCTCACTGATGACTTGATTAGATATGGGTATGTATACTTAATGAAACACAAGTCTGAGACCTTTGAAAAGTTCAAGGAATTTCAGAATGAGGTAGAGAATCAACGTGACCGAAAGATAAAGTTCCTACGATCAGATCGTGGAGGAGAATATTTAAGTCACGAATTTGGTACACACTTAAGGAAATGTGGAATCGTTTCACAACTCACGCCGCCTGGAACACCTCAACGTAACGGTGTGTGCAGACATCGTAATCGCTCTCTATTGGATATGGTGCGGTCTATGATGTCTCTTACCGATTTACCGCTATCATTATGGGGATATGCTCTAGAGACAGCTACATTCACTTTAAATAGGGCACCGTCTAAATCCATTGAGACGACATCGTATGAATTATGGTTTGGGAAGAAACCTAAGCTGTCGTTTCTAAAAGTTTGGGGATGCGATGCTTATGTCAAGAAACTTCAACCTGAAAAGCTCGAATCCAAGTCAGAAAAATGCATCTTCATAGGTACCCTAAGGAAACCATTGGGTATACCTTCTACTTAAGATCCGAGGGCAAGATCTTTGTTGCCAAGAACGGATCCTTTCTGGAAAAAGAGTGTCTCTCGAAAGAAGTAAGTGGGAGGAAAGTAGAACTCGATGAAGTACTACCTCTCGAACGGGAAAGTAGTGCAACTCAGGAGAATGTTCCTGTGATGCCTACACCAACTGAAGAGGAAAATAATGATGATGATCAAGGTACTTCGGATCAAGTTGCTACTGAACTTCGTAGGTCCACAAGTACACGTTCCGCACCAGAGTGGTACGGCAACCCTGTCCTGGAAATCATGTTGTTAGACAACGGTGAACCTTCGAACTATGAAGAAGCAATGGCGGGCCCAGATTCCAACAAATGGCTTGAAGCCATGAAATCCGAGATAGAATCCATGTATGAAAACAAAGTATGGACTTTGACAGACTTGCCCGATGATCGGCGAGCGATAGAAAACAAATGGATCTTTAAGAAGAAGACGGACGCGGATGGAAATGTTACCATCTATAAAGCTCGACTTGTCGCTAAGGGTTATCGACAAGTTCAAGGGATTGACTACGATGAGACATTCTCTCCCGTAGCGAAGCTGAAGTCCGTCCGAATCATGTTAGCAATTGCCGCATACTATGATTATGAGATATGGCAGATGGACGTCAAAACGGAATTCCTTAACGGACATCTTAAGGAAGAGCTGTATATGATGCAGCTGGAAGGTTTTGTCGATCCTAAGAACGCTAACAAAGTATGCAAGCTCCAGCGATCCATTTATGGGCTGGTGCAAGCATCTCGGAGTTGGAACATTCGCTTTGATGAGATGATCAAAGCGTTTGGGTTTATGCAGACTTATGGAGAAGCCTGCGTTTACAAGAAAGTGAGTGGGAGCTCTGTAGCATTTCTCATATTATATGTAGATGACATACTCTTGATGGGAAATGATATAGAACTTTTGGACAGCATTAAGTCCTACTTGAATAAGTGTTTTTCAATGAAGGACCTTGGAGAAGCTGCTTACATATTAGGCATCAAGATCTATAGGGATAGATCGAGACGCCTGATAGGTCTTTCACAGAGCACATACCTTGATAAGATTTTGAAGAAGTTCAAAATGGATCAGTCCAAGAAAGGGTTCTTGCCTGTGTTGCAAGGTGTGAGATTGAGCTCGGCTCAGTCCCCGACCACGGCAAAAGATAAAGAAGAGATGAGTGTCATCCCCTATGCTTCAGCCATAGGATCTATTATGTATGCCATGCTGTGTACAAGACCTAATGTAAACCTTGCCGTAAGTTTGGTAGGAAGGTACCAAAGTAATCCCGGCAAGGAACACTGGACAGCGGTCAAGAATATCCTGAAGTACCTGAAAAGGATAAAGGACATGTTTCTCATTTATGGAGGTGACAAAGAGCTCGTCGTAAAGGGTTACGTCGACGCTAGCTTCGACACAGATCTGGATGACTCTAAGTCACAAACCGGATACGTGTATATGTTAAATGGTGGAGCAGTAAGCTGGTGCAGCTGCAAGCAGAGCATCGTGGCGGGATCTACATGTGAAGCGGAGTACATGGCAGCCTCGGAGGCAGCGCATGAAGCAATTTGGGTGAAGGAGTTCATCACTGACCTAGGAGTCATACCCAATGCGTAGGGGCCGATCAAACTCTTCTGTGACAACACTGGAGCTATTGCCCTTGCCAAGGAGCCCAGGTTTCACAAGAAGACCAGGCACATCAAGCGTTTCAACTCCATGCGTGAAAATGTTCAAGATGGAGACATAGATATTTGCAAAGTACATACGGATCTGAATGTCGCAGATCCGTTGACTAAACCTCTCTCGCGAGCAAAACATGATCAACACCAGAACTCTATGGGTGTGCGATTCATCACAATGTAACTAGATTATTGACTCTAGTGCAAGTGGGAGACTGTTGGAAATATGCCCTAGAGGCAATAATAAAAGGATTATTATTATATTTCCTTGTTCATGATAATTGTCTTTATTCATGCTATAACTGTATTATCCGGAAATCGTAATACACGTGTGAATACATAGACCATAATATGTCCCTAGTAAGCCTCTAGTTGACTAGCTCGTTGATCAACAGATAGTCATGGTTTCCTGGCTATGGACATTGGATGTCGTTGATAACGGGATCACATCATTAGGAGAATGATGTGATGGACAAGACCCAATCCTAAGCATATCACAAGATCGTGTAGTTCGTTTGCTAGAGCTTTTCCAATGTCAAGTATCCTTTCCTTAGACCATGAGATCGTGTAACTCCCGGATGCCATAGGAGTGCTTTGGGTGTACCAAACGTCACAACATAACTGGGTGACTATAAAGGTGCACTACAGGTATCTCCGAAAGTGTCTGTTGGGTTGACACGGATCGAGACTGGGATTTGTCACTCCGTATGACGGAGAGGTATCTCTGGGCCCACTCGGTAATGCATCATCATAATGAGCTCAAAGTGACCAAGTGGTTTGTCATGGGATCATGCATTACGGTACGAGTAAAGTGACTTGCCGGTAACGAGACTGAACGAGGTATTGGGATACCGACGATCGAGTCTCGGGCAAGTAACGTACCGATTGACAAAGGGAATTGAATACGGGGTTGTTTAATCCTCGACATCGTGGTTCATCCGATGAGATCATCGAGGAGCATGTGGGAGCCAACATGGGTATCCAGATCCCACTGTTGTTTATTGCCCGAGAGTCGTCTCAGTCATGTCTACGTGTCTCCCGAACCCGTAGGGTCTACACACTTAAGGTTCGGTGATGCTAGGGTTGTATGAATATGAGTATGCAGCATACCGAATGTTGTTAGGAGTCCCGGATGAGATCCCGGACGTCACGAGGAGTTCCGGAATGGTCCGGAGGTAAAGAATTATATATAGGAAGTGTTGTTTCGGCCATCGGGAAAGTTTCGGGGTCACCCGGTATTGTACCGGGACCACCGGAAGGGTCCTGGGGGTCCACCGGGTGGGACCACCCATCCTGGAGGGCCCCAAGGGCTGAAGTGGGGAGGGGAACCAGCCCATAGTGGGCTGGTGCGCCCCCCTTGGCCCACCCCCTGCGCCTAGGGTTGGAACCCTAGGGTGGGGGGGCGCCCCACTTGCCTTGGGGGGCACTCCACCTCCCTGGCCGCCGCCCCCCTTGGGAGATTGGATCTCCCAGGGCCGGCGCCCCCCCTGGGGGCCTATATAAAGGAGGGAAAGGGGGAGGGCAGCCGCACCCTATGCATTGGTGCCTCCCTCCCCCTGCTACACCTCGTCCTCCTCCCGCAGCAGCTTGGCGAAGCCCTGCCGGAGTACTGCTGCATCCACCACCACGTCTCGTCGTGCTGCTGGATCATCATCAACCTCTCCTTCCCCCTTGCTGGATCAAGAAGGAGGAGACGTCTCCTGTCCTGTACGTGTGTTGAACGCGGAGGTGCTGTCCGTTCGGCACTTGGTCATCGGTGATCTGAATCACGGCGAGTACGACTCCATCATCACCCTTCCCTTGAACGCTTCCGCACGTGATCTACAAGCGGTATGTAGATGCAATCTCACTCCCTTGACTCGTTGCTTAGATGAACTCATAGATGGATCTTGGTGAAACCGTAGGAAAATTTTTAATTTTCTGCAACGTTCCCCAACAGGATACACCCAACAACGACGAGGAATGGAAGGATGCAGCGAAGGATAATTCCCTCGAGAAGCAACCAACGCGACGACGTAGGCGCCGCTCCAAACCACGCCTCAGCAAAAACAGCGATAACAGCGCAAGAAAGAATAATACCCCGGTCGATTCCAAAGGAAACAACGACCACATGGACCCAGCGATGGAGCAGGATGAGCCAGAGGACGGCGAGCATAGCACGGAGCCGCTGTACGATCACGGCGACGCCAAGGGTAAAACTCATCAACCTGTCTCCGGAGAGAAGAACAGTCCAGACGACGATGCACACATCATCCCGGAAAGGCACTTGGAACAAGAGAACCTCCATAGAAGGCTTATTGCCACCGCGAGGAGCCTGAAGAAGCAGAAGCAAAGGCTTAAGGCCGCGTAGAATACGCTCAATAGCAGATGGAACAAGGTGCTTGACACCGAAGAAAAATACGGTGGCAGTCGCCACACAAAGAGCTATCCAAAGCGCAAACTGCTGCCTGAATTCGACGACGAGGCTTTAGAGCCCATTCAGCCGAAAAATAAAACGGCCGATCAGCCGGACCGACCACCCCGTGGCCGCGACAGGGCGGCTAACGACGTTGCACGCAAGTCAGCGCACGATTTATGTGAGCACCTGCATAAAAAAGCCGGTATGGCCAGGTCCATCTATGGATCTAGAAAGCGCGCTCCGGCATAGAATCATGGCCGCCCAAACGACTATACTGACCGAATAACAGCTCGGAATCAAAAGCGAACACCACAACCGTCAGAAGAATGTCGTGACACATCCAAATACAGGGGTGCCGCGCACCCCCTATGCTTCGCCGATGAGGTGCTGGATCATGAATTTCCAGAGGGATTCAAACCCGTAAACATAGAGGCATACGACGGAATGACAGACCCTGGGGTTTGGATTGAGGACTTTATCCTTCATATCCACATGGCTCGCGGAGATGATCTCCACCCATCAAATACCTGCCCCTCAAGTTGAAAGGACCAGCTCGGCACTGGCTGAAAAGCCTCCCTGAAAACTCAATTGGAAGTTGGGAAAAGCTTGAGGATGCTTTTAGGGCTAATTTTCAAGGGACCTATGTCCGACCTTCGGATGCAGACGATTTAAGTCACATAATTCAACAGCCCGCAGAGTCAGCCCGAAAGCTTTGGAACAGATTTCTCACGAAGAAGACTCAAATCGTCGACTGCCCGGATGCCGAAGCCTTAGCTGCTTTCCAACACAATGTCCGGGACGAATGGCTCGCCAGACACCTCGGCCAGGAAAAACCGAGGACAATGGCAGCCCTAGCAAGCCTTATGACCCGCTTTTGCGCGGGCGGAGACAGTTGGCTGGGCCGTAGCGGCATGTAACACCCCGGATACAACTTTCCATATTCGTAACTCCAATTCTTGCCTTTTCCGGAGATGCGATATGATATTTCCTTCGTGGTTGGGTTTTGTCTTTTGTTTTGCGTTTTGTTCATGTCATGCATCTCATCTCATTGCATCATTTGCATTGCATCTTGTCATCATGCAACCCTTTCAAAAACTCTACTAAATAAATCGTGTGGATCCTCGGTCCAATTAGATTTAGGGATATTCACATGGTGATTTCTCTTTATAACTAATCCTCCCAATATTTAGGGAGCTACTATAAAATATCCCATTAGCTTGGAATTAACCGTAACACACTTGCAAATTCCCATGCCCTTTCTACTTCAAGTTTGGTCCCCAAACTTTGCCAACAATTCTTATCTCTTTTATCGAGGCTCCTTCTAAAGTCTCAACATTTTTGGACCTCCCTAGCACCTACTTCCTGTGCAAGACCATTTGAATTGAACTCAAATGAGTTCGAATTCTAACCTCTCACACATGCACACTCCTATTTTCTTGGGTCACGCTCATTTTTGCGAGTCCAAGGAAATTGCCCTCCTGCCCAAGCTCCACCCCTAACATCTCTCTCTCTCTCTCTTTTCTTTCTTCTCTCTATTTTTTTTTATTTAGAAGAGAAGGGAGAGAGCCAGCCCAGCTGGGCCTCCCAGCTACCGCAGCTCGGCCTCCTCCCAGCGCCAGCCCACCTCATCCCCGCAGCCCACCAATTTCTCTAACCCTAGGCCCGACCCCTCTTCTCTCCCTCGCCCCCTCGTCCTGCAGCCACTCCATCTCGATCCCCTCATCCTCCTCCTAGTGCCGCCGCCAGGGCATCTTGCCCGACCCTGCGCCGCCTCGTCCCGCCGCCAACTCTCCTCGCCGGAGGAGCACCAGGAGGAGTGGAGCACCACCTTCGTCGCCTCCGCCTCGCGACAGCAGCCGCCTGCGTCCCCTCTGCTCCGCCCCGCACCTCGCCCTTGCCTCCCTTTGCCGCGGCCACCTCTCCCTTCTCCTCGTTGCCGCGACCTTCGCCCGCCTCCACCACACTCCTGCCTTGCGCATGGCCTCCTTCCTCTCCCTCCCACACGCACACCCTGCAAGCCGTCGTTCCCGCTGCATCGGCCTCCACTTTGACCTCTGTTGTCACACCTCCGCAGTTCGCGTTTGCCCTCCTGCCTCGAGTCCGTGTTCGAGCCCTGCCCTCACCTCCTGCTACCAGCGCGCTGCCGTACCTCCGCCGCCGGCGACCACCAGGAGCTCTGTCGCGCCTCGAGCTCCATCCTGCGAGCAGCAGCTCCAGTTGAACTTGCTCCTGTTGGTCCTGCCTTCCCATGGTCCTGAACCCCCACTGCTACTGCGGGCACCATGTCCGCAAGCACGCTGCCGTCGCATGCGACCAGTTCATTCTGCCCTTTTGAACACTGTCAACCGAGGCCTTTTGTGTTGTTCTGGGTCTTGCCAAGACCCCCTTGGATTTCGGCAAGTAGCATGAGGACCGAGGACTCAGAGCAACCAGTCTGTCAAGTTTCTCGGAGACCACATGGACGCCAAGTGCCACGACGTTGACGACCCTTCAAGTTCGACTACAACTCGTGTTCGACTACCGTCGTCGTGTACCACTACTTCCACTACGACACGAGTACAACTACTTCCCCTACGTCCCGTGAACGACTACTTCCCTCGACGATTTTGAACCGCCCCGAAATGCATGCTTCAAAGGTATAACCCCGAGACGATCAACCGTGGACCGAATGCATGTTGTATGAGATGCTCGTGTTTGCACCGTGTCCGATTTGTCACTCGTTTCCATACCACTAACTCGTGGGAACCCGGTAGTCGGGAGCACCCCACCATCTCTAGCATGTTCCGCACATCTGCACACTTCCTTTTGCACCGGTATCTCCGTGAGCTATCAGAACCGGTATGTTGCTGTGGCATCATTTTCTGATTCGTTGCCGTGGCACCTGTTTTGTTCGGCCATGGTGACCAAATGCTTCATTACATGCTCATGTCAACATTTTCATAAATATTGCATAAGTTTTGCATGTATCATCCGCATCATGATAACAACATTTAAAATGTTTAAAATTGTTGTTGCACTAAATTGCTAAATAACATGGGGATTTTCCGGAATTGTTGTTTGTGTTTCCGGCCTCATTTAAACTTGCCTAAAGAGTTAGTTTAATTATGCTTCACCTCTTGCCATGTTAACCAACATTTAATCTTGTCTTGTTCATAACCGAGAGAGAAACTAAATCATTGATGTGGTGTTTCGTCAATATGCAACTCGTTGCATATTGAGCTCTACTTAACTTGTAGTGTTGTTTGCCATGCCATGCCTCATTAAACTGGACATGCATCATACTTGTTTGTGCATCATGACATGTTTATGCTTGTGTGTTTACCATGTTGTTTGCTTCTTTCCGGTTTGCTTCTCTCGTTAGCTTCGGTTTCGTTCCGGAGTTGTGAGGATTCGTTCGACTACGTCCGCTTGTCTTCTTCGTGGACTCGTTCTTCTTCGTAGCGGGATTTCAGGCAAGATGACCGCTACCCTGGATCTCACTACTATCATTGCTATGCTAGTTGCTTCGTTCTATCGCTATGTTATGCATCCTATAACTTGTTCTTCAAGCCTCCCAAATTGCCATGAACCTCTAACCTTTGACACCCTTCCTAGCAAACCATTGCTTGGCTATGTTACCGCTTTGCTCAGCCCCTCTTATAGCGTTGCTAGTTGTAGGTGAAGTTGAAGATTGCTCCATGGTGGACAGGGTTATGTTGGGATATCACAATATCTCTTATATTATTAATGCATCTATATATTTGGTAAAGGGTGGAAGGCTCGGCCTTATGCCTGGTGTTTTGTTCCACTCTTGCCGCCCTAGTTTCCGTCATACCGGTGTTATGTTCCCGGATTTTGCGTTCCTAACGCGGTCGGGTGATTTATGGGACCCCCTTGACAGTTCGCTTTGAATAAAACTCCTCCAGCAAGGCCCAACATTGGTTTTACCATTTGCCTCACCTATTACCTTTTTCCCTTGGGAGTCGCGCATCCCAAGGGTCATCTTATTTTAGCCCCCCCGGGCCAATGCTTGTCTAAGTGTTGGTCCAAACTAGAGCCACTTGCAGCGCCACCTCGGGGAAACTTGAGGGTTGGTTCTAGTTGTACGTACTGCTCATCCGGTCGTGGCCTGAGACGAGATACGCGTGGCTACTATCAGGATGTCGGCACGGCGGGAGGTCTTGCTGATCTTGTTTTATTACTGTCAAAATGTCTTGTAGCCGGGATTCCGAGACTGATCGGGTCTTCCCGGGGAGAAGGAATATCCTTCGTTGATCGTGAGAGCTTATCATGGGCTAAGTTGGGACACCCCTGCAGGGTATAAACTTTCGAGAGCCGTGCCCGCGGTTATGTGGCAGATGGGAATTTGTTAATGTCCGGTTGTAGATAACTTGACACCAGATCCGAATTAAAACGCATCAACCGCGTGTGTAGCCGTGATGGTCTCTTTTCGGCGGAGTCCGGGAAGTGAACACGGTTTTGGGTTATGATTGACGTAAGTAGGAGTTCAGGATCACCTCTTGATCATTGCTAGCTTCACGACCGTTCCGTTTGCTCTCTTCTCGCTCTCTTTTGCGTATGTTAGCCACCATACTTGCTTAGTCGCTGCTGCTACCTCACCACTTTACCCCTTCCTTTCCCATTAAGCTTTGCTAGTCTTGATACCCATGGTAATGGGATTGCTGAGTCCTCGTGGCTCATAGATTACTACAACAACAGTTGCAGGTACAGGTTTGCGATGATCATGACGCGAGAGCGATGCTTGCTTGCGTTGAGTTCTTCTTCTGCTTCTTCTTCGATCAGGGGATAGGTTCCAGGTCGGCAGTCTGGTTTAGCAGGGTGGATGTCATTTGAGTTTCTGTTTGTGTTTCATCCGTAGTCGGATGGTGCTCTTATGTAATATGATGTTGTATTCGTGTGGCATTGTATGCCTTTTGTATGTATCCCCATCTATTATGTAATGTTGATGTAATGATATCCACCTTGCAAAAGCATCTTCAAGATGCGCTTCTATCCTTGGTGGGACCTTCGAGTTCCTTTAGGATAGGGTCACATCTTGGGCGTGACAAGTTGGTATCAGAGCCTCGACCGACCATAGTGCCCCCTTGATTGTTGGCCGTTGTTGAGTCTAGAAGAAAAATGTTTTGAGTCTTAGGATTATATATATCGGAGAGTAGGATTCTTTTTACTCCTCAGCCCCCTTCGTCGCTCTGGTGAGGACTCTTGACGTAGATGTTTTATCTTTCCTCTCCTCAATTTTTTTTCTCAAAAATTTTAGGATCTCGCGGGTATCTTGGGATCGTTCTGATATTCTTATGACGAGAACATTGTTCTTGGTGCCTCCTGTCATTTAGGGGTTGTGGCAGTGTCCCGGGGAGTTGAGCTCCGAGGTGTTGTCGTCATAATTTTATCGTTGCAGTTCTGGAATACCTGAGTTTTGCCGACATCGAAAATCTCTTTTATGCAGTTGTTGGTGAGATAACCTCGACGTCACCCAGTACTGGGGAGTTCGGGAGTATTTCCATAACTCGTATAACGGATGCTTTTCGAAGGTTGAGGTACATGATTTCTGAAGGTTTCTTGGTTATGTGTTGACGGATGGATACAGCTGGATGTAGGGATTGTTAGTTTGGGTGAGATATATTGCTTCCCCTGTATCCCCAACACCAGATTGCATAACCAGAAAGTTTCGGGAGTTTATAGGTGGGAATTCAAGTAGCTCCTAGAATATCTTTCCGACAGATGCATGATATGGGATTGGATAAATCTCTATCATATGTATTTGTTCCGGCTTATTCTGCAAGCCAAATCCTTTGTTTTGTTTTATTTATGGTATTCGAGTTGCTTCAAAGTCAAATGTTGAATCCATACCTTTCCTAAACGGTGTTCTCATATTGCTATGTGAATACTAATCCTTTTTGATCATTGAGGTTGTCATGTTAATTCTTTTCCAACAGGTGTGCTTCTCTTCGAGATGATCCCATCATTCTCCCCATCCGCAAGATCAATTCTAAGTTTTCTCAACGGTGTTTGTTTCGTTCATCCCAAGTTGTCTTTGTTTTCCCCCACCCTCCCACCCTTTTTCTTCAAGGAATCATTTATTTTAATCAAGTATCCATTTATTCATGTGAAGTCACTTCACTCTTTTCAATCAATGTTCTGATCCGGTGATCCCTCGTGAAGATGCTCAGGAAGCTTCAAGTTTATCATTCTTCATCTCTTTTCTTCTCCGGTGGATCCAATTCAAGCTTTCCATATTCATCATATTCCTTTCCTCGTTTCTAATGCTTTCTCATGACGATGCACCTCTTAATCATTCACTTCTTCCTATTCATTTGTTCTGGAGTGCTGAAGATATCTCTCAAGATTTGTGTTTCCATTCTCAATCCGTTCAAGATATTTCGAGGTTGTTATCTCATTCAAGCCATTTAATTCAACCGGTGCAACCTCTCTTTAAAATTGTTCAACGGTGTTTTCTTTTGAGTGGGCCCTAACTCACAGGTCTTTTTCCAGGATCTTACCTGACTCTTCTAATTTTCCCGGAGCTATTCTCAAATTCATTTCCAAGTTTGACGTAAGAATGAATTTTCATCAGTCACATGCCTTCTCCAAGGTCGCTTTCAAATTCTTTTCAGCTTTGGCTCAACCTTTTCCTCTTTTAACCCTTCCGGAGTTTCTCAACAATTTGGTGGTGTTTCTCCTCGGCATTCTCGGATTTTGAAGTCCGAAGAAGAGTTCCTCTTAAATCCTTACTAGTTCTTCCAAAGATGCGTAGTTCAAGTTTGATGCCATCCTCTCATAATTGTTTTCGATTGTGGGAATTCTTTTCACCCATCCGAAGCATTTCATGAGTTGTTTCCATTTCTTTCCTCCGAAGGCCATTATGTCATAATTCTTTATTCTCAGCGTGTAGCTATCGTTCTCCAAATCTTACCGGTGAATCGTTCAAATAACCTCTAATCAGTTCATGGTCTCTTTGTTCTCATGTATCTAAATCCCCTCAAGTATCTTCATTCGTTTTCCCATTCTTCCCGATGATTTGTGCCTTTGCTACTTTCATTTTCAATTCTTACGGTGGTTCATTCAAGATTTCTCTTCCTTTGTTATCGCATCAATTCATTCATTTTTTTTCGTTGTTTCAATCCCACCGGTGGTTCCATCAATACCTTCTCAAGTTTGTGCTATATATCTCTTAATCCTTTTCTATCGGAATAAGTAGTATGCCAAATCCGTTGCTTGTCATCAACTTAAATTGATGAAGGATACGCATAACATAATTCTTATTCTTGTTTCATCCAAGTGTTTAATTCTTTTCTTCCGGAGATTGTTGATGATGAAGTAATTCTCGGTTCTAGTGTTTCATCTTTTTTCTTTTCTGGAGTTCCAAGTTTTCCGCATTATCTCGTCGCGAAGCTCCATCTAAATAATCGCAAGACTTCACCTTGTGTTTTCAACTTCTCTTTCTTTTTTATCATCCTTTTATTACCGGAGTTCTTCATGGAGGCTCTACATGATGGTTCGTCAAGGATTCTTTTCATTCTTTTTCATTCTTCAATTGTTCTTCAAGATTTCTCTTGAAGTTAAGATCAGCCAAGCTATACTTAAAAATTAAACATGGTGCTCAACACATGTTTTGTTTTGAGGAGCTCAAGTATTCTTCATCTTGCATTTCGAAGTGCAATTCCTTCTACCTTATCTTCGAGATGGCGTTATATCATTCTTGACAATTTCCATTCATGTTTCATGATTCACATGTTGTCAAGAATGAGGTATATTAAATCCATCAATTTCTTCCTTGGAGTTATCTTGTGTCATATTTCACCTAAAGCCTTCCCTAAGAAATGTTGCTATTGTGGTGATTATCAATGGTCCAAGTTATCTCTCTATCCTCTTGGTGGAAGAAGTTTTCATCCCTTCGTTGATCTCAAGCAAGCAATTGTTTTCGTTAGTGGCCGGTTGTCACCTCATAATTTTGAGATGTTTTCCATAAGCCCACAACAAGCTTATCTTTTCGTTGTTGATTTTCCAACAACTCCATTCAATTCTTCTTTACAAGGATGCTTTCCAAGTTCTCTTATGGCAAAAGTTGTCATTTCCTTCTCCATCCCTTTATCCCAATGGTCTAACTTCTATTCTTTCGTTACGGAGGCATCGTGATGTTGTGCTCTTCACCCATCACCTCGTTTTGTGAGGATCATGTTCTTTTCGTGCTTACCCACTTAACCGGAGTGTTGTGTCATGTCTTTTTTTCAAGTTCTTTTCATCTTATCAAGTTTTGCCTCTCTTTTCTATCGGATTGCTGTCTGAAATCCTTCTTACCCATTGTGCCATTCTTTCAATAGTTTCGGAGGCAGTGTGTTGTTGATTTCATCAAGTATCATCCCATCTTCTCAAGTTCATGTTCTATTCCTTCCATGTTCAACCGGAGTGCTGCCTGAATTCTTCCTCTCTCATCTTGTTTTAACCGGAGTGGCTTCGAATTCTATCTTGTCCATTAAACTCTTGATTCATGTCTTTGCAACCCTCAAGTTCTAATGTTCCTTGTTCCTCTTTTCTAACGAATTGTTTGCAATCTCGTTCATCTCTGTTGTACTCTTTCTTTTAAATTGCTCAACCTCTCATGGTTCGTGGTTTCACTCGTTCGTCAAAGAAGCAACTTAGTTTTACCTCTTATCTTCCTCTTTCGTTTCTCTCCGGTGCCATCCTAGATCTCGGGACGAGATCCTCTCGTAGTGGTGGAGTGTTGTAACACCCCGGATACAACTTTCCAGATTCGTAACTCCAATTCTTGCCTTTTCCGGAGATGCGATATGATATTTCCTTCGTGGTTGGGTTTTGTCTTTTGTTTTGCGTTTTCTTCATGTCATGCATCTCATCTCATTGCATCATTTGCATTGCATCTTGTCATCATGCAACCCTTTCAAAAACTCTACTAAATAAATCGTGTGGATCCTCGGTCCATTTAAATTGAGGGATATTCACATGGTGATTTCTCTTTATAACATATCCTCCCAATATTTAGGGAGCTACTATAAAATATTCCATTAGCTTGGAATTAACCGTAACACACTTGCAAATTCCCATGCCCTTTCTACTTCAAGTTTGGTCCCCAAACTTTGCCAACAATTCTTATCTCTTTTATCGAGGCTCCTTCTAAAGTCTCAACATTTTTGGACCTCCCTAGCACCTACTTCCTGTGCAAGACCATTTGAATTAAATTCAAATGAGTTCGAATTCTAACCTCTCACACATGCACTCTGTTGGAAAAGGCAGTGCCTAGGAGGCGCTTAGGCACGCCTAGGCACTAGGCAATGGCCAAACGCCTCGCCTAGGGCATAAATGGAGGTCTAGGCAGGGCAAGCAAGGAATTGCCTACTCAAGCAAGAAATCATGCCACATACTGCACTGTTATGCCAAACTGGTTATATTCCAATGGCAGTAGACGGCAACTAACTTATTTATATGCCCTAAACTAATATCAACACCCATACAATAATCACAAATACATTACGTGTAAAAACTATATTACCGCCTAGGCTGCACCTAGGGCGCTTAGGCACCGCCTAGGCACTAGGCGAAGGCCAACCGCCTCGCTTACGCCTACCGCTTTTTCCAACCTTGCACATGCACACTCCTATTTTCTTGGGTCACGCTCATTTTTGTGAGTCCAAGGAAATTGCCCTCCTGCCCAAGCTCCACCCCTAACATCTCTCTCTCTCTTTTCTTTCTTCTCTCTGTTTTTTTATTTAGAAGAGAAGGGAGAGAGCCAGCCCAGCTGGGCCTCCCAGCTACCGCAGCTCGGCCTCCTCCCAGCGCCAACCCACCTCATCCCCGCAGCCCACCAATTTCTCTAACCCTAGGCCCGACCCCTCTTCTCTCCCTCGTCCCCTTGTCCCGCAGCCACTCCATATTGATCCCCTCATCCTCCTCCTAGCGCCGCCGCCAGGGCATCTTGCCCGACCCTGCGCCGCCTCGTCCCGCCGCCAACTCTCCTCGCCGGAGGAGCACCAGGAGGAGTGGAGCACCACCTTCGTCGCCTCCGCCTCGCGACAGCAGCCGCCTGTGTCCCCTCTGCTCCGCCCCGCACCTCGCCCTTGCCTCCCTTTGCTGCGGCCACCTCTCCCTTCTCCTCGTTGCCGCGACCTTCGCCCGCCTCCACCACACTCCTGCCTTGCGCATGGCCTTCTTCCTCTCCCTCCCACACGCACACCCTGCACGCCGTCGTTCCCGCTGCATCGGCCTCCACTTTGACCTCTGTTGTCACACCTCCGCAGTTCGCGTTTGCCCTCCTGCCTCGAGTCCGTGTTCGAGCCCTGCCCTCACCTCCTGCTACCAGCGCGCTGCCGTACCTCCGCCGCCGGCGACCACCAGGAGCTCCGTCGCGCCTCGAGCTCCATCCTGCGAGCAGCAGCTCCAGTTGAACTTGCTCCTGTTGGTCCTGCCTTCCCATGGCCCTGAACCCCCACTGCTACTGCGGGCACCATGTCCGCAAGCATGCTGCCGTCGCATGCGACCAGTTCGTTCTGCCCTTTTGAACACTGTCAACCGAGGCCTTTTGTGTTGTTCTGGATCTTGCTAAGACCCCCTTGGATTTCGGCAAGTAGCATGAGGACCGAGGACTCGGAGAAACCAGTCTGTCAAGTTTCTCGGAGACCACATGGACGCCAAGTGCCACGACATTGATGACCCTTCAAGTTCGACTACAACTCGTGTTCGACTGCCGTCGCCGTGTACCACTACTTCCACTACGACACGAGTACAACTACTTCCCCTACGTCCCGTGAACGACTACTTCCCTCGACGATTTTGAACCGCCCCGAAATGCATGCTTCAAAGGTATAACCCCGAGATGATCAACCGTGGACCGAATGCATGTTGTATGAGATGCTTGTGTTTGCACCGTGTCTGATTTGTCACTCGTTTCCATGCCACTAACTCGTGGGAACCCGGTAGTCGGGAGCACCCCACCATCTCTAGCATGTTCCGCACATCCGCACACTTCCTTTTGCACTGGTATCTCCATGAGCTATCGGAACCGGTATGTTGCCGTGGCATCATTTTCTGATTCGTTGCCGTGGCACCTGTTTTGTTCCACCATGGTGACCAAATGCTTCATTACATGCTCATGTCAACATTTTCATAAATATTGCATAAGTTTTGCATGTATCATCCGCATCATGATAACAACATTTAAAATGTTTAAAATTGTTGTTGCACTAAATTGCTAAATAACATGGGGATTTTCCGAAATTGTTGTTTGTGTTTCCGGCCTCATTTAAACTTGCCTAAATAGTTAGTTTAATTATGCTTCACCTCTTGCCATGTTAACCAACATTTAATCTTGTCTTGTTCATAACCGAGAGAGAAACTAAATAATTGATGTGGTGTTTCGTCAATATGCAACTCGTTGCATATTGAGCTCTACCTAACTTGTAGTGTTGTTTGCCATGCCATGCCTCATTAAACTAGACATGCATCATACTTGTTTGTGCATCATGACATGTTTATGCTTGTGTGTTTACCATGTTGTTTGCTTCTTTCCGGTTTGCTTCTCTCGTTAGCTTCGGTTTCATTCCGGAGTTGTGAGGATTCGTTCGACTACGTTCGCTTGTCTTCTTCATGGACTCGTTCTTCTTCCTAGCGGGATTTCAGGCAAGATGACCGCTACCCTGGATCTCACTACTATCATTGCTATGCTAGTTGCTTCGTTCTATCGCTATGTTACGCATCCTATAACTTGTTCTTCAAGCCTCCCAAATTGCCATGAACCTCTAACCTTTGACACCCTTCCTAGCAAACCATTGCTTGGCTATGTTACCGCTTTGCTGAGCCCCTCTTATAGCGTTGCTAGTTGTAGGTGAAGTTGAAGATTGCTCCATGGTGGACAGGGTTATGTTGGGATATCACAATATCTCTTATATTATTAATGCATCTATATATTTGGTAAAGGGTGGAAGGCTCGGCCTTATGCCTGGTGTTTTGTTCCACTCTTGCCGCCCTAGTTTCTGTCATACCGGTGTTATGTTCCCGGATTTTGCGTTCCTAACGCGGTTGGGTGATTTATGGGACCCCCTTGACAGTTCGCTTTGAATAAAACTCCTCCAGCAAGGCCCAACATTGGTTTTACCATTTGCCTCACCTATTACCTTTTTCCCTTGGGAGTCGCGCATCCCAAGGGTCATCTTATTTTAGCCCCCCCGGGCCAATGCTTGTCTAAGTGTTGGTCCAAACTAGAGCCACTTGCAGCGCCACCTCGGGGAAACTTGAGGGCTGGTTCTAGTTGTACGTACTGCTCTTCTGGTCGTGGCCTGAGACGAGATACGCGCGGCTACTATCAGGATGTCGGCACGCCGGGAGGTCTTGCTGGTCTTGTTTTATTACTGTCGAAATGTCTTGTAGCCGGGATTCCGAGACTGATCGGGTCTTCCCGGGGAGAAGGAATATCCTTCGTTGATCGTGAGAGCTTATCATGGGCTAAGTTGGGACACCCCTGCAGGGTATAAACTTTCGAGAGTTGTGCCCGCGGTTATGTGGCAGATGGGAATTTGTTAATGTCCGGTTGTAGATAACTTGACACCAGATCCGAATTAAAATGCATCAACCGCGTGTGTAGCCGTGATGGTCTCTTTTCGGCGGAGTCCGGGAAGTGAACACGGTTTTGGGTTATGATTGACGTAAGTAGGAGTTCAGGATCACCTCTTGATCATTGCTAGCTTCATGACCGTTCCGTTTGCTCTCTTCTCGCTCTCTTTTGCGTATGTTAGCCACCATACTTGCTTAGTCGCTGCTGCTACCTCACCACTTTACCCCTTCCTTTCTCATTAAGCTTTGCTAGTCTTGATACCCATGGTAATGGGATTGCTGAGTCCTCGTGGCTCACAGATTACTACAACAACAGTTGCAGGTACAGGTTTGCGATGATCATGACGTGAGAGCGATGCTTGCTTGCGTTGAGTTCTTCTTCTGCTTCTTCTTCGATCAGGGGATAGGTTCCAGGTCGGCAGCCTGGTTTAGCAGGGTGGATGTCGTTTGAGTTTTTGTTTGTGTTTCATCCGTAGTCGGATGGTGCTCTTATGTAATATGATGTTGTATTCGTGTGGCATTGTATGCCTTTTGTATGTATCCCCATCTATTATGTAATGTTGATGTAATGATATCCACCTTGCAAAAGCGTCTTCAAGATGCGCTTCTATCCTTGGTGGGACCTTTGAGTTCCTTTAGGATAGGGTCGCATCTTGGGCGTGACACGGCACCAGCGACCCAGGCACATCCGAAGTCAGGGATGGCAACGGGAAACCGCGACGCAATAAAAGCAAGCATCGAAACAATGAAGACAGCCCAGACAACACGGCGGTAAACATGGGATTCAGGGGCTCTCAACCCGGTCAACGGAAAAAGCCATTTAAAGGCAGTAGAGATGGACCGTCCAGCCTAAACAAGATTCTAGATAGATTATGTCTGATTCATGGCACCTCCGACAAACCTGCAAATCACTACAACAGAGAATGATGGGTCTTCAAGCAGGCCGGCAAGCTAAACGCCGAACATAAGGGGAGGGAGACACCAAGTGAAGACAAGGACGAACCTCACTAGCCGAACATTGCGGGACCAAAAAAATTCCCACCAGAGGTCAAAACAATGAACATGATTTACGTAATTCACATACCGAAGAGGAGACGCCAACGCGCACTCCGAGATGTATACGACATGGAGCCCATCACCCCCAAGTTCAACCCTTGGTCAGCCTGCCCGACTAGTATCCGGCACGGAGGATTGGCTGCCTTGGTGCTAGACCCAATAATTGACGGATACCATCTCACCCGAGTCCTTATGGACGACGGCAATAGTCTTAATCTAATTTATCAGGACACCGTCCGCAAAATGGGGATAGACCCGACAAGAATCAGCCAAAGCAATAATACCTTTAAAGGAGTAATACCAGGCCGAGAGGCCCGCTGCACGGGCTCTCTAGTGCTAGAGGTTGTATTCGGTTCTCCCGACAACTTCCGACGCGAAGAATTAACCTTTGACATCGCTCCGTTCTGAAGCGGCTTTCACGCACTACTCGGAAGAACAGCCTTTGCTCGTTTTAATGCAGTACCGCATTACGCTTATCTTAAGCTTAAGATGCCCGGTCCACATGGCATCATCACAGTTAGCGGAAACACAAAGCGTTCCTTATGTGCGGAGGAATATGTGGCGGCCCTAGCAGCCGAACACTAAACGGCCTCTCCAACCAGAATGAATGATCGGTCGTCAAGACCGCGGACACGGTTAGACGAGTCCGGCGCACCACTAGCTGTAGCAGCTCAGATAACCCTAAGACTGGGTCGAGGGATATACCCCCATAGGTGGTGCTAGGGGCTTCCCGCATGTAAAAAGGGCTACAGTTCGGCTTGACCCTATTAATACAATAATGGATCGCATTTTAATGGTTCATTAAGAATAACCAATTTTTCGCACGAAGACTTTAACCTGGATTTTTCTCTTTTACAGATGATCATTGTGCTACACCCTTCCAGGATACGGCACAACGGAGACACAGGCACAGACGTGCAGCAGGGCCCCGCTCAAAGGTTTCTTTTTAGATTAAGACCCTGTGTAACCTTTTTTACTGTCTCTTGCTGCTTCACACCCTCCGGATACTCAACACAACCGAGAGGGATGCTAGCGTTATTGGCATTTTGTCACGTCAGACTAATGCACGTACCTGGAAATTCAGGGCTCATTATCAAGGGCATTACTCAGCCCAGTATATGTTATAAAGTCCGAATACCTTAGGGAGTGTTCGGCGTCGCGAGTTTGGCCTTATATGCATCAGCTCCGAATCATGTCTTTGGTCAATAGTTGGGTTTGCCTGGCTCCCATGTTTTGCTACCTTCAGTTCCGCTCTATCGGCTAAGGTGGCACCGGGAGAACTACTGTGATTGTGCCCTGGTTCATCTGGATGAGCACCTCAGTAGAGAAAGCCGAAAACTGACTGTCATGATAAAGCGCGAGACTGGTCAACCACTCGATGACTCAGCAGAATCCTCGTGATTCCTCCGCATTAACAAAGGACCAGTTTCCCGGTCATGTATGTACGCGCACCATATTCGGATGAGCGCGGAAGTACCAGGGGCTATATAGTAGCCCCACCGTCAAACTCCTATGGCTAAGCGAAAGTGTTAAAGCTATATAGTCCGATTGCCTTGTTCACCGCGCTATCACCTCCTTAATGGACCAAGACGTTGGATCAAGTGTGAATATGCGCTCTTCTGAACACCCCTGCATTATATGCGTGGGGGCTGAAGCCGACGACTGCAAACTTTCAGGTTATATACATACATAAACGGCCGCACAGGAGGCATCATAATAGTTTCAGGGAAAACTATAAACACAGCCTTTATAATCCAAATAGCATTGTTTTTACAATTGGGATACATGTCACTCGAACATGATACTCTTCGAGCACTAAGCCTCTATTAAATGAGCGCCTTCTAGGACTTCTTCAAAATAGTGCTCGGCCGGGACCTGGCCTACAGCCGGACCTCGGGTTACAATAGCGGTGGCCTCCATCTCTGTCAAGTATGTCTTAACACGGGCAAGAGCCATCCGCGCACCCTCTATGCATGTCGACCTCTTTACAGCATCGATATGTGGCACAACACCAAGGAATCGTTGCACTAAACCAAAATAACTATTCGGCCTTGGTCCCTTCGGCCAAAGATGATCCACGACAGACCTCATGGCAAGTCCGTACAACCTATGGAGCTCGGCCCACTCGGCCATTTGCTCAGTTAACAGCAGCGGACGCGTTGGAGCACTAAACTGCGACCAGAACAACCTTTCCACTTCATGACATTCCTGATCTTTGAAAAACTCAGTCGCACCAGCAGCACTCATTGCCAGGTCCAAGTACTCGTCTGCAGCACTCCATAATTGATCCAGAGGGGCATACTTCGGATCTCCGAACTTCGTCCGCAACAAAAAGGGCTTCCCAGCCGTGATATCTCTGGCTTGATGGAGCTCCTCCTTCGCCGCTCTGATTTTAGAGCGGGTTTCCTTGGCTGCTTCCATGGCTTTATTCAGGTCAGCCGTTTTCGCTTGGCTTTCCTTTTCAAGAAGCTCATATAGGCCGACGGCATCTTTCAGCTCAACATCCATCTTATCTATTTTATCTTCGCTCTGGCAATGAGCAGCCTGTTCGGCTCTTAACTCTTCGACCGCCTTTAGGGCGGCCGCATCACTTCTCCTGGCTTGTTCCTTGGCTCGGGCAAGTTCCGCCTGAAGGGTCTCTACGGCGGCAGCTCCATCTATAGTCACAGCATATTATAGATACTAGCATCATGCTCCTCTTAATATTTATTGACCACCCGAAAATACATACCCTGTACCTCGTCAAGCCGCTTGTTCACAAGCGCGATGTCGGCATCTGCCGCGCCAAGTTGCCGCCTTAGTTCGGTCAACTCAGCAGTCCGGCCAGCCACCGGACCCTCAGCCGCCCGCACATGAAAGCAGCGCGATCATTACCTGGGACTATGATCCTCTGTTTGCCGCCTCTGGACGGCAACCAAAGTCTCAGGGGCTACTATCTGTATAGAGCACACCTAGCGTGTGCGGTACCATCCATATATATATATTACTTTGCGTACCTCAAAGCCTCTTAGTAGGCTCGTAAAAGCTTCATGCAACCCACTGTTGGCGGATGAAATCCTCTCAACCACCGTACCCATTAAAGTACGATGCACCTTTGAGATAGTCGCTTGCTCCAGAAGACCCATCAATGTGTCCGGTTGGGCACCGGACAGTCCCGGACTCTTTCTGTTGCTCTCCTTAGGAGCCGAGTACTCCGGACTTTGGTGGCCGAAGGGTTACCTTCTGGCCTTGGCGGATCAGGAGAAATCCTCCGTGACGAGACCTCAGGGTCGTCCGCCCCACGAGGCGGGAAGGCAGGGGGGGCATTTCGCTCTCCATCATCTCCGGAAGAAGATCCCCCAAAGACGAACTCTGTCGAGAAGGGCTATGAGCCGGGCTGCAAGATATATGTCTCGGTTACTGTCCCCGGAGATAAAGCAGGATATATTACCAAAGTACTCTTGTTCACTTACAGCTCGGTGGAGGGCTGGCGCCCTTGCGGGCGCCGTGCGGCAAGGACGCCCTTCAAGGCAGGGCCCTCTGGCGAAGGTTTCTTCCCTTGTTTGGAAACCCCGTTTCCAAGTCTTCAGAGGCGGTCCTTTTCCTTCCTTGGGGAGAGGGGATTTTAGATTCTTCTCCCCGACTATCCTCCTTCACGGAGACACTAATTCCCCAGGTTTGGATGTGTAATGTGTGAAGCCCGCTTTCGGCTTCTTTATTCCTCCCTTTATCTTCCCCTGACCGCACTGGATAAGGTGCGTGCTCAAGCATCCTGGCTAGTACAGGATCCAGCGAGCCTTCGGGAAGGGGGCCGAACACCTGATCCTCTCTACCTTTCTTATCCAGTCCTAGACGAGAGCGATTTTTTCAGAATGATGTTGTGACAAATAAAAAGACATCATGTTCGGCCACATAATTATTTACGTGGGTGTCTAGATGGTTGCAGTTGAGACGTGCATCCTCGATGGTGTTCGGACACTTTATTCGTGATCCGAAGAATAATCCATACATCTCTTCGAGCATCGCGCCAAAGAATTGTTGAATGGTTCGCGGTCCTTCCGGATTGAACTCCCACATGCGGAGAGATCGACGTTGGCATGGCAGGACCCGACGAACTAGCATAACTTGCATTACCTTGACAAGACTGACATCCCTCTTAAGGAGATCTCGGATGCGACTTTGCAATGTCAGCACGTCATTAACTGGCCCCCAGTCCAGCCCCTTGTTGACCCATGATGCCAGTTGCGGCGGAGGGCCCGAGCGGAAGGCGGGGGCAACCGCCCACTATGTACCTCGGGGAGCTGCGATGTAGAACCACTCACGTTGCCATAAGTTGGACGCCTCAGAGAAGGAACCCTTTGGCCATAGAGCATCGGCGCCTTTGCTTATTATGGCACCTCCGCATTCTACGTGTCGCCCATAGATCATCTTCGGCTTCACATTGAAGGTCTTGAGCCATAAGCCGAAGTGTGGGGTGATGCGGAGGAAGGCCTCACACACGACGATAAACGACGAGATGTGAAGGATGGAATCTGGAGCCAGATCATGGAAATCGAGCCCATAATAGAATGTAAGACCTCTAACAAAGGGATCAAGACTAAAGCCTGGCCCTCATAGGAAGTGGGAAACAAATATGACACTCTCGTTGGGTTTGGGAGTGGGGATGACCTGCCCTTGAGCAGGCAGCCTGTGCGGGATTTCGGCGGTCAGATACCTGGCTTCCCTTAGCTTCTTAATGTCCTCCTCTGCCATCCATCGACCTTGAAGGTTGGATCCGGACATGGTTGAAGGTCTAAAGCGCTTAGCCTGAGCCTTGGGTGTTGGAACTCGAGGTGGGGGAAGACAAGGATCGAGCGTGGGAAGAAAAGGACAGGCCTCGGCCCCCTTTATAAAGAGGGTGAATATCAAGTGTCCTTCGCGTGGCCATTTGAACTTGCCTAAAATCGAGGAGTCATACTAACAAGCACGATTGGGTTACCCACACCCGTATTGATGAGAATCACGTGATAAGGGGAACACGATCTCTGCTTCGACAAGACGTGCCAATGAAACCACCTCGTAACACGTGCAGTGGCAGGCTGGGAAAAAACGGTTCGTAATGACCGGACCACGGCAGGATGTCACGTTATGACAAGTTGTCAGCAGATTAGATTTGTGGAATATTATACTCTCTACGGTGGTATGTGGAATTTGTTTTGCAGAGCTGGACATGATCCTTGTGTTCAAAATCTTCTATGGAGTATTCGGAGAAGGAACCCGCCTTGCAATGCCGAAGACAATCTGCGCACCGGACTCATCGTCATTGAAGCCTAGTTCAGGGGCTATAGAGGGAGTCCTGGATTAGGGGGTCCTCGGACAGCCGGACTATGTACTTTGGCCGGACTGTTGGACTATGAAGATACAAGATTGAATACTTCGTCCCGTGTCCGGTTGGGACTCTCCTTTGCATGGAAGGCAAGCTTGGTGATTCGGATATGTAGATGTCCTTCTCTGCAACTGACTCTGTGTAACCCTAGCCCCCTCCGATGTCTATATAAACCGGAGGGTTTAGTCCGTAGGACAAGAACAACAATCATAATCATAGGCTAGCTCCTAGGGTTTAGCCTCTACGATCTCGTGGTAGATCAACTCTTGTAATACTCATATTATCAAGATCAATCAAGCAGGAAGTAGGGTATTACCTCCATCGAGAGGGCCCGAACCTAGGCAAAACATTGTGTCCCCCGCCTCCTGTTACCATTAGCCTTAGACGCACAGTTCGGGACCCCCTAACCGAGATCCGCCAGTTTTGACACCGACAGGCGATGATAGTCATACTGCTTACCAGCATGTCATACTTTGATTCGGCGGTATTGTTGTATGAAGCGGCCCAGACCGACATTACGCGTACGCGTACATGCGACTGGTTCTACCGACGTGCTTCGCACACAGGTGGCTAGTGGGTGTCTGTTTCTCCAACTTTAGTTGAATCGAGTGTGGCTACGCCCGGTCCTTGTTGAATGTTAAAATAACACACTTGACAAAAAATCGTTGTGGTTTTTGATGCGTAGGTAAGAACGGTTCTTGCTAAGCCCGTAGCAGCCACGTAAAACTTGCAACAACAAAGTAGAGGACGTCTAACTTGTTTTTGCAGGGCATGTTGTGATGTGATATGGTCAAGACATGACACTATATTTTATTGTATGAGATGATCATGTTTTGTAACAGAGTTATCGGCAACTGGCAGGAGCCATATGATTGTCGCTTTATTGTATGCAATGCAATTGCCATGTATTGTTTTTTACTTTATCACTAAGCGATAGCGATAGTCGTAGAAGCAATAGTTGGCGAGACGACAATGATGCTACGATGGAGATCAAGGTGTTGCGCAGGTGACGATGGTGATCATGATGGTGCTTTGGAGAGGAGATCAAAGGCACAAGATGATGATGGCCATATCATATCGCTTATATTGATTGCATGTGATGTTTATCCTTTAGGCATCTTATTTTGCTTAGTTCGGCGGTAGCATTATAAGATGATCTCTCACTAAATTTCAAGGTATAAGTGTTCTCTGTGAGTATGCACCGTTGCGACAGTTCGTCGTGATGACACCACGTGATGATCGGGTGTGATAAGCTATACGTTCACATACAACAGGTGCAAGCCAGTTTTGCACACACAGAATACTCGGGTTAAACTTGACGAGCCTAGCATATGCAGATATGGCCTCGAAACACTAAGACCGAAAGGTCGAGCATGAATCATATAGTAGATATGATCAACATAGTGATGTTCACCATTGAAAACTACTCCATCTCACGTGATGATCGGACATGGCTTAGTTGATTTGGATCACGTGATCACTTAGATGATTAGAGGGATGTCTATCTAAGTGGGAGTTCTTAAGTAATATGACTAATTGAACTTTAATTTATCATGAACTTAGTACCTGATAGTATTTTGCATGTCTATGTTATTGTAGATAAATGACCCGTGCTACTGTTTCTTTGAATTTTAATGCGTTCCTAGAGAAAACTAAGTTGAAAGATGATGGTAGCAACTACACGGACTGGGTCCGTAACTTGAGGATTATCCTCATTGCTGCACAAAAGAATTACGTCCTGGAAGCACCGCTGGGTGCCAGGCCTGCTGCAGATGCTACTGATGACGTTAAGAACGTCTGGCAGAGCAAAACTGATGACTACTCGATAGTTCAGTGTGCCATGCTTTATGGCTTAGAACTGGGACTTCAACGACGTTTTGAACATCATGGAGCATATGAGATGTTCCAGGAGTTGAAGTTAATATTTCAAGCAAATGCCTGGATTGAGAGATATGAAGTCTCCAATAAGTTCTATAGCTGCAAGATGGAGGAGAATAGTTCTGTCAGTGAACATATACTCAGAATGTATGGGTACCACAACCACTTGACTCAACTGGGAGCTAATCTTCCTGATGATAGTGTCATTGCCAGAGTTCTTCAATCACTGCTACCAAGCTACAAAAGCTTCGTGATGAACTATAATATGCAAGGGATGGATAAGACAATTCCCGAGCTCTTCGCGATGCTAAAAGCTGCGGAGGTAGAAATCAAGAAGGAGCATCAAGTGTTGATGGTCAACAAGACCACCAGTTTCAAGAAGAAGGGCAAAGGGAAGAAGGGGAACTTCAAGAAGAATGACAAGCAAGTTGCTGCTCAAGTGAAGAAGCCCAAGTCTGGACCTAAGCCTGAGACTGAGTGCTTCTACTACAAAGGGATTGGTCACTGGAAGCAGAACTGCCCCAAATATTTGGCGGATAAGAAAGATGGCAAAGTGAAAGGTATATTTGATATACATGTTATTGATGTGTACTTAACTAATGCTCGCAGTAGCGCCTGGGTATTTGATAATGGTTCTGTTGCTCATATTGCAACTCAAAACAGGGGCTACAGATTACGCGAAGATTGGCTAAGGACGAGGTGACGATGCGCGTGGGAAATGGTTCCAAAGTCGATGTGATCACGGTCGGCACGCTACCTCTACATCTACCTTCGGGATTAGTTTTAGACCTGAATAATTGTTATTTGGTGCCAGCGTTGAGCATGAACATTATATCTGGATCTTGTTTGATGCGAGATGGTTATTCATTTAAATCAGAGAATAATGGTTGTTCTATTTATATGAGTAATATCTTTTATGGTCATGCACCCTTGATGAGTGGTCTATTTTTGTTGAATCTCGATAGTAGTGATACACATATTCATAGTATTGAAGCCAAAAGATATAAGTTCAATAATGATAGTGCAACTTATTTGTGGCACTGCCGTTTAGGTCATATTGGTGTAAAGCGCATGAAGGAACCCCATGTTGATGGGCTTTTGGAATCAGTTGATACTTGCGAACCATGCCTCATGGGCAAGATGACTAAGACTCCGTTCTCCGGAACTATGGAGCGAGCAACAGACTTGTTGGAAATAATACATACCGATGTATGTGGTCCGATGAGTGTTCATGCTCACAGTGGGTATCGTTATTTTCTGACCTTGACAGATGATTTGAGTAGATATGGTTATATCTACTTAATGAAATATAAGTCTGAAACATTTGAGAAGTTCAAAGAATTTTAGAGTGAAGTGGAAAATCATCGTAACAAGAAAATAAAGTTTCTATGATTTGATCGTGGAGGAGAATATTTGAGTTACGAGTTTGGTTTTCACTTGAAACAATGTGGAATAGTTTCGCAACTCACGCCACCTGGAACACCATAGCGTAATGGTGTGTCTGAACGTCGTAACCACTACAAAAAAAAGACACATCCGTGACATTTTAGGCCGAACGAATTTTTTTTCTGTCATACATATGACACTTCTATGATGATAATTGTGCCAAAACCCGGTATCATCATAGATGTGGTGGGCTCCTACTTCTATGACAAAAAATCATGATAGAAAATGGGATTTTCGTCCTAGGCGGGCCGGAGACGCAGCTGCATGACATTCTTTGGGCCGTCCATGACGGAAAAAACTGTGGTAGAAGCAAGGGGGGAGGAAAATTTCGGGGAGTTCCCGGTTACGGTGGGAGGTCGGGGGCCGAGCGATGCGCATTTCTCTCGTACACGTATGCACGTGTGTGCGAGGCGTTGGCTCTAGCTGAACCCGAGCGAGGCATTGGGCTCTAACTAAACCCGAGCGATTGCACTGCAGGCTACGCGTTACTGAACCCGAGTGATCGATCGATGGCTGTTAACTGAACCCGAACGAGCGATTCCTTTGCTACTGCTGCTAACTGAAGCTGATCGATGTTGCCTCTGGGATGAACAGTGAGT
>NC_041391.1:227872077-227875122 GCF_002162155.2 Triticum dicoccoides
TTTCGACCGTAGGAGGTCCGTTTCGCCCGTTTTGCGGTACGCCACACCCCTCCCGATCAACAGGACCCCCGTTTCGACCGTAGGAGGTCCGTTTCGTCTGTTTTGCGGTACACCACACCCCTCCCGATGAACAGGACCCCCGTTTCGACCGTAGGAGGTCCGTTTCCTCCGTTTTGCGGTACGCCACACCCCTCCTGATCAACAGGCCCCGTTCCGAACATAGGAGGTCCGTTTCCTCCGTTGTGCGGTACGCCAGGCCTCGTTTCCATCGCCTGTTCCGTCCAAGCCCTCCCGATGAACACGACCATGCATTCCGTTTCGACGCAGCCGGTTGGCTCCCCATGAACACGACGACGATGCTGTTTCCCCGTTCCAACCCAGCCATGTACGTATGCGCAAGTAGGCGTTCGAAACCCCGCCCGTATGTACACATACGTGGCCGTATTTTCTTTCTTGCACCCTGGCCGCTGTACGTACGTGTACATGCTACGTGCGCGCCTCTACTATGACATGTGTGCGCCTCTGCATCCACCAGTATATATGTACGTACACGTTCGCGACCAGAATGACAACACTACGTACGCTTCGACCAGTTGGGTCCCGACTATCAGGCACTTCCTTGCATGCGAAGATGTAGCTGGTGGGTCCCAGCAGTCAGGGGGCGAATCGTTTGTTTTTTTCTGCCCAGACGCACTTCCTTGCTTGCAAAGATGTAGCTGGTGAGTCCCAGCAGTCAGGGGGGAAACGTTTTTTTCACGAAATATGGTGGCCTGTCCGGTGGGTCCCTGCTATCAGGTGGAGGAATAATTATTTTGTGCGTAATAAGGAGGCACTTACTTGCGGCCGCCGTGGACCCAGCTGTCAGCCTCTCCACGCACAGTACTCTTCCGATGGAAGTCGGTCATTGACCACATTGACCACGCCGCACCGAGAGCACCACGGCGGTGGACGACGGCGAGGCCTAGGAAGGGGACGACGTGGAGCCGGGGAAGACGTAGCAGTGGATGCCCACACGAAGAGGAGTACGAGGGTGAGGCTGTCGTCGCCGTAGAATAACAGGGGGTGTGGGTGAGTAGAGGGATGGCCTGGCCAGCGGTGGGAGTAGTAGGAGGTGGTGAGGCCTCTGCGGCATCGCAGCCGACCACGGGAGGCAGGAGCATGCGGCACGACCGGCGTTGCTTTGGGCGGCTGGAGCACGAAGACCAGAGGTTGAAGAAGCACTACGGCCGTTGGATGGACATCGTACGGTCACTGGAGCTAGAATCGTTCATATTGACTAAGTTGACAAAGCCCTCCGTCCCCGTCAACTTAGTAGGCCCACAAGTCAGCCTGCCACTATACTGGGTCCCAGCTAACAGGCGGAGTATTCATTTTTTTTGTGCGTAATAAGGAGGCACTTCCTTGCGTGCAAAGATATAGCTGGTGGGTCCGAGCTGTCAGCGGTGGTAACATTTTTTTCGTGAAATACAGAGGCCCTTTCAGTGGGTCCCCGATGTCAGGTGGAGGAATCATTATTTTGCGCGTAATAAGGAGGCATTTCCTTGCGTGCGGCCTTGGACCTAGCTGTCGGCCTCTCCACGTACAGTCCAGTTCAGATGCATGTCGGTCGTTGACCATGTTGACCAGGACGCACCGAGAGCACTAGGGCGGTAGACGATGGTGAGGCCTAGGAAGGGAACGACACGGAGGCAGGGAAGACTTGGCAGTTGTTTCCCACGCGGAGGGGAGTACGACTGTACGAGGGTTTACTGGTTTGTCTGCCATCACCGAAGAATAACAACAGGTGTGGGTGAGTAGAGGGATGGTTATGCCAGCGATGGGAGTACGGTGGGGCGGTGAGGCCTGCGTGGCAGCAGAGCCGGCCACGGGGAGGAGGGAGCAGGCAGTCCCGCCGGTGCTTGTTTGAGCGGCTGGAGCAGGAAGAGCAGAGATTGAAGAAGCGCGACGGCCGTTGGATGGCCATCCAACAGTCACTGCTTGTGCGTCAACCTTTTTTTAGGAAAGCGTCAAATCTGTGGAAAACAGCATACAACCCATCTGCCATTATTTCTAATAATTTACAGCCATTTGCTAATTCTTAAGGTTTTTTGGAGCCCATATTCTTTTTGTTAGCATTACAACCCATATTGTGGCCACGGTTAAGAAATTATACAAAATTTTGCATATTTCGGTGCAGTCCGAACTGTTTTTAATCCCGAAATTTCGACTCACATTCAAACTGATTTTAAAAATAAATGTATATCAGTATAAAATCCAACAAATTCTCCATGCATAAAAATTAATGTAATTAAAAATCTCGAAATGAAAAAAAAGATATTTGAAACTAATTGGCGGTTTGATGTGTTTTAAAAATGTACAACCCATTTCTCATTACTGATGGGCCATTTTCTCGGCCAGCCGAATGAAAGCTCTCCTCGTCTTGAAAGATTTGCAGCCCAACAGGCCTAACAAAGCGACTTACTTGGCAAATCACAAAAAAAAACTGGGCTGTGGCCGTGGACCCAACTGTCAGCCTCTTCACGTACAGTACTCTTCCGATGGAACTCATTCCTTGACCACGTTGACCACGCTGCACGGAGAGCACCATGGCGGTGGACGATGGTGAGGCCTAGAAAGGGGACGACACAGAGCCGGGGAAGACGCGGCAGTGGAAGCCCACGCGGAGAGGAGTACGAGGGTTCACTGGTTCGGCTGCGGTGTGAGGCTGCCGTCGCCGCATGGCCTGGCCAGCGGTGGGAATAGTAGGGGGCGGTGAGGCCTCCGCGGCAGCACAGCCGGCCACGAGAGGCAGGAGCATGAGGCACGACCGGCGCTGGTTTGGGCGGCTGGAGCAAGAAGACCAGAGGTTGAAGAAGCACTACGACCATTGGATGGACATCGTACGGTCATTGGAGCTAGAATCGTTCATATTGACTAAGTTGATAAAGCCCTTCGTCCCCGTCAACTTAGTAGGCCCACAAGTCAGCCTCCCACCAAGGTGGGTTCCAGCTAGCAGGGGGAGTATTCATTTTTTTTGTGTAATAAGGAGGCACTTCCGGTGGGTCC
>NC_041391.1:227875443-227893396 GCF_002162155.2 Triticum dicoccoides
CCAGCAGTCAAGGGGCAAACGTTTTTTTTCGCAAAATACGGTGGCCCGTCCAGTGGGTCCCTGCTATCAGTTGGAGGAATCATTATTTTCCGCATAATAAGGAGGCACTTACTTGCTGCGGCCGTGGACCCAGCTAAGACTCTCCACGTACAGTATACTTTCGATGGAAGTCGTTCCTTGACCACGTTGACCTCGCCGCGTTCCGTTGCATGCATGCGTCCATGGGCGTGGTGTGTCCCCACTGTCAGCCTCTCACGTACAATCATCTTCCGATGACTCTCGGTTGTTGACCACGTTGGCCACACCGTGCCGAGCGCACCCAGACTGGAATGACCCGGAGACGGGGAAGACGGGGCAGTGGAGTCGCAGATGGAGAGGAGTGGGAAACTTCACTGGTTTGGGTGCGCGGCAGCACAGCCGTGGTGCCGCCCACGGGAGACAGGAGCAAGAACAAAGGTTGAAGAAGGAGCACGGCTGTTGGATTAACATCCAACGGTCCAGCTGCTAGAATCATTTGTTGATTAAGTTGACAAAGCTGTGCGTACACGTCCGCTTAGTAGGCCCACAAGTCAGTCACCAAATCTGATGGGTCCTAGCTGTCAATGGGATGAATATTTTTTTTGCAAAACAAGGAGGCACTTCCTTCCCTGCGAAGATACAGCCGACGGGTCCCAACTGTCAGGTGGAGGAAACATTTTTTTCCAGCTTAATAAGGAGGAACTTTCCTTGCGTGCGACCATGGACCTCGTGGGTCCCAGCCGTCAGGATCTCCACATACAGTCCTCTTCCGATGACTCTCGTTTGTTGACCACACCGCACCGAACACAGCGAGGCAGTGGACGACGGCGAGGCCCCGGACGGGAATGACTCGGAGATGGGAAAACGCGGTAGTGGAGTCGCAGATTGAGAGGAGGAGAAGGTGTTATAACTGGTTCTGTTGCTGCGTGGGGTTGTAGTCTGTGGAGAATAACAGGAGGTGTCGAGGGGTGGAGGGATAGCCTGGCCGTCGGTGGGGTAGCGCTTCGCAGTGATGCGTGCTAAGCAGAGCCGCTAGCCGCTGGAGGCCAAACCAGGCGGTCCCGGCGACGCTGGAGGAAGAAGACGAGATTGAAGGTGCATGCAGGCCGTTGGATATAAATCCAATGGCTGTGGATGACACAATCATTTCTTGACCAAGTTGACAACGCCCTGCATAGGCTTCGACCTATTGGCCCACATGTCAGCCTGCAAAAATGTGGCATATATTTAACCCATGTTTTCTAGAATGTACAGTCCATTTGCTGGGCTGGGTGAACAAATAATTTCGCATCAATCAGGCCCATTTATATTTTCTAAGAAATCCCAGCCCATTTGCACTTCCTTGAAATACACGTATACAACTCAGGTTCACACACAAATACAACAGAAAAGGTAAACATTCATATCAAACTCAGGTTCACAGGACACGTTCATATTCATAGCCAACATTCACTATCAACAACTCAAAAGATTCATACATACACAAGCTCAGCATATCTATGCATCCAAATGATTGATAGATCACACGACAATATTCATACATAATTCACGAAAAGATTCAGATATACACATGTTCAGTATGTTTATGCATCCAAATGATTGAGATCACAACCAATATGATCAATGGACGAACTTTAATTACCTAGGGTACAGACTGGTAAATGGTGTTCAATCAGAGGTACTTCTTGCTAAAATTAGTTCTTGTACGAGTAAACTTTCGAGTACATAAGAGGCAGCACAGACAATCTGAACTTTCCTTGTAGGTTTACCCTCAAATAGTGGCCTCGTGCCGAGGGAGGTTTGAGCAACTTGGCCACTACTTTCATCCAACTAGTTTACTGGCTCATCTTGGTCCTGTATCTTGCTAAAATTCTACATTGCAGACGAGAAAGGAGGCGGTTGAGAAAATGAACCACCCAAATTTTGTGTGCAGTTCAACTGAAATGGAGCATCCTTGGCGTGCAGACTGATTAAGTGCCAGATGAATATACGCGTCAACCAACTTTTCTGGAATCTTTAGACTCCATGCCATATAGTTCGCTACCATATGTGTCGATAACCAAAAGGCACAAGTTGGGACCAAAGACTGTACTGCGTTTTTCTGGGCTATGCACCAAGCAATATTTTTGGCGTTCACTATCCTAATACTTGGAGTTTGACAATTGGTTGACGTCGGTTGATACTCGAATGAATATATGCACTTCTTGTCAACATCGATGCTTGTCTGAGTGAACTTTGGAGTACATAGCAGCAACATAAGTACCTGTCCATCTGATCATTTTGTGCAGTTCTACTGAAATCACCTGATGTAATGATTTGCCTGCGAGTTCAGGCTCCAAATTACTCCTTTATGAAATCGGCAAACAGTAGCACAATACCAAATTACCAATACATATGACAGGCACAATAATCAGGATAAAGACCAGTACTACCCTGTGTGAGGTAGCATATCAATTACTATTTCCTTTGACTGGAAGCCGAGATAAGCCAAGCGACTGACAGCAAAGGAAGAAAGCAAGCGGAGATTAGCGACTGACAAGAAAGGACGGAAGATGTCGAGGCAATGAAGCACCCAAAGTTTTTGTGCAGTTCCACCAAAATCGAGCATCCCTGTTGGCACATATATTGAGAGAGTGAGATTACTGTAATAGTGGGACTAGTTGATGAAACATACACTAACAAATAGAAGCACCCTCATTATCTTAATGGGTAAAGTTAGCAACATAGTAGTCTTGCTTAAAGAGAGGTATTAGTTTATTTAATCAGTGCCAATTAGCTCAACTCAACACTCAAAGCATTGCCATTTATCATAGGTTGCAAAACTTAAAAGTGCAAAGATAAAGGAGTTTCTCATGACAGTAGCACGATACAAATAGAGATGACAGCAAACTAATATGGATGAAGGCCTTAGGCCCGTACCAACCTGAGAAAAAAAAGCTTATTCATGTAGTCCCATAAGATATGATAAAGCACTCACTGGAATCACACAATAGTATATATTTTTGTGCACTTCAAATGTATGGTTGAAATGACTCTTGTTTACCAGTGCTAAGATTATATCGAAAGATTATCAAGAACTTCCAGCAGAGTTAAAGCACTGGCTGGGATACAATTCATTGTATTGTCTTGTGTAGTTCCACTAAAATGTATGATTGGCACAACATGACCCCTGTTTGCACAAGTAGGAACAAGGTGAAACCTTCATTGGCTTAGTGAGAAAGGATAAAAAGACATTAGCGTATTACTCAAACAGTAGCATCAAATTCATGATGGACAATACGCAAAACATTGCCTCATTGAACCAATGGCAATAAATTGACATGCAAAACAATAGCACTATTATGTCATGACACTAATAATATTCCCTCCCTGCTCCACCACATGATTCACCTCCATAGACAAACATTCACACGTACATGATTCAGCATAGGGTCCTACTAAAGATTTGTTTAACTCCAACAGGAAAATTAGGCAGTAATAAATTAGTGGTACTTAAGTACTCCTAATTAATTAAGTGAGACACCAAAAGTGGAAGGGCTCCCTGGAGGATCGTCTCACATGTAAGGTAGTCGTTGCCGGAGCCCTTGAATGGCCTCGACTGAGGCCTCTGGCTTCAGCAAGATCGCCTTGGCACTTTTTATTCTTCTTCTTCTTCGTCTTCATGCTCTGTTTCTCTTTCTCCTCACTAGTTGGTGAAACCAAGTACATGATTGGCCTTCTAATTCAGAATTGGTTTTGTCAGTGAGGGAGTACAAGTGTACTAGTAAAAACAGCATTATTTTCTCATGGCAGTCGGAAAATAGAGATGAACACATGCATTAAATATCATTCTTACCTAAAGGAAGGTTATGGCGCCAATATGGATGATGAGGATTGGAACACAGATCTCCCTTTGTGCAGTTCCACAAAAATGAACCAACTGTTCCATTCTGACATTCCAGTTAAACAACACAAAAGTCACTTCTTTTAAGAAGAGTTTTGTGCAGTGCACCAAAAGGTCACAACAGCAAACAGGTGAATTGGATATCCCTGTTTGCACAAAAGGCACAGAGGAAACAGTCAGAGTCTCAAACAATTACAGGCAAAAACATTTGGCTAAACTTGTCAGAGTCTCAAACAACTACAGGCAAAAACAGTGGCATGGCTTCATTTTTACCAGGGACATTATATTAAGAACAACTAAGGCTGCGTTCGGTTCACAGGTTTGGTGCAGGATTTTCGTAGGAACACAATTCCTACGGTATTCTTTCCCTTCCAACCGTTTGGAACACAGGAAAGGTGAATAGTGTTTCATAGGAAAGTTGGTCTGGTAGTACTGATTCCATAGGATTAGAAACATCCACGTGCTGCTCATTTTTTGGGCAGAAGCCCGAGGCAGGCGCTCGCTGCCATGCGTTAGACAGGTTGTTGTGCTGTGTTTGCCAGAATAAAAAAATCAACCTATGTGTGGTACGTGAGGTGAGGACAAGAGTAGTCACTGTGCAGCGGAATAAACAAATAGCATCTCATACTGCCAAGCATGCTACTCTAAAAAAACAAATCTGTACATTTTGTAGTCCATCCGAACACATTCTCTTGAGAGTTTCCTCCGGTTCGCTGTTCCATAGTTTTATACCTACATTCCTTTCCTATTCCTCTATTTTCATCAAGATCTATGTTTTCTGCCCCTTTATTCTGACTGATGCCTAAATATTTGGTATAAGGGCATGGGACAGTGGGTGCACCAGCAGTACAGCACCATGTACGTAAACAGGGGCATAAAGTGGTGATTCATAGTTTGTTGCCCCGCGAAACAAACATCCAAGAAACATATCTGGGTTGGTCCCATTTTTGTTCACTCTAGCCACCTACTCCTATGTGTGGATAGCAAATCTAGTCCTGGTCATACCACTGTGTATAGCGTTACCCCTATATTTCCCTTTTCGACCAAGAGACCGGTTGGATGACCAATCTGTACTACTTTCACCCCCTTTCCTTCCTGTTTGTACCAAGTCCGATGTACATACTAAATTCCCCCACCCCCACTTTATTTCTTGTTTGAACCAAGTACTCCCTCTGTCCGGATTACTTGTCATCAAAATGGATGTGTCTAGAACTAAAATACATATAGATACATCCATTTCAATGACAAGTATTTTCGGGCAGAGGGAGTACAAGATTCGACTCCATGAAGTAGCTTTACCTCTAACAATAGAAGAAAAAATAGGTGACATTGGACCATCCGATTGAGAGGGGCTGAGAGGTAGAAAATGATGCACATGCAGCAACGTAGTGAGATGGAGAAGTAGAGCTAAGGCGGTTTCGAACGAAGATATACTTGATGGTCGTCGGGATGTGGATAGGTGGGTGGCGGGAGGCCGGATCCGCCCACAGGCAACGACGAAGGGATCGGAGGACCTCCCGCGCCGGTGCTCGGCCAGAGATAACGGTGCGGCCGGCAGTGGGTCTCCTCCCTCGCTATCGACGACGGCCTAAACGCTGCCCCTCCTCCCCTTCACCGGCGGAGGGGGATACGTCCGGATCTGTAACCAGCGGTGAGGATAGAAAGATAGTGTTTTTTGAAGGGAGAAAGACAGTGTTACTACCCCAATCTTGTTTAGATCTGGAGAGGATGAGAGTATGTAATAGAGCAACCCTAGCAAGCAAGCGCGGAGGCTCTGGCCTATATATAAGTAGTGGGGTAGTTTTCCTTCTTCACTCCATCAAAACAATCATTTAAAATTGTGTACTACTACATGCCAGGTCATGGTTTTTTTTAGTTGTTGATTGTTTTTTGAGATAGCTACCCACTTGTTCCAAGTGGTGTTACGGTGTGCTAGGTCGCACTTTGTATCGTTCAAGTCTGGTACTACAAGTCCCTCCATTAAATGAACAACCACCCCCTCGTAAAAATTGTGAACAAGCCCACGGCTAAAATTAGCAGAAACGTGGGTTGCCCCAACATGCATTATTATTTATATTTTCTACTCCCTCCGTTCCTAAATATAAGTCTTCTTTATTAGCCACACCTAAGACAAGGTTTTTTTTATTAGCAGTGAACCCCACATGTCATAGCCACAAAAATTGTGGCAAGATTCCCTTAGGCAAGCCAAAGTGTGTCTAACAATTTGAGCAACTCGGGTTAGGCAAGTGTGGCAAGTGTGGGAAAAATAATATGGCAACATAAGACAAACATAGTCACAATCCAAACAGCCCCGTAATTTTTTGTGACATGCATGAAAATTTGGTTAGTCAAATTTATAGTCAAAATTTGGCAAGGTGCATCGAATCAACACATGCAAGTATCAAAAGGAAAGTCACGGCATGCATGCATGCGTTGTACTTCCTCCGTTTACAAATATAAGAGGGTGCTTGGATACGTTTTAGTCTCATGACTAAAAGTAGTGAGACTAAAACTTGCTAGCCTCACCCATGCTTGGATCCAAATACTAAAGAGACTAAAATCAAGTTAATGAGCATTTATTATCCTCCAAACCATCCAATCCAGAACTCGCATGTGTTAAAGAAGAGGAGTTAAATGAGGAGAGAGAGGACTAATCCACATTTTAGTAGGGGTACCCCTGACTAAATTTTTTTAGTCTCAAGACTAGTTTTAGCCCCTCTTTAATCAGGGGTGCTTGGAACTTTAGCCTCTTAAAGAGACTATTTTTAGTCAGACTAAAATAAGTCCCTTGGATCCAAGCACCCTCTAAGTCTTTTTAGAGATTGCAACAAGTGACTACATACGAAGCAGAATATGTCTACTCCTACATACGAAGTAGCCCATTTGAAATGTGTAAAAAGACTTTTATCGAGTGCAGTGCTTTGATGTGTCACGTCAACTCGTACAAGACTGAGAAATTTGATTACTACGATGCCCTCTCCCTCGCGGACTGAGCTCCGGTGCCTTAACTGCACTTGCCTTTGGCTGCATGACAGGAGGGCCAACCACCTGTTGGGCCCACCTGTCATAGACGCAAAGGTAGGAGCAGTAAGTAGAAGCTTTCGCTACACGCTATCCCTCCCGCACGAGGTGGATGGACATGCAGCAGTGGATTCGATATTGTAGAAGTAGGAGTAGCATCATTGTTCGTCTTCTCGAAGAGGCGAAGAGCCAAGCGCAACCCGAACGTGGCAGCTGCAAATGCTCGCGTGGTGCGGTTCCTTGGAGCACGCATATACTAGCCAGGCTCTTGCATGAGACAAAATTGCTACTCCCTCCTTTCCGGTTTATAGTGTTCAATTCAAAAATCTCACCAATCAATGTAGATGGTGAGTGGTGGAATATAGTTTGTAGTTTTGCAAAAGCACCTAATTAATGCTGTTGTTTTCCTCAAAAAATTATGTTTATCAATGCATTAGTTGCAATGCATGCATTCATAAAGTACATGCATCGGTCAAATTTCTCTTAATACTTGCATGCAATGATTTAATGCACCTTGGAATCTGAAAATGTGACGGAAAACAACCAAATTGAGCCTTATAAAATGGAAAACATAAAATTTTGAGATAAGCCCTATAAACCGGAAAGGAGGGAGTATTGTTTAACAATTAAACTCCATTATCCATTGGTTGATACTCATTCTGGATAGGTCCATGCGCTTAGCACCGTTTCCTCCTGGGGTCACCAATGTTTATTTGCTAATTAATAGCATTGCATGCAATGAAGAACTAGCCATTGCAAGTCATTAAAAGCATGCACACCTCTCATCTCTTATTGGTTGATATGTCAAGAAACAAGAAACAAGGTAGAAGTTAATGCACCGCGCCTAAGTGTTTTGGGACTATTTGGTTTTCGTAAGATGACTTACACACCTAGACGGAGGGAGTAGTATAGACCTGTAAACCGGAAAGGAGTATTTGCCTTTCTAGAGATTTCAACAAGTGACTAGACTACACCGTGTGCAGTACCCCCCCTTCCGGTTTATAGGGCTCAAATCTCAAATCTCATGAACCAAGGCATTTTGCGATTGGAGGAATGTATCTCGTACTTTAAAAAACTACCCTAATTAAACTCATGCATTAATTACGTAGTTCTCTCGTTTTCCTCTCCGCCCTGGTCGCGGTGCACAATATTGAGCACTCCATATGACTAGCCGCTCTATCTACATGCGGGACATTTCAAAGCATCCGGGCCCGCGTGCCATCCACCAAATCACAGCGAGGTGCTACAGTCGAGACTCACCTGTCACCCCGGTGTGGCCATCATGACCCGTCATATCACAAAACCCACATCTTTACCAGCAGTGGTAAGGTGGCCTCCAAGTTGGACTGGACGAAGCAACCATCATTTCATTGGAACGCTCGTTCAAGCCCTTTCTTCCCTTTCTTGAAGAAAACCTCACTCCAGGCTACTCACTTCTGCCATTTTTCTTCTGTACCGACGAAGGAAAGGTGGGCGAATCAGTTATGCTGCTATAGTTTCATTCCAATAATCTTCTTTTTGCGAAGCACCGACCGATTCTCGCATCCTATTCTTTTCCCGTTTTCATTGCGATTATGGTTTCCTTTCGATTGCTTTTTGTTTGTCAGTTCATTGATGGATCCTGGAGCACTAGGGAGTTGCCGGCGGACAACCCACTGGAGACAGCGATCTCCAGGAAGCGAGCACCGGCCAACGAGTTGACCATGTTGGCGGGCCAACACATGGAGACGAAGAACTCCAAGAAACAAGCACTGGCCAAAGAGTTGAGGACGTTGGCGGACGAACTCCTCAAAGAAAGTTGGAAGAACGGCAAGGGCCCCACCGTGCCGACCCCAGGAACTCTGATTGCCACCTATGTGAGGCTCAAGGTCGAGTTTGAGGAGATAGTCGCCGTTGAGAAGCAGTATTCCCCTGGCAAGGTGATGGCCCCAATCGAGGACGAGGAGATGGCCCCCGGAGGGATGAGATCCCCCGGTGAGCTGCACAAGGTAAAAAATAATGGCTTATTACCATAGTTGTGGTTTTTGATTATTTGCAATGTGCTTGCTAATATGTTAGGGTTGTGCAGGTGCCGGTGGTTGTCCTTGATGATTCCGATGTCGTGGCCTGTCCTGTTGGCATCGCCCGGAGATCGATTCCGATGCCGCTGTCCATCCTATGGACATCGCCCCAGAGATCGATTCCGATGTCGCGGTCAGTCCTGTGGACATCGCCCCAGAAATCGATTCACATGCCGCTGTCCGTGCTGTGGTCATTGCCCGAGAGATCGATGACAAGAAATAGTTGGTCACGCTAATCCTTCAGGGTAGTTTGCATTGCCTTGTGTTTAATTACCAGAACGATGCGTGTTATCAAACCATCTTAGGGCTAGTGCATTGTCTTGTGTGGGCGGATCTTGCTACTTTTGTTTGATAGTGAATCATGCATGAATCATGCGAACCCTCTCTGAGTTATGGAAACAGATGTATCCTCACCATCTTTTGATGTAATATATGGCATGCTTAGATGTAAGTTTGAACTGTTTATCATATCAGCAGGGCTTGTTTGATGATTCTTGGTGTTAGTAGGCTAGCTACTGTGCGAGCTATAGTACATGCAAAACACTCACCGAAGAGAAATGTTGGGGCTGATTAGCTCGTGGTACGCTTATACTTATCCCTCGTCGATCGACCAATAGCCCTAGCTCCTAAAATTGTAGGCTTAGTGATCGATCAGACAATAGTCGACATACATTCAGGCCTCATTTGGTTCATAAGGTAGGAAAATCGTAGCAAAAGTACAGAGAACGTGCAATACAAAATCATAGCAGTGCAGAGACGTACTCCCTCCGTTCCAAAATAGATGACCTAGGCGGGCTAGTTTGGCCTAGTGGATTTCAGTGATATGACGTGGTACAGTGCCGTCCAGTCTTGCGTGTGGTATCAGTATTGCGGGTATAGTAAGTTTTCTTGAAGAAGCGGAATTCAACAAAGTCATGATGGTTCCTTCGTCCGAACAACTTACAGTGGGAAAGGTTGGGCCTGCGATACGACCGGGGTAGACCAGGATAATTTTGTGCATGGCAGGTGGACCAGGATGGTCGACGTCCCACATGTCGGTGAATGAAAGTATTCTTTCCGATATAGAGGACGAGCAACGAGTATTCATTGTTTATTTTTGATGAAAGCTATTGTCTCCACTGTTACTCCTTGACTTTGTCAATGCCTCTCTCTCCTCCACATAAGCGGGGACTACTTGATATGCATGCAGCGGGCAGCTGGCGTCTTGAGGGGCCAAGGCGGTGAGAGCAGGCTCCAGAAGCAGTCCGGACTCCAGCATGGCCCACCTCACATTATCACCATATATTTCTTGGAGTCCGTGCGCGCAGGCGGGCGATCTCTTCTCCCTCCCCCGTTTCTCTCTTCTCAGTCGACGCCCATCGAGCGATTAGATTTCGGCTATCGACGGTTTGTTCAATTATGGTCCCACATGTCAGTGAAATTGCAAGGCAACGCGTGTCCCCTCTGGTGAGCGGCGTGCAAGCCGGACTGTCGGGATTGCGACGCGTACGAGTGGTAAGTGTGCTGCCTTTTCCTTTAGAACTTGCGAAGCGTAACATTTTCGCGCGATCGATCAATAGAAATCCAGAACAAAATGACGAGGGCGGTGCTTTCCCACTCGTTAGGCGGGCTAGTTCGAGTGATATGACGTGCTACAGTGCCGTCCACTTGCTCCATTTTTATGCAAGCAAGAGTTTACACTCTTACGTAGGAGGAGTGCGAAACACCGCGGATCTGATTTTGATCGAGGCATAACTGTTCCCTGCCAAATAATGGAGGATTGTTAGCGCTTATAGCATGATAGTTAGGGCATATCTAGTGCTGGCCCACAAATTTACACCGGCATCTGTCTGAGGACACTGATGGATGCCATCCGATGCTGCCCGCATACCTTTCGACAACTATATGAACTAACCGGACGAAATTCATGCAAACAAAGAAAATTTCAAATTAACTGGATGAAATTCATTACATTTCGAAAACTTTTCCTACAATCCGGACGAAATTCATTACATATTTCGCACAAACCGTACTAAAACCTACTGTAAACCTAATCTAAACGATTGCCGGCGCCCGACCACCATGTCCGGCCAAGAACCCGAGAAAGCCGACCATTGCCTTTGCCTCCTCCTCATCTGCCTCGATAACCTCCTCCTCCGGAGCACAAGGTTCTGAAGATTTCCGCCTCCACGTCGCCGTCAAGCGGCTAATCGGCCGCCGATGTTTACCCCACCAAGCTTGGCATCGACTGAGTGGAGTAGTGGTGGCCTTCCCGGGACCAGAGCGGCGGCGACCTACTGTGTACTACTCTTCCTCGCTGCCGGCTGCGCCCGCGCACACACGCCGGCTTCGTGGTCGTGGCGGCGGAGGGCGGCCGGGGCACTACAAAAAAATACACTTCCGTGATGATACATGTTTGTCACAGTAGGGCGCGTTTTTTGTCATGCATGTACATCCATGACAAATTTATGACAGAATCAAGATAGTCATACCTGTGCTGTCGTAGAAGTGTTCCGTGACATTACGAAAATTATCATCACGGAAGTGTCCACTTCCATGACGATAAATCGCGTGTCACAGAAGTGCTTTCGTCAAGGGTGACCAACACGTGGCATCCATCGTAACGGAATGCCGTTAAGCTATCGGGTCGGGTTTTGGATCCGATAACCCGTTAACAGCCCCGACCAATGGGGATTTTCCATGTGTAAAATCATCATTGGCTGGAGGAAACACGTGTCGGCTCACCGCTGGGACAGATGTCATCCACTCATTGGACAGAAGGCGCCTATGATACGTTGACACGTGGCACAACCCAACAAAGGCCCATTGATGTGAAAAGGCCGGCCCGTTTGACTTGGTCAAAAGGTGGCGGGCCGGCCCATGGAAAGCCTGTTAACGGCATGTTCGCATATAGCCCATTTACAGCCCGCTAACCCAAAGCCCGTTACGCCCTATTCGAATTAGGCCCAGTAGCGTCATCTGGGCCATCTTCCAGCCCGTTTTCACTTCTGGCCCATGTATGGCCCATGACATCTTTCGGCCCATATGAGGCCCTATGTAACTCTTGGCCTATTAACGGCCCGTTGTGAAACTGACCCGTAATGAACAGTGTATCACTTTACACCCATTAACGACCCATGGTGAAACTGACCCGTAGAGAACAGTGTATCACTTTATACCCATTAACGGCCCATTATTCCGTTGGACCGTTTCCAGCCCATGTTATCTTTCGGCCTTCTCAGAGCCCATTTGTTCTTGGGCTCATTTTCAGCATTCGTTTTATGGCCCGTTACTGTCATTTTCTGCTTGTGGGCCAAATTCAGCCTGTGGTTACAGTCGGCCCGTTTGTGGTCCGTTAATACGTTGGGCCGTTTTCATAGCGTCATAAAATACGCCCTATTAACGACGGCCCATTATGGTCGGCCCATGAACGGACGATTCCAACTCTAGCCCGTTTACGGCCAGAATGCGGTCTGTTTGGCCCATGTTTGGCCAATCAATCATACGTCCCGTATAAGGCCCATTGATGATACGACCCGTAGAAGGCCCATTGTTTCTACGGCCTGTAGAAGGCCCATTGTTTCTACGGCCCGTAGAAGGCCACTATTTCTACGGCCCGTAGAAGGCCCACTGTTTCTACGGCTCGTAGGCCCAGTGTCAGTACTGTGGCGTTTATTGTGGACTAGATTTAAAGAATAGGTTATTGCAGCCACTAGCAAATCGCAGAAAAAGAACTGCACTAACTACAAGCAAACAAATAAACAAGAAAACAAGGAAATAAATAAGAAAGCAACTTACACTAGGCTATCACGGCTATTATATTACATCCACTGGGCATCAAAGTTCGCCACAAGTGCAAATATAGGGAACACAACAGCATATAAATGCTGCAGCAAAACAAGTCCAGAACTGAAACCACTTTAGAAGAGCTCAAGAAACAATATCCTGGGTACCCATAATGCTGGCAAGATGCTTAGCAAGCTTATTAACTTTCTCTTGTTTGGCGCTGAAGTCCTCCAACGCTTGCTGTTGCACCAGAAAGTATGCATCTGAATTCTGCAGGGACTTCCTCAGTCCTTCGGCTTCCTGTCGCGTAACATCTGATTGATGTCTTTCAACTTGAAGTTGAGACTCAAGAAGCCGAACTGATTCAGGCAACGAGTTCGTAGAGCTGGTGCCAGCAGTGGTAGCCAGTAACTCGAACACTACATCAAGACAGGACTTTGGGGTTGTCTCAGTGTCTTCAATATAGTTTTTATCAGCTTTCTTGGAGACCAACAGGGATGTCTCATCTTGAACCTTATCTGCATTACTTCCTTTAACATTGCATAACATGGTACTCTTCTCCAATATTTTATCCGCGTTCTAAAAGAGAAACAAACAAACACATCTCAGGTTTACAATGTAGTATATGAAACTCATTTTGGTAAACCAGTTCAGTAGTATGGTGGACAGGATAACAGCATGAAACAAACATATATCTATGTAGTATGGTCACTGTATGGTCTATATCATTCTAGTTTATGTTGCCAAATCAAGATAGATACAGTTCGAATCATATCTATTTAAGACAAAGCAGCATAGACAGAATATAAGTGTGGGAAACTACACAGCAATACCAACACTTGTAATGTGCATTGCATGAGAACATAACTGTTTATTCAATTGAAACTGAAATCAACATAGAGCAAGTTACAACAGCAAACAACCAAACATGTTGAAGAAACAGGTTTAAAACATACCTATTGCGCCATTGGAGTTTCAATTGCATCCTTCAAATTTGAAATTGGTTGGTATCAGTAAATACAGTGATGCAAGAGCAAAGTAGTATGAACCATAGCTACGGAACCTGACCTGAGAACAATTCTTCTTCTGCTTTAAGCGTTGACTTCGGGTTCGGAGTGGTGGTCCTCGTGATTTGGGCACTGCAACTGCCTTACCAACTGCTCATGTTTGCGTGCTCTGTGGTGGAGACGGTGCTGTGTCAATGAGAACTGGGTGTCTATCTGCTGGGGTTGGGGTTAGAAGGGGTGTAGCTGGTTCTCTGTCCAACTGGGTAGGGGTACAATCTGCATGAGTATGGGTTATGTGTGGTGGGGCTGGTTCTTGGGCAAGTACAACCATGGTTCTATCTGCATCGACAGGTAGCACGATCTTTTCTAAAGACCGTGTTTTTACTCCCACAGATACTGCCATCACTCTCTCCAATTGAAATGGCTGATAAACAAGAAAAGTAATTGAATGTACATACATTGTAAGATAGATAGGTGCAATGGATAGTAGGGAAGAAAATAGGGCATGAAATAATTCACATTTATGTTGTCTAAGCAAACAGAATAGAAGGACATAATTTCACATATATGATGGATAATTAAACAGGATAGCATGACACAATTTCACATGTATGATGGCTAACTAAACAGGATAGAATGACATACTTCAAAATATGATGACTATGTAAACAAGATGACATGATATAACTATACGATGTGTCTATTAAAGTGGTTGGCATGCCATAAATCACAAACATGTCGTCGATGGAAACATGATGGCATGATATAATTCACGGATAGAATGACATAATTTAAAATATGATGACTATGTAAACAGGATGAGATGATATAACTATATTATGTCTTTAGAAAATGGGTTGGCATGCCATAATTCAGATACATGTTGTCTATGTAAACATCATGGCATGACAGAATTCAAATATATGATTTATATACTAAGGAAGTGAGCAGAGGGCAATCACATATATGATGTGTCAACTAAGGAGATGGCATTCAATATTGTGTATATGATGTAAAAACTAAGCATTGCAATACAACATATGCATTATATGAGTAATATAACACTGCCAAGTTTGACCATACACCTCAGGGGGATAATAGGACTGGTCATCTGCCTCTGAATCCTCCTCTGAAGAGCTATCTGTAACCAGCAAGATATCTGCTTCAGCAGGTAGCATTGTCTTCTCTGATGACCTTGTTTTCACTCCAGATTTCTCCATCACCAATTCAAATGGCTGATGCGCAGGAAGAGCAGTTGAATATACAAACATTGCCGACAAAAGCAATGAGAAATACAAAAAAAGGATGGCATGATATAATTCACATATATGACGCTTGCCTAAACAACATGGCATTGCATAATTCACATACATAATGCCTTGCAACAAGATAACATTGCATAATTCACATATATAATGTCTTGCAACAAGATGGCATTGCATAATTCACATATATGGTAATTAGACACTAAACAGGTGGCATTCACACAAAGCATGTCTAAACTAAGCAAATGACATAGCAATGCAAGATACCATACACACAATATGAGCAACATAACCCTGCCAAGTTAGGGCATGCACCTCGGGGGGGAAATATGATTGGTCATCTGTCTCTGAATCCTCCTCTGAGGAGCGATCGTTAACCGGCAAGACATGCGCTTCGTCAGATAGCATTGTCTGCTCTGAAGACCTTGTTTCCGCTCCAGATTTTTCCATGACCGTGCCGAATGGCTGATGCATAGGAAGAGTAATTGAATGTACTAAAATTGTTGACAAATTTAACACGTAATAAAAAATGATGGCATGATATAATTCACATATAAGATGACTGGCTAACCAGGGTGGCATTGCAAAATTCACATATATGATGCCTGGCTAGACAAGATGGCATTGCATGATTCACATATACGATAAAGAAACTAAACAGATGGCATTGACATAAAACATGTCTAAACTAAGCAGATGACATCTTTAATGTATACAGTAAGCAATGCAAGGCACCATATGCATGATATTACCAACATCAGCATGGCAAGTTAGAGCGAAGACCTCATGGGGTAAATAGGAGTGGTCTTCTCCTTCTAAATCCCCCTCAGAACAGTTATCTTCCTCTTGATTACGATCTGAAATGGGTGGGGGGGGGGCTGCCTTTGCGCCCACCATGGAACGACGTCTGCATGAAATTTTATTGCCAAGCAAGGCTCGTCTCTTTTGCTCTACATGATCAGTTCCATTGTGTACAATAACTGGCATGCATAGGAATAAAACATAGCGAGCTTATGTAAGGAGTGCATGCACAAATCCAGAGTGATGGTAGCAAACTGTGGATAGACCCAAAACCAATGATAACAGGCAGATAATAGCTTTAGTTAAAAAATACAGATAATGGCTCCTTTAATGTTTGTTTGCACCCAACATGAAACTCATAGTAGACACCGGAGATTAACCAGATAGTAGACAGATAGTACTGATTGCTGCCCCAATATGTACCCCACAACCATTTAAAAACTCAAGTTTCAGCATTAGTTTGGACCCGACTCGGAGTCTAATAGGTGAACACGATGATAATGTAGCATGTCATCATATTAAGCGATGCATAACGTAAGCAGACACAGAAGAGTGCGACCTCTCTTGCGGACCCGTGCAGTCCTCAAGGTCATCTGCTCAGTTGATGATGGTAATGCAGTTGTCGTGGCTGCCGGCGGCGGGGAAGAAGATCTGAGGCGGCGAAAGACAGTCTGGGGAGCGGATCCCTGCTGTGGTGAACCCTTCCATCGTTGGAGCAGCTGAGCTGGGGTGGAACACAGCGCCGCAAGAGCAGGACAAACCACACAAGGTTTTCTTTGACACATATCTGTAACTGAAGTAATTGAGTAAGGGCTTGTTTGAATTTGAGGATTCTAACAATGCAGGGATAGGAAATAGACAGAAATAGGATAGGAATGCACGTGCAAAACAGAGAATTTAAAAACACAGGATTTCTGCCAATCTGGGTGTTTGATTCACAACAATTGGAAGATCACAGGATGCAAAAAAGCATGGTGAGATTAAGTCAAACCACAAGAAAATGTACGGTTATAATGCTATTATGCTACTATCTCTTAGTCTTGTGCTTGATGAATAGGAATATGAAAAGGAGAAGAAGTGGAAATTAGAATTCCTACGGTTTTTCTTTCAAGGAGACACTAAAGGAACAAATCCTACAGTTTTCCTTTGCTCCATTCCTTTGCACCAAATTCATGAAAAGTAGTACCATAGGAAACTTTCCAATTCCTATGTTTTTCATTCACTTTTCCTTTCAAGCACTGGTGATTCTAGTAGGGAGGCTTGAGCAAGGAAAATCCTACACTAAAAAAAGTTTTTGTGCTACTTATATTACTTTGGACCCAGGCCACTGCCATACTCGCTCAACTCCCAGGCCCATCGACAAATGCACAGCTCAAACGCGTAGAGATAAATAATGATGGCGTTCAAGAGAGTCCATGACGGATAGCTAAGTTGCCTGGTACCTCACTGCTTGTCATATAGTAGGATAAAATAATCATATTTCCCGTTACTACGAGTGCTCAGTGGACAATATATATAACATGTAGAGTAAAAAAGAGATGCAACAAGTGTACAACCTCTTTGGCGAAGCCATGTCGATCTCAGCGTGATTGGGTTGGCCGGTGAGGATGCTTCGGCTGACTTTGCTGTCGGAGGAGGGAAAGAAGATCTTAGGCGTCTGGAGATGGAGCCCGAGGTACTGCTCCGCTGTGATGGAGGGTTCGTCGTTGGAGCAGCTCCGGTGAGTTGTACGACGCCGAGGATGAAGCAGGACAAGAGAGACGACAAACAACGTTAACCTGAGTGGAATTCTAATAGCATCTCCAATACATGACGTAAAATACATAACCACAAAGTGCTAGATGTAAAATACATGAGCCGCTCATCTCTGAACTTAATTGTCAAAACTGAATTTAACGTCTAGCCGTCACGGTCTAATCTATGTGGACCCACTTGTAAGGAAGGCCCAGGGGCAACCAGTGTCCAAAACGTCTAGCCGTCACGGTCAAACGGCGCTGACCAAGCGGAGCTGTGACAGAAGGGCATTCGAGCTGACGGAGGGGAAAAACTAAGGGCAAAACTGAGCATGCCCGAAAAGTAAGGGCAAAACCCGGGGGTGTGAACCAACTAGGGGCAAAGATGCAATTATCCCAA
>NC_041391.1:227893909-227916608 GCF_002162155.2 Triticum dicoccoides
CTTTTCTAGGGTTTGCTAGATTTGGGGGTTAATTTCTGGATCTTGGCCTGATTTAGGTGGATGGGGTAGGCATTGTTCAGCACAGCTCCGAGTTCTACTTGGCAGACTCGACATACTGTGGCTTGGAGCCGCGCTCGAAGCATCGTTGCCCGAGGCACCAGCTAATCCCGGCTTGTCGTGTCGCCTGGGGAGGCGCAAGCACTGGACGTCGTTTTTTGGGTTGCCCTCTGGATGTATGATTTCATTTGCACTGCATTTTCGTTTCCATTTTCTTATTTAACTTTCAAGGAGAATTTTAATCAAATTTATTGATTCAGTTGCCAGATGAATGTGAATGGGCAGTTTGGGTTGACCCACCACCTCCAGAACGTGTTGGTCTTGCCTTTGAAGAACTGCACGAAGTGATCGAACATAGCTGGATCAGAAGTCACCACCTGGAGAAGAGATCAATTGATCTTGCGAAGAAGAATCGTGCATTGAACAAGGAGTTGACGAAAATGAAAGAAATTATGTGCATAGGGACAATGTTGTTTGCTAGCATTTTCATTTGTTTTCTAGCAATCTCAATGGCTGTCTGTGCACAGAATGCACATTAGTTTATGATCTATGTAGCTCAAATGCACTTGTTATGTTATGAAGCTGTAATGAACATATGAAGTTGTATGAACCTAGCAGTTGTTATGTTATGTTATGAAGCTTTATGGACGCAACAATTTGCCAAATGCATGTATTGTGAAAAGAAAGATCAAACAGAACATAATTCACAACCAGTCTTGCTGCAACTAGACATAGTTCACAAGTAGCATTTGATATTCTTCAACAACCAAAAGAACATAGTTCACAACCAATCTTGTTGCAACCAAAAGAACACATTACAACAAATCTAACAGTTTCAAACTTGCACAACACATTAGTACTCATTTTCCATATTTTGCCTTCTTGCTCCTTGTGTTGCTAGCTGGGATTGTCATCTCCCTAGCCCTGCTCCTAGTCAGTTTCACAGGGACTTGGGGAACAACTGGAGGGAGAACTTGCTCTTCACATGCAGCAACTCTTGCATCTACATTGCTACCAGTAACTGAGCAAGGTTCTTCTTCTAGACTTGTAGAAGTGTTAAGCTTCCTCTTCTTGCTGATAGCCATTGGAGATGCTCCTCTCTCTGCTGCCTTCTTATAGTTCTTCCTTGGTGTGCTAACAAATAGGGAAGAAATAGTTGGTTAGTATCAGTACAAGAGATATTTGCAGGTAAAAGCACATAAATAAGGCACATAAATAAATCAAAGAGGAATATTACCTTTGAACTGTGGAAGCTTGTGTTGCTGTCTCATTTGTTTCACTGTGGGGCTCTACTGGAGCATCCTGTGCACCTGCAGGCTGCACTGGAGCATCATCTGCACCTGCAGGCTGCACTGGAGCTTCATCTTCACCTGCAGGCTGCACTGGAGCTTCATCTTCACTGTATGCCTCCTCTTCTTCTTGTTGTTTATCATGTAGGTCTGCATTTTGGTTAGGAGGGTCTTCTTCAGCATTGTCAGCTCCCCAGTGTGCATCTTCTTCACCAAATGCTGGATCAATGGCTTTTTTGCAGGTTTTCAGTAAGTGACCCAAGCCACCACACCTCTTGCATTTTCTCTTCCTAGGACAATGTGGAGACCCTTGAACTTTTTAATTTTGGAATTGAATGATTCTGCAAGGTTGTTATTGACATAGTCAACCTTGCAGATATCATTGAATTGTGCCCTGGCCCAGATTTTTGTGTGGTGCTCTTCCAGATAAGCCTGCACCTTGGGTTTTGTGCACAACTGTCTCAGGTGATAGTTGTGCTTCTTAATGCTATAAGTCAATGAACAAGGCCACAAATGCTGGTCATAGAACTTCCCCCTGAATTTCTTAGAAAAATTCTGAGCCAGATGTCTCATGCACTCTCTGTGCTCTACCCCAGGGTAAATTTCATCTACAGCTGTCTCAAGACCCTTGCATGCATCAGTATGAATTACTAGTCCTTCAGCTGTCTCAAGACCCTCCTCTGAATCTGTATCTGAAAACTCAGCAGGAATAAAATCCTCATCTATCTCTTCATTTGTCTTCTGCACAAGATCTGGAAACATCCTCTCATCCTCCTCATCTGAGCCTAGCACATCATCAGGCTCAGCCTCCTCAATCATAGGCTCTAAAGGAATTTTAGTGTCTTTGCAGCCAGGTTGCCTTGGTACATTTGCAGTAGGAGTTGCAGGTGGATTGCAAGTACTACTAGGGGGTGTTGACCTGCTCCTAGAAGTACTTCCTGCAACATATGTTTTAGATGTTGCTTTAGAGGCAGGGGGCTTTGCTGCTGTAGTTGCTGCTTCTGCTCTACATCTCTGAATTACAGTAATTTCAACATTTGCAGTTTTCGAATCAGCATATGTAGCAAACATTACACCTAACTCATCATCACACTGTAGAGGATTCCAAGTAGCTTTCTCTACATTCCAGAATCTGAACTCAGCTGCATCATGCATACCCCAAGGATATTTCCTATAGATTGTAGACCTAAAATCATTGAAAGAACTTGTGCAGTCCACCACTAGAGGGAAACTGAAGCTTGCATCATGTCCCTTAGTACCACCCTTTGCTAAAAGAGTGGTCTCCATTCTAATTGTCAGAAAGAACGCACGCGATGGATCCATCCTACGATTGTGAACACAACCGAAGTCATGGAATGCACCTTTCTAATCATGGAAACAGATGAGTAAGTACTGGATCTGGAAACTTACCCTACTGGGATCTCCTGCCTTGAATCTGTCGTGCAGTCACTCCTCATGGCATCGTCACCGCCACCACCACCGCTGTGCGAAGAGCGTGTCTCCACCATCACCGCCGCGTGATGTAGATCCGGCGATGTGGACTTCACGACATCGAGGCCATGGTTTCTGTGGGAGCCTGCGTCGCCGCCGAGTGCTAGGGTTTGGGTCGCCTTTGTCGTCGCCGATCTAGGGTTCGGGGCTGGGATAAGACAGAGGGAGGGGAAATGGCAACTACACTATCTAATCTATGTGGACCCACTTGTAAGGAAGGCCCAGGGGCAACCAGTGTCCAAAACGTCTAGCCGTCACGGTCAAACGGCGCTGACCAAGCGGAGCTGTGACAGAAGGGCATTCGAGCTGACGGAGGGGAAAAACTAAGGGCAAAACTGAGCATGCCCGAAAAGTAAGGGCAAAACCCGGGGGTGTGAACCAACTAGGGGCAAAGATGCAATTATCCCATGTAAAATACATCAGTAGCTCATTTCTGAACTTAACTGTCGAAACTGAACTAAACTGTCGAAAATGAACTTAACTGTCGAAACTGAACTTAACTGTCGAAACTGAATTTTGCTGTCGAAACTGAATTTTGCTGTCGAAACTGAACGCACTAGCAAGGTGAGGCTACACGTCGGTCGACTGACTTTTTCATCTCTGGTCAGTCGATTTTGCAGCCTTTGGATACGAAATCAAGGGCCTGCGGTTCATCTTCAACCTCCACCCCCCTGAGCCGCTAGCCACCACTGGCCAAACAGCAGCCCCCCGCCGCCCGCGGCCAGCGGTGCGCCGCCTCGCCCGCCCCAAAAACACTCCCCACCGCTGGTCCGCCGCCGCTCCGGGCATCCCTCTAGGCGCCCCCGTGCCGAGCTTTTTCTCCGGCGATCCCCACGCCAACGCCCCGCCAACGCCCCGCCATCGTCGGCAACCACCGCCCCCATCCTGAACCCTAAGATAGATAGTGGGGTACCTCTCCGGCGAGCCCCCTCCCCGCTGCGGCTGGTTCTTCCTTCACCCCGGCGAGCCCCCCCACCCCCTGAAAATCGACTGACCCAAAAGTCGATTCAGTCGACTGAAGTGTAGCTAAATCGGAGCAGCATCGCAAGCAAGAGCAAGAGCGAGAGCAGCAGCGCAAGCAAGAGCAATAGGAAGAGCAGACCAGGCAGGGGACCGAGAGCAAGAGCAGAGCAGCAGCGTGAGTGAGAGCTAAAGCAGTAGCAGCTCCTACTGATGTGGACGTCGCCGCCGAGGGAGCGACGCCATGGAGGAAGTGGCCGGCGACGCCGCCGTGGATGGAGCCGCGCCATGTCGGCTCGGGACCGAGTGCCGGTAGCACCGTCAGATCGAATCAAGAAGAAAATGCGGTGATTAGTGTACAACCTCTTTGGTGGCGCCGATTAGGCCGCAGCTTCATCCGAGGAAACGGTGATGATGATGCTCTTCTGGTGGTGCAGGTAAAGACGGCAGTGTGGGAATGGAGGTGGCGCGAAAGATGAGGGGAACATCGGGGCAGCTCCTTGGAGGTGGAGGACGGGGTGGCTGAACCGGCGGGACGATGAGATCGACGATGGATCCTCATCTGGTACGATGGATGAGGGACGTCGAGGTGTTGTTGTGGACGATGTCGTCGGGGAAGAGGCTCCGGCTGGGTGGCGGACGAAGCAGGGTGTGGGGTTTCATCATGGGTTTTCGCGGCCTCGGTGTACGAATGGGTGGGCAGATGGGATGGCAGTGGGGAACCATGGCTTAGAGACGCGCTTGTCCGAAATGTGGGGTAAGTTACGAAAGTACCCCCACCGATTTGAGGCGGTTCTTTCGGTTCAGGGGTACCACGGGCATTTCGCATGTCGGGATTTCACAGGAGGTGGGAGTTTTCGCGCGCGTTGTAAATTCGGAATAGCAAGGCGTGGGTTGAGATGGAGGGAGTTTTCGGAGCACAACAAGACAAAGATATATCTTAAATATTTCGGGCTAACAAGGCGCGGGTTGAAGAGGCGGGAGTTTCACAGCATGATAGACAGAGACGCTAGCATGAATTTTCGGCATAACAAGGCGCGGCTTGAAATTTCGGAAGAACAAGCTTAACGTGTACCGAAAAAAAGACAATTTGCACCTCAACACGCACAACACACACACAAACACCATTTAGACTAGAGTAAGGTACACGTGCATTACACGCATGAGATTTGGCAACCAAATTATGAATAAATACCACATTATAGCATGCAAGCTTTGAGTCATATACGCATGATGTAGATGTTCGTTTAATTCTTATAGTTCATTTCATTCAAAATCATCTAGTTTTTATAAGAAAGCTAATCTATTTTAAGATTCATGGAATTGTGCGTTGTAAGACATAAAGTAAAAACAAATAATGGCAAATCATGTAGAAAAACATTTGGGTAATTCTGATACGGAAGATTCTAGAACAAACAAGAAGTGCTTGTGTTTTGATGTTTGTGCATTATGCTTAAGTTCAACCATGGAGTCTTCTAGATTATACATGTGGCGAAATCTGGTGGAATCTAGATGATATCCAACGGCCAATAGTGCTCAAATTTGCCATCTTTGGACCATCGTATTCGCCTCATCCAACGACCATCTTTCAAAGTTAAAGTTACCCGCACACAATATAAAAAAATATAAAATATAATATATATAGGGGTATAGATATAGATATGTGATGCAAAGCCGCCCATCATCTCCAATTAGAACAGTGTGTCCATGCACGGATGCGACATGGCCAAATGATGTCTGCCATCAGTATCTCAAATTCAAATCAGTCTGGCCTTGTTCAATGTGTATACATTACAACATGCTCGTTTCCAAACCACACCGCGCAGATCTCCGTTATATTCACGCATGCATGGGTTTCAAACATCAGGATCTCTTATTCAAATATTTGAATTCAACTTTACATTGATTATGACCTCACCTATTCTTTTACACCCACACAGTAGTGTTCTCTTTATAATTGTACCACTAACTTTCTCTCATGCATGCATGCACACACACTACCAGTCGGCATTATCCATCGCACGCATGCAATCTTTTTCTTCAGGTCGGTCTCCCATGAAGGCACACACCCACACACATCCCTCTCTCCATCATATCGGGCATTCTTTATCTCTTGCCGTGCATGCGCAACGATCGATGTTCCTCTATGTATGTGTGTATATAGCTAGGTCTTTCATAGTTTTCCACACAAACCGATCAATCGATATATCCAGTGAGGTCTCACCCTCTTTCCCACGTCCACATCGATCAATCTATACCTCTCTATATAGGATTAACATATATAGCTAATACACCCATATTAATTATATATCCAACGTCCCCCTCTCATCATCCATGCCTTCTGCTTCATCTCTCAGACACGTGCACAATGGCGAAGACAGGGGCAGTAAGGGCCCTGCCCCCCCTAACATCACTATATATTGAGGCTAATATGAATGTGATCATTAGACAATTGCTGCTAAAAAAGGTTTAATTTCATGAATTGACCCTCCTCGTAAAGGATTAGCAATGCTTGGCCCCCTAGCTCATTTATTTTGCATGGCTCCGCCACTACCTGCAACAGCGCATGTGTTCGCCCCCTCTCTCTAAATATCGATCTCGCACTTGTGCATTCCTTCATAGTCTCCCTCCACTTGGCCTCGCACCATCTTCTAGCCCCCCACCGGATTTTGCCACATGTACAATCTAGCAGACTCCATGGTTGGACTTAAGCATAATGCACAAACCTCAAAAAAAAACAGTGGTTCTCTTTGTTCTAGAATCTTCCGTATCATAACTGCCCAAACTTTTTTTCTAGTTGAATTGCCATTATTTGTTTTTACTTTATGCTTTACAACGCACAATTCCATGAATCATAAAATAGATTAAGAGCTTCTTTGATTCAAAGGATTCTCAAAGGAATTTTGGAGGATTCTAATCATTAGGAATTTTTCCTATCTTGGTTGTTTGATTCATAGGATTGTAAACCATATGAATTTTTCCATATTATTCATTTCCACTAGATTTCATAGGAAACATCCCATCCACTCAAACCTCTTTGAAAGAATTCTGTGTTTTTTCCATGCACAATCAAACACTCGTACAATCTTATAGGATTCAAGACGACATTCCACTATAATCCCATGTTTTTCTTATTCCCGTGTTCTTAGCTTTTTTTATAAAAACTAAGCGGGTGCTTGGATCCAAGGGACTTATTTTAGTCTGACTAAAAATAGTCTCTTTAAGAGACTAAAGTTCCAAGCATCCCTGACTAAAGAGGGGCTAAAACTAGTCTTGAGACTAAATTTTTTTAGTTAGGGGCACCCCTACTAAAATGTGGATTAGTCCTCTCTCTCCTCATTTAACTCCTCTCCTTTAACACGGGCGAGTTCTGGATTGGAGGGTTTGGAGGATAATAAATGCTCATTAACTTGATTTTAGTCTCCTTAGTATTTGGATCCAAGCATGGATGAGGCTAGCATGTTTTAGTCTCACTTCTTTTAGTCATGGGACTAAAACGTATCCAAGCACCCTCTAATTGATTTTGAATGAGATGAACTATAAGAATTAAATGAAGGGCTACATCAGGCATATATGACTCAGAGCTTACATGCTATAGTGTGGTATTTATTCATAATTTGGTTGCAAAATCTGATGCGTGCAATGCACGTGTACCTTACTAGTACTTCGAGTATGTGCAAAACACGTAAATTAGAATACCAATGGCACGCTACACAGTGTCTCTCTTACAGTTCATGAAGCCATGTGGCACATGTGGAGGCGTTGTCGCGACCTCCTTGCGTGGATTGATCACAGTGATGTGTTGCTGGTTCCAGAAGAATGTACTCGTCCTCCCTGAGCCATACTGGCGGTACATGCACGAAGCAAAGATGTGCACGCACTCCACGCACGCACATGCGGGTACACGGGCGTACGCAATTTTGTACCAAGATCCACCCCATGTGATAATTTGACGCGTGTAAAGTTGTTCACTTCATTGATAGTCAATTAATACAGGGCATGCAAATTGAGTGGACGTGAGGGCGGAAGAAAGACATTATTACTCCACTTCACGCATGCGAGTAGTTAAATCGTGGGTTGCTAAGTAGTACTTCCATTGGTCTCCTTCGTATTTTGTGCCAATTTTTGACAGTAACATAATATTTATGCATTTGAGCAGTGTAGTACTTGAAATTTATGTTCCGCTAAACTCATCGGGAGCCGTTTCGGGCCTCGAAACCAAAACCATCAATTAATCTTTACCTTGTTCCCATCACATTCGAGAGCCTGCTCACACCTACTAGTACGTACCAAACCTGAACGTGTCCCCACTATGCAGGTATTAGTACTAGTGCTAGTACTTAGGTTATAAAAAGGGGAACTACCTAACCAAAAATTACTCTACCTTTCCTCCTCATAAGTGCTTCTTCTTCGTCCATTGTTGCCATGGCCGATGAGCAGAGCTCTAGGTCGAGAACTACTCGTAACAAGGGAGCGACAACCAAGGCTGCGGAAAAAAAGAGAGGGCTCGCCGCCACGCAGAGACCTCGAAAGATCTCTCACGGGTAGGCGATGGCTCCCAGGAGCGCCCTAGCCGCGGAGGCGAACATGCCGAGCCGGCGGAGCTGGAGTCGTTATCCCTCAACGGCATGCCCGATCAGCTCAATAAGCACCTCAATAAGCAGAAGGAGTTCATCCAAGGCTTGACGGAGTTGCTGAAGGACTCGACGACATGCCCGCTGAGCTCAATCAGCAGGGGGAGTTGACCGCCGGCTTGGTGATGCTGCTGAAGAAGAGCATTGCCTCGGAGAAGAAGGCGACCAGCAAAATCCTGCGACTTCAGGAGGACAAGGAGAAGCTCTGCCACGAGATCGACCTGTTGAAGGAGAAGAACGCCGGCTGGAAGAAGCTGCATGAGAATAGTAGTTCCTCGATGAAGATGCTGCAGGCCCTCGTCATGGAACAGAAGGAGGAGTTGGCGAAGCTCCGCATCGAGCAGCTGGCTGCTGTCAAGGTACGTAATGTGGCCGTGGAACAGATGATGAAGGCTCGCGTCAAGAAATCCCGCGTCATGGACAGAATGAAGAAGATGGCGGAGGAGACGTGCAAGGAGATGGAGGTTGTGGAGGCGATGAAGAAGCAGTTACGACTCTGCGGCGAATTAGATCATTTGGGGTGATAATCTTCTTTCTTCTTTTGCTGCTGTGTTTCATCTTTTGCTTCGGGTGTTTCGCCGCACATGTCACGTTCTCTGAGGCATGAATAGAACAATTGTTTTTGTTTTTTGAGGGAATGAATAGAACAATGCTAACAATGAGATGACTAGCAAATTAGATCATTTTTTATCGCCATATGGCACTGGGCTGCCGTGTTTCGTGCTCCTCCGTCGCAGTACTACTCCAGCGGAAAACTTGAGTATACCGCATGGTTCTTTGCTCCTCCTCGATCAGGTCGTCGGCGCATTTATACGAGCAGTCAAATCACAAGGCCCCGCCTTCCAGCAGTAATGAGCCGTCAAATCACAAAGGCCCTCGCCTCTCATGAAACCGACCAAGCTAGACTGCCCCGCCCTCTAGCCTTTTAAAAAATGTATACTTTTGTACAGCAGTAGTATCGATGAATTGCGCCATGGAGCAAAACTTGAAATTAAAAAAGGTGGTACATATAGAGAGCGTTGGTCACCAAATTATGCATATAGTACTATTAAAAAGGCTAGTCACAATAATGGTGTCCAGCACAACCCACCCCTCAAATAAAACTAAGCACCCTTGAATTCTTTGACAAAACTAAGCACCCTGAAATTCTTTGACAACTAAACTGCTGGCTATATGATGTTGGCCATATATATATTGTACGTATATAATGTGAAGAAATGAGTGGTAGTACTATACCAACTAACAGATGAAATGTAAGAAATACTAGTATGTACGTACTCAAGAGTTAAAGTAACAAGAAGAAACATAACATAGTTCTGCTGGGGGCTCAGCACAACACACCCCTCAAATTAAATTAAGCACACCTGAAATTAAACTTTGCAACTATCCCGGTAGACATTGCATTAGAACCATCAGGAGCAATGACACTGCCACCTTACTCGGAGTCCTCGTCCACGTCCTCGACTTCGTCCTTGTCCCTCTTCCTCTTGGCCGATACTTCTTTGCTTGAACCGCCAACTTGGTTGTTGCTCTTCATCCAACCCTTGTAGATATTGAAACAAAGGTAGCCATCCATTGCAGGGTAGTGGATGTGGTCTATATCTAGTACATTCCGCTGCCATGCATGACGATGAAACGTGTATGGAGGTTTCTCCAGTTTACCGTACCAAGGATGAACCATGGCTCCTGCCAGGGTCAGCATTGAAGGCTGACGAGAGGACACCAGCCGATTCTTTTGGAGGTCGAGGTGTTGCCTACAACGAGGCCTATCCGACGCAGGACTTTTTTGTCGTTACCAAAGTCTACAGTAACAAATTTGATTAGGTTGCTCTCGAGGAAGTCCTTAAAATCCTGGCACTCAACGTCGGCATGGCATATGTGGTAGACCAAGCATAAGTCATGCACGCAAACCTGGATCACGGCGGGCTTCTTCCTCTCTTCGTCCTTTAGATCCTTCTCTCGTCCCAAGACTGTGGTGTACTCAACATCTAGCCCAGCGACCCACTCATCATCTGAGTCTTTGAACATGCGTCTGAAGCGAGAAAGGCATCCTTTCACCGTCGCGGAAGAACGGGTGTAGATGACGTTGAACTCATCGCTAGTGATGGTTCTGACCTTGTACTCACCGCCGATCGGGGAGATTTGGGACGCCATGGATTTGGGAGGAGGGTTAGGATTAGTGGAACTACCGTAATGTGAATGGACGGGACGACTAGGAGCGAACCGCCGTAGTATTAAAGGACGTGCAGGGACGAGTAGGAGCGAACTGCCAGCGTGCGAACGGCAGGTGAGGGAGTCCTGGACTAGGGGGTGTCCGGATAGCCGAACTATCATCATCGGCCGGACTCCAAGACTATGAAGAGACAAGATTGAAGACTTCGTCCTGTGTCCGGATGGGACTTTCCTTGGCGTGGAAGGCAAGCTTGGCAATACGGATATGTAGATCTCCTACCATTGTAACCGACTCTGTGTAACCCTAGCCCTCTCCGGTGTCTATATAAACCGGAGGGTTTTAGTCCGTAGGACACAACAACAACAACAATCATACCATAGGCTAGCTTCTAGGGTTTAGCCTCCTTGATCTCGTGGATCCACTCTTGTACTACCCATATCATCAATATCAATCAAGCAGGAGTAGGGTTTTACCTCCATCGAGAGGGCCCAAACCTGGGTAAAAACATCGTGTCCCTTGTCTCCTGTTACCATCCGCCTAGACGCACAGTTCGGGACCCCCTACCCGAGATCTGCCGGTTTTGACACCGACATTGGTGCTTTCATTGAGAGTTCCTCTGTGTCGTCACTGATAGGCTTGATGGATCCTTCAATCATCAACAACGACACGGTCCAGGGTGAGACTTTTCTCCTCGGACAGATCTTCGTATTCGGCGGCTTTGCACTGCGGGCCAATTCGCTTGGCCATCTGGAGCAGATTGAAAGCTACGCTCCTGGCCGTCAGGTCAGATTTGGAAGTCTAAACTTCATGGCTGACATCCGCGGAGACTTGATCTTCGATGGATTCGAGCCACAGCCGAGCGTGCCGCACTGTCACGATGGGCATGATTTAGCTCTGCTGCCGGACAGTGCCCTGGAGACCGCACACGAGTCCGCTCTGATTCTCAATTCGGAGCCAGCTGCCCAGATCGAGGACCGGTGGCTAGACACCGCCTCAGGGGCTGCTACCTCTACGGTGATGGAGCCGAATACTGACCTTGTCCCTTGTGAAGCTCGTGACTCCGAGGTGCCGGACTCCTCGCCGGACTCCGAACCTCCCGCGCCCTCTCCAATCGAATCCGATTGGGAGCCGATCATGGAGTTCGCCGTCGCGGACATCTTTCAACACTCACCTTTCGGCGACATCCTGAATTCGCTAAAGTATCTCTCGTTATTAGGAGAGCCCTAGCCGAACTACGGTCAGGACGGTTGGGATGCGGACGATGAAGAAATTCAAAACCCACACACCACCCACTTTGTAGCCACTATCGACGATCTAACCGACATGCTAGACTACGACTTGTCACGACCGGTTTTCCAATAAAAATATTTATTGAGAAACCAATCTTTTGAGTCCAGTATGAGAGAAATCCTCCTCACTGGTAGACAAATTCTTGATACAATAAGCCAGTAGCATAAAATATATTACAGGGTCGAACTACGGTTGCTCAACCAAATTATTACAAGCACGCCAATAAATATACATAATGGCGGACATGACACAGTGGTGTGGAGGCATACTACTGACTCGAGGATAGGGCGGTGGTGGAAAAACACAGCGGGGAGAGAGATACAAGTCTCTAAAACTGTCATCTCATCGAGCGTCGAGGTGAGGCTCGATGAATTTATTTGGTAGCGGAAGCGAATATAATACAGTGACCAAATCCAGGGTCGTACGAGACAGACTGGGACTCCTCTAGGAGTCGGACTCGCTATCAAATTCTTCATCCATGAGATCGCCTTCGTCATCATCTGGCCAAATCAACAAGCCAGCGAGTACTTTGAAAGAACTCGCAAGACAGTTCGGACGTAAGATATAACAAATGCATGCATGAATGCGTCATGATTAATTCACCAATGTACATTCAAAAATTAGCATAACGAGGTAAGTAAAAGGGAAACGGCGGTAGTCCGCCTGAAATCCCACAAAACATAAATGATGGCCGATCGGGTGTCTGAAGTGACGCCTTGAAAAGTGAACAAATAAATATAAGGAAATCATGCCACAGTCGGGCGTCTTAGCGACACCACATAAAGGGCTTTAAAAGAAATGCCACAGTCGGACGTCGGGGCGACATCACAGAAAGGACTTTAAAAGAAATACCACAGTCGGGCGTCTTAGCGACACCACATAAAGGGCTTTAAAAGAAATGCCACAGTCAGACATCGGGGCGACATCACAGAAAGGGCTTTAAAAGAAATACCACAGTCGGGCGTCTGAGCGACACCACATAAAGGGCTTTAAAAGGAATGCCACAGTTGGACGTCGGGGCGACATCACAGAAAGGGCTTTAAAAGAAATACCACAGTCGGGCGTGTTAGCGACACCACATAAAGGGCTTTAAAAGGAATGCCACAGTCGGACGTCGGGGCGACATCACAGAAAGGGCTTTAAAAGAGATGCCACAGTCGGGCGTCTTAGCGACACCACATAAAGGGCTTTTATTCACAAGGAAATAATGCTCATAATAAATATTCAATTCATGAGAATAAACGGGTTAGTCCATCCACAGGAATAATCATTTAACCGGACTTAGCACTCATGCGGTTCACCGGAGTCTCTGTCATCAAAACTGACATTTGGTCAAGATAAGTTAATATCGAACTTGGACATGGAATAGATGATTCGAAGGAATATATGACTCTGCAGAGTTTGTACAAAATTTTTCCCACAGCCAACGGATTTCCGTAGTCACGAAGGACTAGTTCTGTTTACGGTATTTCGGAAGAAAACACAGCTAACCAGTACACACCCATCCTACCTCTCGATGCTAGGAATCACCCTAGACATCGTCCAAGAAAAACTTTTGAGACGGGGAGATCACAATCTCGAATAGCATGGGATCAAATTTATATACGCGCGCTCTAAGGGGTGCCCCCCTCTCGGTCCCAACCGGAAACACCCATGCCCCCTGACCGGATGACTGGCTTTAATCCAGGGCCATGGAACCATCATCACGGCCTCTCCTTTTTGGTGTGTACCAGGAAAGCGGTTTACAACTTACTAAGCCATATTCCTTGCGGAAAACATGTGGTAGTACAAGGAAGGAAGAATGGAAGGAACTGGAATGATACGAGTTGACATTGAATTCACATAGTCTGGCATAAGCCTGGCATGCTACAACACTGCCATCTTACCCATCCTCATGCCAACACATGGCCATGCATACTCACATCCATCCACTCATGGATTTTCGAAACTCACTTGCCTCATCGTCTCAGGTAACAGGACATTCATCAATATGTTCATCAACATGCCATAAACTACTTAATGCAAACATGCCAAAACAATCATCATATCAAAAGTTCAAACATGCTTGCCTGATTCGGAGTAGTCGGAGCCTAGCTCGGTGAAGTTCGCGGCTTCGTCACCTCCTTCGGTATCTACGGTATAAAGAAAATATATGCGCTATCATAAATACCAAGAGGTGCACAAAAAGTATTCCAAATATTTTTCAAATAAATCTTATAAAAAACTAGACAAAATTTTAAAGAGGACAGAAAAAGAATCAATCAAAAATACTTTTCTGTTTAAAAGTTATAAAGGTTTTTGTCCAGGGACTCATCTGTAATGAAACAGAAGATTTCCAAGGGCTAGCTTATAAAAACAGAAAATGTTCCAGTCTTGAATACGCCAGCCCAGAGGGGAAAGCGTATTTTGCCCAAAGGCGTTTTCAGAAAATGATTTGTTTAAAAGGATCTGAGAGGCTGACGGGCGGGTCCCACTCGTCAGGTTTAAACTTTCAAACGGGGGACGAAGCTCGTCGGCGCCCGAGAGCCGCGGTGGTCGCCGGTGGCGATCCACGGCGAGGCAGGAATATCGGAGGGTACCTCCGTGTTCAGGGCGCCCTTCCGCGTCGGTTGGTGGTGGTGGTGGCGGTCGGCGAGCACCACGTCGACGGCGAGCCTTGCTCCGGCGGACGGCGGTTCGGGTGGTCGAGGGTCTCGTCGGATGGAGCTGCGAAGGCCAAATTGAGGAGGGGGTTAGACTTCTGGTAGCTAGAGGGGGTAACTGACGGGGTTTGGGCGCCGGCGACGGCCTCACCGGAGCGAATCGAGGTGGAGGCCGAGGTGGAACGGGGCGGCCGGAGTCGGGGGAGGAGACCTCCTCGAGGTCCTCCTGGTGGCTTGGCAGGGTCTTGGAGAGGTGCAGTGAGGGTGTGGGGGTCGTGAGCGAGCTCGGGGTCCTTTTTATAGGCGATCCGAGGCGGTGGCCGTGAACGGGGATCTCCGGTGAAGGTTACGACGGCGCAGTGCTTGGTCGGGGGAGATTAGGGAGTTGGGCATCATCGTGGAGGTTTACTGGTTCCATTCAGACGCTAACCTCAGCGGGATTCGGTTGTTTAGGGGGAGCTTGACGGAACGGGGCGGCGCGGGCCCGTCAGCAGCAGAGAGCGTGCCCAGTGCCTGCCGGGCCACGGCGACGGTGCAACGGGGTGTGTTGGCGTGCATGAGGCCACGTGGAGCTACCAGGAGGATTGGGCGGCGCCGAACGGCATTGAGCCGCCGTTCTGCTCTCTGTCGGCCGCTACGGTGGTTCGGCCGCCGCAAGACACGCCGGCGTAGGCGGGCCAGGGCACCGCCGATGCCGGGAAGGCGCCAAGCGCACGTGTGGTGCTCCAGACAGGAGGAAGAGGCAGCGAGGAACGTGCCAAGGGCACTGTCTACGCGTGATAGAAACTGACGAACGAAAACGACACTGAATCTAAATATTCCTGAAAATGAACAGCAACAGCGCAAGCAAGGTGTTCGACAGAATGAATTTGGTCTCTGGGGATTTTTCCTTGAGCTGATTTTTGGTGGAGTGGCTACTCATTGCTCCAGTAGGCTGCCTGAATTTTGGTGGAATTTTTGAAGAAGTGTAGATATGAATTTCACCAAATTTGGCAAATCTGGTCCAAACTTGCAGAGACTGAAATTTGAAAAATTTGAAAAGAGGAGGAGTGGATCAAGATGGTTCTGGGTTGTGGGTACAAAGGACCATCCAGGAGAGTTGGTTTGAGGTCAAAACTCAAATGCAAAAGGGTACTTGCTTTGAAAATCTCTCAGGCTCCAAATAATTTGCAGAAATGATTTGAGGGGAAAGAAAATTAGAATAAAATCCAAAACTTGCTTGGATTAGTTGGGACAGAGAACTTAGGTTGATTACAAGGAGGAGGGGAGGTTTTGGAGGGGTTTTACCACATGGGCAAAATACAAAGTCATGGGTGGTTTCCAAGATATGAAAATCCCAAATTTTCATAGAGTTTCTTTTTTTAAAAGAATATAAAATTAAATCCCAAAATAATTTGAGAGGAAACCAACAGAGAAGATGTTTCAAAAGATCAAACACCATAGTTTGAAGAAAAATAAAATCCTTGCCAAAGCAAAGGAAGTTTCTAAGAGGAAGGTTTTTCTGGGAAAATTTTAAATGGCCTCTTTTCAAAAACCACAAAGTTTATGCTGAAAACCAAATAAAAATTTTGGAGTGTCACAACACCTACCCCCTTAGGAAAAATCTCGTCCCCGAGATTCCAGCTGATCCTTAAATAAGTATGGATGTTCTGTCCGAAGAAAATCCTCTCTTTCCCAAGTTGCTTCGCTTTCGGTGTGGTTGCTCCACTGAACTCTGAAAAATTTGATGGTCTTCTGTCGGGTTATCCTTTCAGACTCCTCTAATATTTTTACTGGGCGTTCCCGATAAGTGAGGTCTGGCTGCACGTCAATGTTCTCATGGAATACTTGTTTCTCTGGTTTGCTTACGCACTTCCTTAATTGACAGACGTGGAACACGTCGTGAATGTCGGACAAGTCTTCGGGTAAGTCTAGCTGGTAGGCTACAGTGCCTCTTCGTGCCACTATGCAGAATGGTCCAATGAATCTTGGTGCTAACTTTCCTTTAATCTTAAACCGTTGCAGTCCCCTCATAGGTGATACTCGTAGGTACACAAATTCACCGGGTTCAAAATTGACCCCACGATGTTTCTGATTGTAATAACTCTTCTATCGGCTTTGAGCGGTCTTGAGTCGGTCCCTGATTAGCTTGACTTTTTCCTCGGCTTCTTTGAGCACGTCTGGGCCGAAGATACGGCTGTCTCCGGTCTCTGACCAATTTAGCGGGGTACGACATCTCCGTCCGTATAGGGCTTCAAAAGGTGCCATTTGCAGGCTGGCCTGGTAACTGTTGTTGTATGCGAACTCGGCATATGGCAGGCTTTCTTCCCAACTGGTTCCATAGGTGAGGACACATGCTCTCAGCATGTCTTCTAAAATTTGGTTTACGCGTTCAGTCTGTCCATCAGTCTGGGGATGGTAGGCTGTGCTGAAGGACAATTGAGTTCCCAGAGCCTGTTGTAAATGATCCCAGAATCTCGAGACAAATTGAGTGCCTCTGTCAGATATTATAGTCTTCGGGACTCCATGCAGACAAACTATACGGGAGAGATAAATCCTGGCAAGCTTCTGAGTGTTGTAGGTTGTCTTCACTGGAATGAAATGTGCCACCTTGGTTAATCTATCGGTGATGACCCATATGGCATCATTCCCGTGTCGTGACCGAGGTAGTCCGACAATAAAATCCATCCCTATTTCATCCCATTTCCACTCAGGTATTTTGTTTGGTTGCAGTAGTCCGGCTGGTTTTTGATGCTCAACTTTTATGCGTTGACAAGAATCGCAACATGCAACGAATGTGGCTATGTCCCTCTTCATACCGTGCCACCAAAATCTTTCCTGAATATCCTTATACATTTTGGTTCCTCCAGGGTGGATTGAATATGGAGTGGTGTGTGCTTCAGCTAGGATTTGCTGTCTGAGGTCCTCTATGTTTGGCACGCAGAGTCTGTCCCCGTACCATAATATTCCATCATCGCCTATGACAAATTCCGAGGCCTTGCCCATACTCACCTTTCTTTTAATTCCTTCAATGCTGGGGTGACCAGGCTGAGCTTCTTTAATTCTCTCCACAAGGTCGGGCTTTATTTCCAAGTTTGATATGGTGCCTCCCGCGATCATTAACAAGTTGAGTTTGGCAAATTCTTGTTGGAATTCAGGTCTCAAACTTTGCAGACTGTTTTCGTCGGAGCTGGGGTTTCGACTAAGAGCATCGGCCACTACATTTGCTTTCCCTGGATGATAGTGGATACCGACATCATAATCCTTTACCAATTCCAACCAGCGTCGTTGCCGTAAGTTTAGTTCTGGCTGTGTGAAAATATATTTGAGACTTTTATGGTCCGTGTATATTTCACATCGATTCCCAAGTAAGAAATGCCTCCATTCCTTAAGTGCATGAATGACTGCTGCCATTTCTAAGTCATGAGTGGGATAATTTTCCTCATGCTTGCGGAGTTGTCGTGAAGCGTATGCGACAACCTTGCCTTCTTGCATCAACACGCACCCGAGACCTTTTCGGGATGCGTCACAATACACCTCAAAGTTTTTGTGTATGTCTGGCACAATTAATACCGGTGCTGTGGTTAATTTCCGTTTTAACTCTTGGAAACTTTTTTTGCAGGCTTCTGTCCATTCAAATTTCTTGTCCTTCTTGAGCAACTGCGTCATTGGCTTGGCTAGAGTGGAGAATCCTTCAATAAATCTGCGGTAGTATCCTGCCATTCCCAAGAAACTTCGTATGTCCGTTACGCTGGCTGGTGCCTTCCAGTCAAGTATGGCCCTAACTTTCTCCGGGTCCACTGCGATACCGTCTTGGGTCAGCACGTGACCTAGAAAGCCTACTTGTCTTAGCCAAAATTCGCACTTGCTGAACTTGGCATACAATTGATGTTTCCTGAGTTCTCCTAGCACAATCCTGAGATGTTCCGCGTGCTCTTCTGGTGTTTTGGAGTATATCAGAATATCATCGATAAATACCACAACGAACTTGTCCATAAACTTCATAAATACTTTGTTCATGAGGTGAACAAAATATGCGGGGGCATTTGTTAATCCAAAAGGCATAACTGTGAACTCATATAGTCCATATCTGGAGGTGAAGGCTGTTTTGGGGATATCTTCTGTTCGCACTTTTAATTGATGGTATCCTGACCTTAAGTCAATCTTTGAGAATACCTTGGCCTGAGCGAGCTGATCAAATAAATCATTTATTCGTGGCATCGGGTATTTGTTCTTGACTGTGACCATGTTAAGTGCTCGGTAGTCTATGCACAATCTTAGTGTTCCATCCTTCTTTTTGGCAAATAAAATTGGTGATCCCCAAGGTGAGGAGCTGGCTCGAATGTATCCCTTGTCCAGTAATTCCTTTATTTGTTTCTTCAACTCGATCAACTCGGATGGTGCCATTCTGTATGGTTTCTTGTATATGGGGGTGGTTCCTGGTGCTAGCTCAATGCTGAATTCTATTTCTTCTAGTGGCATGCCTGGTAGTTCTTCGGGAAATACGTTTGGAAATTCACATACTACTGGAACCTTGCTTAACTCAGAAACGTCCACCTTATTCAATCTCGGCTGCCGGGGTATTTTTCTTTCCTTGGCTGATACTTTTATTGTCTTCCCGTGGTGGTGCGTGAGAATTACGGTCCGGTTGAAACAGTCAATAAAACCTTTGTTGGTGGTTAACCAGTCCATCCCTAGGATGACATCCAGTCCTTTATTTTCCAACACAATAAGATTGGCGAAAAATTTCAATCCTTCAAACTCAATGACCACATTCTGACAGTAATCCCAGGGGACTTGATGATCATGGATTTTTCCAAGGGAAACATCGAAAAATTATTTTGCAAAGCAAAACTTTTCGAAATGAATGAGTGAGAAGCTCCAGAATCAAACAAAACCGTTGCAGGTATTGTGTTGACAGGAAACGTACCGAGTACGATATCCGGAGCATTTTGTGCTTCTTCTTTGGTCACGTGGTTTAGATGACCCTTCCTGTGGTTGTTGTTGGGGTTGAAATTGTTGCGCTTGGGCGCTGAATTATTTCCACCATTGTTTGGCTTCGGGGTCGAGTTCCTTGGCTTGGGGCACTGTTTGGCGTAGTGCCCTTCTTCTCCACAAGCGTAGCAAGTAGCTCCTGGGCGATATGTGAACTCTTTGTCCCTTGCATGGAAATTCTTGGTTGGGCGAGAGATGTTTGTTGTAGGTTTGTGTGTCCCACCTTTCTAAAAATCTGTCCTGCTTCGGTGGTTGCGTGCAAGAGTAGTCTGGTCTCTTTTTCGCTTACGTAAATCCTCCAAGCTACGTCTCTCATTTTCCAGAGTAATAGCTTTGTCCACTAGTGTCTTAAAATCTGGAAAAGTGTGAACTACCAGTTGGCATTTAAGCGCGGGCGCCAGACCGTCAAGGAATTTCTCCACCTTCTTGCTTTCAGTCATACGTTCTTCATTGGCATAGCGGGACAATAGAGTAAATTGACCGTTGTATTCTGACACTGTCATGTTCCTTTGTTTGAGGTCATCGAACTCTCTCTTCTTAATTTTCATAATACTCTTGGGAATGTGTGCACCATGGAAACCTTCCTTGAAATCATCCCAGGTTATATCATTTTCGTTGGGGTGCATGTGCAGAAAATTCTCCCACCATGATGCAGCTGCTCCTGTGAGATAGTGTGGAGCATATAGTACTTTCTCGAGATCTGAACATTTTGCAATAATTAATTTTCTCTCCATATCTCGAAGCCAATCCTCGGCTTCAAGAGGCTTGTCAGTATGAGAAAATGTTTGTGGACGTGTCTTCTGTAGCTCAGATAACTTGGAATGCTGCTGATACTGTCCATGGTGATTTCCCATGTTGATGACTTGGTTCATCATTTCCCGATGTTGTTGCTGACTCTGCTCATAAAGGCGGCACATTTGTGAAAGTGCCGATTCACTGCCCTGTTGGCTTGACTGTCCCTGAGTGAACTCGTTGCTGGGTTGTGTATCATAATTTTCCTCTGGTGGAGTTGGCATGGAGCGAGTCCAAGGACGAGACATTTTTCACTCTGGGGATATATTTGTAAAACCCATAAGAAAAGCGGAAAGAGTCGCAAAAACAAATCCATAAATGCATAAAGCTGGCAAATAAAATTAAATAACCAAGCTTACTTAAGAAAAACAAATCGACTTGCGCACGGAGAAGGACTGCTCATTACATATCTTACACGCGGGCGGTAATTATACAATACATCACTCAGGATATGCGTACATAATCCTAACATGTTATTTAGGCTAGTGCACTTCTCCAGATCCTACATGATGCGCAAACAGGCTACTTCTCACAACCTATGTACATATAAACATATCATACAAAGCGGTACATTACATGGAGGCTAAGCGTACTCAGGCGGAGATGTTGACGACCTCCTTTGCCCTGCCGAGGGCGAGGCATAGCGAGGTTGGGGACTCGACTTCCTCCTCGCTAATAGGCTCCATACGTGTAGTGTTGCGCAGAGTGGACGGAGCGGGTGCCAGGGGCGGAACAACACGAACAGGAGTGGGCGCGAAGGGTGGTGCAGTGCGCGCTGGAGTGGGCGCAATGACTTGGTTGAATTCTTCGGTAGAAGGTAGGCGACGAGTAGGCGTATAAGATGCTGAGGACGAGACCAAAGTCAGTGGCGGTGCGGTGGGTAGGAGCTCCCTCCTGTTGGTAGCATAGCCATGAACTGAGTCCATGCGGGCAGCCACGAAGTCGTCCACCAGGTTGTCGAAGGCTGCCTCCAGGGCCCGAAGATACTCAATGAGCATCTCAAAAGCCTCGTCTCGTTCTCCTCTGGGGCAGGAGAATGTGTAGTGACAGGTGTAAGGCACATGGCATGGAAGATAACGGTAACGACGAGTCTTCATCACGGGGAGGACATCCCTGAGACGAGCTATCACCTCGCGGGCTGCCATCTGCATAGCATGCCTCTCCGTAGGCATGGCTCTTCCCAAGAACCGGAAGCGGCGTAACTCACCACGCCCTCCCTTGAACTGCACCGCGGCCTGGTGCATGGTCAGACTGTCGTTGACTCGGTGCTGGCAGAGTGTGAAGACTGGGCGCACAGATGGCCCCATCGCGACCTGAACGATGAAGGAAAGAAGCTTGACGAACCCATCGGGCACGTTGGCGAAGGTCTGAGACTCGCAGCTGTTGTCGGCCATCTACAAAAGTAGGCAAAAATTCTGCATGGTCAGATCATAAATTTATGCTGACTGACAGAAAATGACTACAATCAAGAAAATATGAAAAGGCTCAATCAAGCTAATAACCAATTAGCGATCGCACCTAGTGGCTTCCTACAGTCAGCCTGGCTCTGGCACCAAGCTTGTCACGACCGGTTTTCCAATAAAAATATTTATTGAGAAACCAATCTTTTGAGTCCAGTATGAGAGAAATCCTCCTCACTGGTAGACAAATTCTTGATACAATAAGCCAGTAGCATAAAATATATTACAGGGTCGAACTACGGTTGCTCAACCAAATTATTACAAGCACGCCAATAAATATACATAATGGCGGACATGACACAGTGGTGTGGAGGCATACTACTGACTCGAGGATAGGGCGGTGGTGGAAAAACACAGCGGGGAGAGAGATACAAGTCTCTAAAACTGTCATCTCATCGAGCGTCGAGGTGAGGCTCGATGAATTTATTTGGTAGCGGAAGCGGATATAATACAGTGACCAAATCCAGGGTCGTACGAGACTGACTGGGACTCCTCTAGGCGTCGGACTCGCTATCAAATTCTTCATCCATGAGATCGCCTTCGTCAGCATCTGGCCAAATCAACAAGCCAGTGAGTACTTTGAAAGTACTCGCAAGACAGTTCGGACGTAAGATATAACAAATGCATGCATGAATGCGTCATGATTAATTCACCAATGTACATTCAAAAATTAGCATAACGACGTAAGTAAAAGGGAAACAGCGGTAGTCCGCCTGAAATCCCACAAAACATAAATGAAGACTGATCGGGTGTCTGAAGCGATGCCTCGAAAAGTGAACAAATAAATATAAGGAAATGATGCCACAGTCGGGTGTCTTAGCGACACCACATAAAGGGCTTTAAAAGAAATGCCACAGTCGGACGTCGGGGCGACATCACAGAAAGGGCTTTAAAAGAAATACCACAGTCGGGCGTCTTAGCGACACCACATAAAGGG
>NC_041391.1:227916814-227929764 GCF_002162155.2 Triticum dicoccoides
ATAAAGGGCTTTAAAAGAAATGCCACAGTCAGACGTCGGGGCGACATCACAGAAAGGGCTTTAAAAGAAATACCATAGTCGGGCGTCTGAGCGACACCACATAAAGGGCTTTAAAAGGAATGCCACAGTCGGACGTCGGGGCGACATCACATAAAGGGCTTTAAAAGAAATACCACAGTCGGGCGTCTTAGCGACACCACATAAAGGGCTTTAAAAGGAATGCCACAGTCGGACGTCAGGGCGACATCACAGAAAGGGCTTTAAAAGAGATGCCACAGTCGGGCGTCTTAGCGACACCACATAAAGGGCTTTTATTCACAAGGAAATAATGCTCATAATAAATATTCAATTCATGAGAATAAACGGGTTAGTCCATCCACAGGAATAATCATTTAACCGGACTTAGCACTCATGTGGTTCACCAGAGTCTCTGTCTTCAAAACTGACATTTGGTCAAGATAAGTTAATATCGAACTTGGACATGGAATAGATGATTCGAAGGAATATATGACTCTGCAGAGTTTGTACAAAATTTTTCCCACAGCCAACGGATTTCCGTAGTCACGAAGGACTAATTCCGTTTACGGTATTTCGGAAGAAAACACAGCTAACCAGTACACACCCATCCTACCTCTCGATGCTAGGAATCACCCTAGACATCGTCCAAGAAAAACTTTTGAGACGGGGAGATCACAATCTCGAATAGCATGGGATCAAATTTATATATGCACGCTCTAAGGGGTGCCCCCCTCTCGGTCCCAACCGGAAACACCCATGCCCCCTGACAGGATGACTAGCTTTAATCCAGGGCCATGGAACCATCATCACGACCTCTCCTTTTTGGTGTGTACCAGGAAAGCGGTTTACAACTTACTAAGCCATATTCCTTGCGGAAAACATGTGGTAGTACAAGGAAGGAAGAATGGAAGGAACTGGAATGATACGAGTTGACATTGAAGTCACATAGTCTGGCATAAGCCTGGCATGCTACAACACTGCCATCTTACCCATCCTCATGCCAACACATGGCCATGCATACTCACATCCATCCACTCATGGATTTTCGAAACTCACTTGCCTCATCGTCTCAGGTAACAGGACATTCATCGGTATGTTCATCAACATGCCATAAACTACTTAATGCAAACATGCCAAAACAATCATCATATCAAAAGTTCAAACATGCTTGCCTAGTTCGGAGTAGTCAGAGCCTAGCTCGGTGAAGTTCGCGGCTCCGTCACCTCCTTCGGTATCTACGGTATAAAGAAAATATATGCGCTATTGTAAATACCAAGAGGTGCACAAAAAGTATTCCAAATATTTTTCAAATAAATCTTATAAAAAACTAGACAAAATTTTAAAGAGGACAGAAAAAGAATCAATCAAAAATACTTTTCTATTTAAAAGTTATAAAGGTTTTTGTCCAGGGACTCATCTGTAATGAAACAGAAGATTTCCAGGGGCTGGCTTATAAAAACAGAAAACGTTCCAGTCTTGAATACGCGAGCCCAGAGGGGAAAGCGTATTTTGCCCGAAGGCGTTTTCAGAAAACGATTCGTTTAAAAGGATCTGAGAGGCTGACGGGCGGGTCCCACTCGTCAGGTTTAAACTTTCAAACGGGGGACGAAGCTCGTCGGCGCCCGAGAGCCGTGGTGGTCGCCGGCGGCGATCCACAATGAGGCAGGAAGATCGGAGGGTACCTCCGTGTTCAGGGTGCCCTTCCGCGTCGGTTGGTGGTGGTGGTGGCGGTCGGCGAGCACCACGTCGACAGCGAGCCTTGCTCCGGCGGACGGCGGTTCGGGTGGTCGAGGGTCTCGTCGGATGGAGCTGCGAAGGCCAAATTGAGGAGGGGGTTAGACTTCTGGTAGCTAGAGGGGGTAACTGACAGGGTTTGGGCGCCGGCGACGGCCTCACCGGAGCGAATCGAGGTGGAGGCCGAGGTGGAACGGGGCGGCCGGAGTCGGGGGAGGAGACCTCCTCGAGGTCCTCCTGGTGGCTAGGCAGGGTCTTGGAGAGGTGCAGTGAGGGTGTGGGGGTCGTGAGCGAGCTCGGGGTCCTTTTTATAGGCGATCCGAGGCGGTGGCCGTGAACGGGGATCTCCGGTGAAGGTTACGGCGGCGCAGTGCTTGGTCGGGGGAGATTAGGGAGTTGGGCGTCATCGTGGAGGTTTACTGGTTCCATTCAGACGCTAACCTCAGCGGGATTCAGTTGTTTAGGGGGAGCTTGACGGAACGGGGCGGCGCGGGCCCGTCGGCGGCAGAGAGCGTGCCCAGTGCCTGCCGGGCCACGGCGACGGTGCAACGGGGTGTGCTGGCGTGCATGAGGCCATGCGGAGCTACCAGGAGGATTGGGCGGCGCCGAACGGCGTTGAGCCGCCGTTCTGCTCTCTATCGGCCGCTACGGTGGTTCGGCCACCGCAAGACACACTGGCGCAGGCGGGCCAGGGTGCCGCCGACACCGGGAAGGCGCCAAGCGCACGTGTGGTGCTCCAGACAGGAGGAAGAGGCGGCGAGGAACGTGCCAAGGGCACTGTCTACGCGTGATAGAAACTGACGAACGAAAACGACACTGAATCTGAATATTCCTGAAAATGAACAGCAACAGCGCAAGCAAGGTGTTCGACAGAATGAATTTGGTCTCTGGGGATTTTTCCTTGAGCTGATTTTTGGTGGAGTGGCTACTCATTGCTCCAGTAGGCTGCCTGAATTTTGGTGGAATTTTTGAAGAAGTGTAGATATGAATTTCACCAAATTTGGCAAATCTGGTCCAAACTTGCAGAGACTGAAATTTGAAAAAATTGAAAAGAGGAGGAGTGGATCAATATGGTTCTGGGTTGTGGGTACAAAGGACCATCCAGGAGAGTTGGTTTGAGGTCAAAACTCAAATGCAAAAGGGTACTTGCTTTGAAAATCTCTCAGGCTCCAAATAATTTGCAGAAATGATTTGAGGGGAAAGAAAACTAGAATAAAATCTAGAACTTGCTTGGATTAGTTGGGACAGAGAACTTAGGTTGATTACAAGGAGGAGGGGAGGTTTTGGAGGGGTTTTATCACATGGGCAAAATACAAAGTCATGGGTGGTTTCCAAGATATGAAAATCCCAATTTTCATAGAGTTTCTTTTTTTAAAGAATATAAAATTAAATCCCGAAATAATTTGAGAGGGAACCAACAGAGAAGAAGTTTCAAAAGATCAAACACCATAGTTTGAAGAAAAATAAAATCCTTGCCAAAGCAAAGGAAGTTTCTAAGAGGAAGGTTTTTCTGGGAAAATTTTAAATGGCCTCTTTTCAAAAACCACAAAGTTTATGCTGAAAACCAAATAAAAATTTTGGAGTGTCACATGACTCCGAAGACATCGACGGTATGGACGACGATGCCGGAGACGACCAAGAACCAGCGCCTACGGGGCACTGGAAGACCACCCCGTCATACGGCATTTACATGGTGGACATCCCAAAGGATGGGAATGGCGAGGAAGCAGCGGAGGAAGATCCTACCAAGAAACAGCCTAAGCGCCGGCGTTAGCGGCGCCGCTCTAAATCCCGCCACAGCAAAAATGGAGATTCCGGCACCGGAGATAATAACACCCCAGACAGTGCTGAAGACAACCCCCTCCAGCAAGATTCAGCACAGGAGGACGGAGAAGCCAGCCCTCATGAGAGAGTGGCAGACAAAGAGGTAGAGGATGATAATTACATGCCTCCCTCTAGAGACGAGGGAAGCCTCGATGATGACGAATTCGTCGTGCCCGAGGATCTCGTCGAACAAGAGCGTTTTAAACGCAGGCTTATGGCCACGACAAACAGCCTCAAGAAAAAGCAGCAACAACTTAGAGCTGATCAAGATCTGCTAGCCGACAGATGGACTGAAGTGCTCGCGGCCAAAGAGCATGAACTCGAACGCCCCTCCAAAAGCTACCGCAAACGCAAGCTGCTCCCCCGATTAGAGGAGGAGGCATATAAACCTGCATCACCACCGACCACCTCGTGGCCACGACAGAGAGGCCTTTTGGCCCTCCAGTAGAACCGTACCCCGGCACCGCTCGAAAAGCACGAAGCCACGGGGGAATGCACGGGACTTGCGAGACATATTGGAGGATAAGGCAAGACAATCAAGATCGATCTACGGAGCGCGTGGGCGCCCCACGATGCGCGACGACGACCGTCGCGCCAGATACAGCAACTCCGGCCGGGCCGAACACAGTAGACAAAGCTCGCTTGAGCTACGTCGTGATATAGCCCAATATAGAGGCACCGCACACCCACTATGCTTCACAGATGAAGTAATGGATCATCAAATCCCCGAAGGGTTTAAACCCGTGAACATTGAATCCTACGATGGCACAACAGACCCCGCGGTTTGGATCGAAGGCTATCTCCTTCATATGCACATGGCCCGCGGTGACGATCTTCACGCCATCAAATATCTCCCACTCAAGCTTAAAGGACCAGCTCGGCATTGGATTAACAGCTTGCCAGCAGAATCAATCGGGTGTTGGGAGGACCTGGAAGCCACATTTCTTGACAACTTCCAGGGCACATATGTGCGACCACCAGACGCTGATGACCTAAGCCACATAATTCAGCAGCCAGACGAATCGGCCAGACAGTTCTGGACACGGTTCCTAACAAAGAAAAATCAAATCGTCGACTGTCCGGATGCAGAGGCCCTTGCAGCCTTCAAACATAACATCCGTGATGAGTGGCTTGCCCGGCACCTAGGACAGGAAAAGCCAAAATCCTTGGTAGCCCTCACATCACTCATGACCCGCTTCTGCGTGGGAGAGGACAGCTGGATAGCCCGCAGCAACAACCTCTGCAAAAATTCTGGCAGCCCGGATACCAAGGACCGCAATGGCAAGTCGCGTCGCAACAAAAACAAACGCCGCGTTAACGGTGATAACACTGAGGATACGGCAGTCAACGCCGGATTCAGAGGCTCCAAACCCGGTCAGCGGAAAAAGCCATTCAAAAGAACTACTCCGGGTCCGTCCAATTTGGACCGAATACTCGACCGCTCTTGCCAGATACACTGCACCCCCGAAAAGCCAGCTAATCACACCAACAGGGATTGTTGGGTATTCAAGCAGGCAGGCAAGTTAATTGCCGAAAACAATGACAAGGGGCTGCACAACGATGACGAGGAAGAGACCTGGCCGCTGAACAATAGAGGACAGAAGGGTTTCCCCCCACAAGTGCGGACGGTGAACATGATATACGCAACCCACATACCCAAAAGGGAGCGGAAGCGTGCACTCAGGGACGTATACGCGATGGAGCCAGTCGCCCCGAAGTTCAACCCATGGTCCTCCTGCCCGATCACTTTTGATCGAAGGGACCACCCCACCAGTATCCGCCATGGCGGATTCGCCGCATTGGTTTTAGACCCAATCGTCGATGGATTTCACCTCACCAGAGTCCTAATGGACGGCGGCAGCAGCCTGAACTCAGGGACGTATACGCGATGGAGCCAGTCGCCCCGAAGTTCAACCCATGGTCCTCCTGCCCGATCACTTTTGATCGAAGGGACCACCCCACCAGTATCCGCCATGGCCGATTCGTCGCATTGGTTTTAGACCCAATCGTTGATGGATTTCACCTCACCAGAGTCCTAATGGACGGCGGCAGCAGCCTGAACCTGCTTTATCAGGATACAGTGCGCAAGATGGGCATAGACCCCTCAAGGATTAAACCCACAAAGACGACCTTCAAAGGCGTCATACCAGGTGTAGAGGACAATTGTACAGGCTCAGTCACACTTGAAGTGGTCTTCGGATCCCCGGATAACTTCCGAAGCGAGGAGTTAATCTTTGACATAGTTCCGTTCCGCAGCGGCTATCATGCTCTGCTCGAACGGACCGCGTTCGCAAAGTTCAACGCGGTGCCGCACTACGCATACCTCAAGCTCAAGATGCCAGGCCCTCGAGGAGTCATCACGGTCAACGGAAACACTGAACGCTCCCTCCGAACGGAGGAACACACAGCGGCTCTCGCGGCAGAAGTACAGAGCAGCCTCTTAAGGCAATTCTCGAGTCCGGCCGTTAAGCGACCGGACACGGCTAAACGCGCCCGGAGTAACCTACAACAAGACCACCTGGCATGTTCCGAGCATGCGTAGCAATGCGGCCCCAACCCCTGCCCTTGCAAAATTGCAAGACTGGTCCTTCGCATACATCATTATGCTCTGGAGATACCATGGGCATAGGGGGAGGGGCACGACCACGACAGACCCATAGTGCGACTCAACCACACCAGGGGCTCCCAAGTGTGTTATCTTTTTCTTTTTCTTTTTTTTCTTCTCATCCACAGGACTCCATTTACCAGAGGCCCTGTCCGGCAGTAGACCTGCCGAACTCACGATACAACAGCCAGGGAAGGAGAAAGGCTACGACGAGTATCCAGGTGGTCGCCATTACGAGCATTAAATCTGTTTTATACACCATTCCGCAGCCTACCCCTGGAGGGGGACATGTTTAATAGTCCCATCCCTTGCTTACCGCACTATTTGTATTGTTCTGCATTCATGGCAGTATTTCTTGAATAAACAATGCATCGCTTTTTGCTTATAATTGCATTTCTTTCTTATACATATGTTCATTTATGACATGTTGCATCCGTACACTTTGGTACGGCTAAATACACCAGGGGCTTAAGTTCCCCACATTATGGTGTGATAAGTCCGAACACTTTCACAAGTGCGGCACCCCGAACTTATAGCATTATATGCATCGGCTCCGAATCATGTCTTGGGTCAATAGTTGGGTTTGCCCGGCTCCCATGTTTTGGTACCTTACGTTCCGTTGTATCGGCTAAGGTAGCACTGGGAGAACCACTGCGATTGCACCCCAGTTGAGTTGGGCGAGCGCCTCAGTGGAGAAAGCTAAAACTGACCGTCATGATAAGGCGAGAGTTGGTCGCTGTTCGAGAGGTTTTTTCGAGTCCCTAAAGACTTATGCCGCTTAGAGCGAGGAACCGGCTTTGTCTGGCCCAGGCGTGGATAGCGCCCCGAACTCGGTCTTCCGAACACTAGGGGCTTCGCCAAAATTTAAAATTATAGAATTCTATGGCTAAGTGAGAGTGTTCAAGCATTATAAGTCCGGTTGCCTCGTTCGTTGTGTTGAGCACCTCCCTAGATGGACCCAAAAATGGGAACAAGAGCGCTCAAGTTTATCCCGAACACCCCAGCACTCGTGGCATGGGGGCTGAAGCCGACGACTTGCCATCTCTCAGATTTGATAAACGGCCGCACAAAAGGTAATATTTTAAATTAACAAGCGTTGCTTAGCGCATATGAACAAAGTTTTCAGTGCACAGGATAACAAAATGCGAGTCTACTCAAATATTACATCTTTAAGCACTCACCCGCAATCATGCGGGCACCCTTCAGGACACTCTTATAATACATTTCGGGCGTGCGATACTCCTTGCCCGTCGGTGGCGCGTCCGTCACAAGCTTCTCAGCGTCCATCCTGCCCCAGTGCACCTTTGCACGGGCAAGGGCCCGACGGGCACCTTCAATACAGGCGGAGTTCTTGACGACTTCAACCCAGGGACACGCATCCACCAGCCACCGCACCAGGCCGAAGTAGCTCCCAGGCATGGCCTCCTTGGGCCACAGCCGAACTATGAGGCCCTTCATGGCCTGTTCGGCCACCTTGTGGAGCTCGACCAGCTGCTTCAGCTGGTCACTAAGGGGCATCGGATGTCCGGCCTCAGCATACTGAGACCAGAATACCTTCTCCGTCGAGCTCCCCTCCTCGGCTCTGTAGAAAGCAGTAGCATCGGACATGCTGCGGGGCAGATCTGCGAACGTTCCTGGAGAGCTCCGAATCCGGGTAAGTAACACGTAATTCACTTTAACATGCTTGCTTTGCATGAAGAATGCCTTACCTTCTGCTATTTTCTTCAAATCCTCGATTTCCTGGAGGGCCTTGTGGGCATCGGCCTTAGCGGCTTTGGCACTCTCAAGAGCCGACGCAAGCTCGGACTCTCGAGTCTTCGAGTCACGCTCCAAACTCTCGTGCTTTTTCACGAGAGCCTGGAGCTCTTGCTGTACCTCCGCCACCCGCGCCTCCTGCTTCTCTCGCCCGGCTCGTTCCGCGGCCACATTGCGTTCAACCACGGACACCGCCTCCTTCAGGGTCGCCAGCTCGTTCGTGGCCCCTGTAGTACCCACGTTATCCTTGTTATTTTCTCTTGCAACCAAATCCTTTTCTATAAGGTACAAATTTAATATGGTGTTACTCACCTTCCTTGTCCTCGAGCAGCTTCTTGGCATGGCCGAGCTCGTTCTCGGACCGCTCGAGGCTTAGCTTCAAAGCATTGACCTCTGCAGTCAGTGCGGCAGAGGTCAGCAGCGCAGCCTGCAATCCCATATTGACATATTTTTTAGACTCATGCGTATATCTTTTTAGATCCTTAGTCCGGCTTTTCTTTTCGAACACCGAACCGAGCATCAGGGGCTACTGTCTATGTGGTATTATATTACATATCTTAAAATTCTTACCTCAAAGCCTGTTAGAAGGCTGCTGCAGGCTTCGGTCAGCCCGCTCTTGGCGAGCTGAACCTTCTGAATCACCGCACTCATAACAGTGCGGTGTTCTTCTTCGATGGAAGCGCCGTTGAGCACCTCCAGCAAGTTATCCGGTGCCTCCGGTTGGACGGAGGCCGCCGGCGTCACAGTCTTGCCCTTCTTACGAAGGGGCCGCCCGCCGGACTCCGGAACAACTGCAGGTTCCGGCGCAGAGTCCGGTGCGAAGTCCGGGAGGTTGTCCTGCGGCACCTCCAGAGCCTCCTCCTGGTGGGTCCCTTCCCGGGATCCCACCTCGGCGTCGTCAGCGTCACGGGGGGTGGAGGCGGTCGGAAGAGAATCCATATCCGACGTGCCCAAGGACCCGCTCGACGAAGCGGGAAGATCACCCTTGGGCGGACTACAGGGTTGTATGCGGCATTAGAAAGACACCATGCGACAAAAAGAAAAATTATAAATCATCTAGGAGTCTGGATACTTACGATCTCGCCAGGGGCTTGGCCCTTGAGGGCCACTCCTCGTTGCCGTCGCCGACGTTGGCGGAACAGTCCGGGGGAAAGGTCCTTCCCTTCTTGGACCCTTCGGCCTCCCTCGTTGGGGAGGCCTTCCTCTTCTTCTCTCCCCCCGCTGGGGGAGAGGCCTCTTTCTTCTCCTCCTCGTCCTCGTGGGAGGAGTCCGCCTCGGAGTCATCGGACGATGAGTCCGATACCACCTGACGCCAGGAACTCCTTCGGGTTCCCGTGGCCTTCTTCTCCGGTACCACGTAAAGTGCCGGGACCAGCAGCCCCGTCAAACGGGTGTCCGCTGGGTCTTCTGGAAGGGGAGCCAGACAGTTAACCTGTCCGGACATCTTCTGCCAGTCCTGTTAAAGGTATCGGGAGTTTAGATGCCGCATAGAGTCGAAATATGAAAAGCAAGTGTCCCATAAAGGATAACATAGCTTACCTCGCCAGCCGGACGCTGCATGCTGAATCCGCGATCTTCGGTAGCGGATGCGGAAGCTTCGGCGCCCTTGAACAACACCCTCCAGGCAGCTTCGTACGTAGTGTCGAAGAGCCTGCTCAAGGTCCGGTGCTGTGCCGGATCAAACTCCCACAAACTGAAGTCCCGTTGCTGGCAGGGGAGAATCCGGCGGACGAGCATGACCTGGATCACGTTGACAAGCTTGAGCTTCTTGTTCACCAGGGTCTGGAGACAGGACTGGAGTCCGGTCAGCTCTTCCGAATTACCCCATAGCAAGCCCTTCTCTTTCCAGGAGGTGAGCTGCATGGGGATGCTAGATCTGAATTCGGGGGCCGCTGCCCATTTAGGGTCGCGCGGCTCGGTGATGTAGAACCACCCCGATTGCCACCCTTTGATGGATTCCACGAAGGCACCCTCGAGCCAGGTGACGTTGGGCATTTTGCTGTCACACCCAATATGCGACCCTATCCAAAAGGAACTCGAGGGTCCCACCAAGGATAGACCCGCATATTGAAATGCTTTTGCAAGGTGGATATCATTACATCAACATTACATAATAGATGGGGATACATACAAAAGGCATACAATGCCACACGAATACAACATCATATTACATAAGAGCACCATCCGACTACGGATGAAACACAAACAGAAACTCAAACGACATCCACCCTGCTAGCCCAGGCTGCCGACCTGGAACCTATCCCCTGATCGAAGAAGAAGCAGAAGAAGAACTCAACGCAAGCAAGCATCGCTCTCGCGTCATGATCATCGCATAAACTTGTACCTGCAACTGTTGTTGTAGTAATCTGTGAGCCACGAGGACTCAGCAATCCCATTACCATGGGTATCAAGACTAGCAAAGCTTAATGGGAAAGGAAGGGGTAAAGTGGCGAGGTTGCAGCAGCGACTAAGCATATGTGGTGGCTAACATACGCAAAGAAGAGCGAGAAGAGAACAAGCGGAACGGTCGTGAAGCTAGCAATGATCAAGAAGTGATCCTGAACTCCTACTTACGTCAAACATAACACAGAAACCGTGTTCACTTCCCGGACTCCGCCGAGAAGAGACCATCACGGCTACACACGCGGTTGATGCGTTTTAATTCGGATCAGGTGTCAAGTTATCTACAACCGGACATTAACAAATTCCCATCTGCCACATAACCGCGGGCACGGCTCTCGAAAGTTTATACCCTGCAGGGGTGTCCCAACTTAGCCCATGATAAGCTCTCGCGATCAACGAAGGATATTCCTTCTCCCAGGAAGACCCGATCAGTCTCGGAATCCCGGTTTACAAGACATTTCGACAATGGTAAAACAAGACCAGCAAAACCGCCCGATGCACCGACAATCCCGATAGGAGCTGCACATATCTCGTTCTCAGGGCAACACCGGATGAGACTAGCTACGAGTAAAACCAGACTTCGAGTTTCCCCGAGGTGGCCCCGCAGGCAGCTCAGTTCGGACCAGCACTTAGACAAGCACTGGCCCGGGGGGGGGCTAAAATAAAGATGACCCTTGGGTTGGCCGACCCAAGGGAAGGGTATAGGTGGACAAGTTTTATTCAAAGCGAACTGTCGGGGGGGTCCCATAAATCACCCGACCGCATTAGGAACGCAAAAATCCGGGAACATAACACCGGTATGACGGAAACTAGGGCGACAAGAGTGGAACAAAACACCAGGCATAAGGTCGAGCCTTCCACCCTTTACCAAGTATATAGATGCATTAATAATATAAGAGATATTGTGATATCCCAACATAACCCTGTCCACCATGGAGAAATCTTCAACTTCACCTGCAACTAACAACGCTATAAGAGGGGCTGAGCAAAGCGGTAATATAGCCAAACAACGGTTTGCTAGGAAGGGTGTCAAAGGTTGGAGGTTCATGGCAATTTGGGGAGGCTTGAAGAGCAAAAGATAGGTAACGCAGCATAGCGATAGAAAGAAGCAACTAGCATAGCAATGATAGTAGTGAGATCCAGGGTAGCGGTCATCTTGCTGAAATCCCGCAAGGAAGAAGAACGAGTCCATGAAGAAGATGAAGCCACGAAGACGAGCCACACGTAGACGAACGAATCCTCACGACCACAACGAAATGGGAACTGAGCTATCTCCAGAAACAACTAGAACATGCTCAAAAGGACATGGGAAGATTGCAAATTATAACAGTTTCAGACTTGTCAGGAAATAACATCAGGTTGCAATGTTTAGAGCTATCAAACAACATGTTACAGGAACTTATCATGGCAAACAAAGGCATGGCATGAATCTACTAATAGCATAGACCAAAAGTCCCTTACTGACCATGAGCCAAAAAGGCACAGAAAATATGATGGCACCCATGTAAACATGGCAAGTTATATGACAGATTCAAACATGGCAGGAACAACAATAAGTAGACATGCTCGTGAGCTTGAACCACTCACCACACAGCAATACATGGCATGTCAAGGCAACCAACAGTAAGAAGGCATGTTTATGAAGCTAAGCATGGCAAGAACAAGTTCATAGGGTACATGGATCACTAGAAAAGCACATGGCCAAAACTGAACTTCATGTTAACAGGTTGACAGCAACATTATTTAGCAACTTTGGAGCAAGATTACAACAAGGTACAGTAGTCTATAAATGCAACCAGGGGCATGAATGGATAGAGCACGACATGTATAACAAAACATCCTTAGTGAACATCTCCCGAATAATGTACGAAATGACTTGTAGCAGCAGGTTAACATAGCAACAAAATATAACAGAATCTGTCAGGAAAACAGCAACAGCAAGTACCATACTTAACAAGCTTGATGCACTCAGCACACAACTCACAAAAATACATGGATAGCACCACTGGAAAGATGGCATGGCATAGATCAAAACACATGTAGACATCAACCTCATAGGATGCACACATCAAACATGGCAAAAATAACAAATGAGCAAGTTATAACAGTTTCAGCAGGTTAACATCAACATGCACTCTTCCAACAGCATTTCAGGCATCAAGATGAGCTCAAATGAACATGATGCAATGGAATGAAATGAAGTACTCTTCGAGACGAACAATTTGACATATTACACGCACGAAACGGAGCTACGGATGCAGAGAGCTATGATGCGATGAACATGGCATTATAATGTAAATGATTACAGGACTTAGTGGAATTTGGACCTCGCGGAAAAGTCAACGCGGCGGCGGATCTCGCCGGAAAAGTCGCCGGAGGAGCTCGGGGAAGAAAGGGCCGGCCGGGGCAGGCGGACCTGGGGTCGGGGAAGAAGGCTCCGGGGCGCCCTCGGCCGGATCCGGGCCGGAGAGGAACGGGGCGGCGAGGTGGAGACGGAGGCGGCGCGGGCGAGCTCCGGCGAGCTCGCCGGCCGGAGGCGGGGCCGAAGGGAGGGCGTGGCGCCGGTCGGGACGAGGCGGTGCGGAGAACCGCGGCTCCGGGCAGGCGCGGA
>NC_041391.1:227930093-227968890 GCF_002162155.2 Triticum dicoccoides
GGCGCGCCGGCGGGGCGGCGGCTCGGAGGTCGCCGGCGGCGAGGTTGCCCAGGTGGCGGCGGAGGCGGGCGGCCGCGGGCGGAGCGCGGCCCAGATCGGACCCGGGGTGGGCCGGCCTCGGGCCCCGACGGGCCTGGCGGCGGGGCGCGGCGGCTGGACACGTGGTGGACGCCGGTTGGCCGGAGGCGGCGGCGCGGGCTCTGTCCGGCGGGAAACGGACATGTCCGGCGGCGGAGGTAGGTGGAGGCTAGGGTTAGGGTGGATTCATCCGCGAAAATGGAGGGGAAGAGACGTTTATATAGGTAGAGGGAGCTAGGAGAGTCCAAATGAGGAGCGGTTTTTGGCCACGCGATCGTGATCGAACGACCGAGAGCATGGAGGGGAGTTTGCTGGGTTTAGGGCCACTTTGGAAGGGGTGTTGGGCTGCAACAAAAGATGCTTTTACGGTTACCTGGTTAACCGTTGGAGTATCAAACGACCTCCAAATGGCACAAAACTTGACAGGCGGTCTACCGGTGCTATACCAAGGCCGCTTGGAAAACCTCGGGCCATTCCGAGAAAGTTTAGCACCCGCACAAGAGAAGAGGCAAAAAGGGGACGCCGGATGACATAGGAGTGCTGGATTGCAAAACGGACAACAGGGAAAATGCTCGGATGCATGAGACGAACACGAATGCGAAATGAGATGCACATGATGACATGATAAAATGCAACACGCAAGCAAATGACCTGGCAACAACGATGAATAACTGGAAGACACCTGGCGCAATGAATCCAGGGCGTTACATTTGCCCACCATGGCGCCTCCGCACTCCGCTTGGCTGCCCTTCACAACCTTCGGCTTGACATTGAAGGTCTTTAGCCACAAGCCGAAGTGGGGCCGGATGCAGAGGAAGGCCTCGCACACGATGATAAACGCCGAGATATTGAGGATAAAATTTCGGGCCAGATCGTGGAAATCCAGGCCGTAGTAGAACATGAGCCCCCGGACAAAGGGGTGGAGTGGGAAGCCCAGTCCACGGAGGAAATGGGGAAGAAATACCACCCTCTCATGGGGCCTGGGGGTGGGGATGAGCTGCCCCTCATCGGGGAGCCGATGCGTGATGTCGCTGGACAGATATCCGGCATTGCGCAGTTTCTTGATGTGCCCCTCCGTAACGGAGGAGGCCATCCACTTGCCTCCCGCTCCGGACATGGCTGGAGAAGGTCGAGGTGAGATGTGCGGACTTGGGCGCTGGAGCTCGAGTGCGCGGAGATGGATAAGCAAAGGAGGAAGAAGGCGTAGGTAAAAAGGTGGATCCTTATCCCCTTATATATGGGCGGACGAAACTGTACGTCCCTACCGGCCTGGTAAAACTCGCTTATCTCCCAAGCGCCACAATCAATGGCGCGGTTGGGTTACCCACGTCCGTATTGATGGGAATCCCGGAATAAGGGGAACACGATCTCTGCTTCGACAAGACGTGCCAAGGAAACCGCTTCGCTAAACGCGCTGAGGTGGTATAATAAAAACGATTCAAGTAAAGTCTTGGTTGTGGTGTGACGTCACACCACAGAATATGTTAGAAGATTGAACTTGTGTACATATCATTCTCTCTACGGAGGTATGTGGAATTTATTTTACAGAGCCGGACACTATCCTGGTGTTCATAATCTTCTATGAATTATTCGGAGGAGGAACCCGCCTTGCAATGCCGAAGACAATATGCGCGCCGGACTCGTCGTCATTGAAGCCTGGTTCAGGGGCTACTGAGGGAGTCCTGGACTAGGGGGTGTCCGGATAGCCGAACTATCATCATTGGCCGGACTCCAAGACTATGAAGATACAAGATTGAAGACTTCGTCCCGTGTCCGGATGGGACTTTCCTTGGCGTGGAAGTCAAGCTTGGCGATACGGATATGTAGGTCTCCTACCATTGTAACCGACTCTGTGTAACCCTAGCCCTCTCCGGTGTCTATATAAACCGGAGGGTTTTAGTCCGTAGGACACAACAACAACAACAATCATACCATAGGCTAGCTTCTAGGGCTTAGCCTCCTTGATCTCTTGGTAGATCCACTCTTGTACTACCCATATCATCAATATCAATCAAGCAGGAGTAGGGTTTTACCTCCATCGAGAGGGCCCGAACCTGGGTAAAAACATCGTGTCCCTTGTCTCCTGTTACCATCCGCCTAGACGCACAGTTCGGGACCCCCTACCCGAGATCCGCCGGTTTTGACACCGACAGCAGGGTAGTGGCTTTCCATTCTCCCATGATACGGGCTTCTGAGAGCCCTTGGATCTGAGATCGAACGGTTGCATGGCGTGATTCTAGACCTATGGGTGAATATCCTATCCTGGAGGGTTATTCTATAAATTTTTAGCAACTTAGCATGCGACCGTTTGATCTCAAATCCAAGGGCTGCCAGCAACCCGTATCATGGTCGCGCCTAACACGACCGTCGCACCGCTCGCGCGGTCGCGCCCTTGGAGATTTAACACGGTGTGTCAGGCTATCTGATGTTGGCATGTCATACATAGTCATCACTTAGTCACTCATACTACAACAAGGTTGGCTATAAGGTTGGCTATAAGTGTATTTTTTTACTCCTCTCTATCTCTTTCTTCGTACTCCCTCCGTCCCATAATATAAGAACGTTTTTGACACTAGTGTAGTGCCAAAAACGTTCTTATATTATGGGACACAGAGAGTACTAGTATTTATTGCATTTGCCATGGAGTGACCTCTTCCAATGAAATGGTGTTGCTAAGTTTGCTTCATTTAATTAGCTATAGACTCAAAATTGTCTTTTCACCTAGGTACACGCGCTTAGCACTGTTTCTTCCTTGGGTCACCAAACTAGTCTCTCTCTTCTTGATTAACTTGCCACATCAGACTTTATGCCTATGTGGCAAGCTTAAGCACCTGTAGGAGCAAGTAAGGTGCCCGTCCATTGCACGAAAGAGTGAAATGCATTGATCGGGGTGTTCTTTATTTTGACAAAGGATGTGGGGGTCATCTCATGTGTAACAGGTATCGATAGGTTTCTTCGGATATTATTTCATCTCTAGAGCTCAGAAACATCCGGGTGAAATAGATAAAAAAGTATCTTTTGCAAACAAAAGCGTTCAATTGTTCAACCTGCATCCAAAACTTGTGAAGAAATAACTCTTATTGTGCTTTGCAGGAAATGGTTCATCATAAATCTTTCACCGGTATTGTAGTAAAAATTCATACATGGAAGATTCTAGACTAAACCATAAATGGATACGCTTTTATTCATGCGCGATACTCCAATAGAGCAAGATCATGCATGGAAGTCTCCACATGCTTAGACAGTGGATTACATTGAGCGAAGACTAATGATCAACATTTAACTTAGTAATGCATATGTCCAGGTGAACCTCCTTGGAGTCCCCATGCACATTGTTGGGGGTCAAATAATACCATGCGTCTTCCATGTCCACATCGGCGGGAAGGTCCCAGCTCGGCAGAGTCCAAGTCAACTTGACGTAGCCAGTGTCGCCGCCCACGGACCTCCGAGGGGTAGTAATAGTGAACACGCACCCGTACATCGGCCTCGTGTCAGTGTCAGCGTCAGCGGCGTCGCCCCTGACACACACTACAGAGATGTGGCGGCGGCCTGCGTGGGCCTCGCCGGTGGCCACGATCAAGAGGAAGACGCTGCCGTCCTCCTCTGAGACTAGCAGGCGGCGCTGATCCTCCAGCGACTCCGGCACGATGAACGGGTAGCACGTCTCGTACTTGATGTTCTTCGCCAAGGGCTAGTAGTGATCGCCGCACGCCTGCGTCAGGTGATGCACGACGTCCGCCGGCGAGCCCCAAAACGGCACTGGGCACTCATAGCAGTAGACGAAGGGCTCCTTGGAGGCATCGACCAGGCTGTCCATGAAACGGGAGTGGCTGTAGGGGACGTTCCGCCAGTTGAATATATGAGCAAGTTACTATGAGATTTACTACAAAATAAATCATGACGGCTATAACAGAGATTAAACTAATCATGCGGACTAGCATAGTAGATGAACAGATCGAGTCTAGGACACAGAGTAGAAACATGAATTCTACCACGATTTCGAACAGGAAGGACAGAAACACATACGGTGCAACGGGAGCAGCACCATTGGCGTTGAGGTTGTCTCCCATGTCGTTGAGGAAGAGGTTGCCGAGGTCGGGGAAGAAGTCATCGTCGGTGAAGTCGTGGATGCTAGAAGTCGCAAGAGTGCGCTCCCCAAATGTCAACAACGCCCTCTGAATGGAGCACAGGAGGGAGTGGCTGTAGGCGACGTTGCGACCGCCGAATGGAGCGCAGGAGTAGCCCACGAAGCAGTAGATGGTGCTCCTCCCTAGTCTCTATTCTTATCTCTATCTCTACTTCTTCTTTGTTTTTTATAATATACTAGTTGTAGTTGTCAAATCGAATAGTACTGCGCTGTCCACTGCATGCCCGGATTAACACGCCTCCTTGCCTCCATTAAACCCGCATGCAAACCGAGAAACCTACTCCAGCCCGCGGGAGGAAATTTGTCGGTTGCCGCAGGAGGGTTATTCTGCAAATTTTCAGCAACTTAGCATGCGACCGTTTGATCTCAGATCCAAGGGTTGCCAACACCCCATATCATGGTCGCACCTACCACGACCGTCGCGTCGCACGCGCGGTCGCACCCTTGGAGATTTAACATGGTGCGTTAGGCTATCTGATGTTGGCATGTCATACATAGTCATCACTTAGTCACTCATACTACAACAAGGTTAGCTATAAGGTTGGCTATAAGTGTATTTTTTTACTCCTCTCTATCTATTTCTTCGTAATACCTCCGTCCCATAATATAAGAACGTTTTTGACACTAGTGTAGTGCCAAAAATGTTCTTATATTATGGAACACAGGGAGTACTAGTATTTATTACATTTGCCAAGGAGTGACCTCTTCCAATGAAATGGTGTTGCTAAGTTTGCTTCATTTAATTAGCTATAGACTCAAAATTGTCTTTTCACCTAGGTACAAGCGCTTAGCACTGTTTCTTCCTTGGGTCACAAAACTAGTCTCTCTCTTCTTGATTAACTTGCCACATCAGACTTTATGCCTATGTGGCAAGCTTAAGCACCTGTAGGAGCAAGTAAGTACAATAGTGCACTTTACATGGCATTTTTGCATATGTGGAGTAAAGAGAGGCAAGGAAAAAGTGGAGAAGTGGGCTCTCATGCAAGAGCCAGCCTCTACTACATGGTGGAGCATTGGGAAAGGCACCTGTATGGAGGTGGTCAGGAATCGGGAGACTCACACCGGTCGTAGCGCCGCAGTTAAAATGATAATGGCAAGTCAAATCACGGGGCCCCACCTATCCAGCAGTAGCTCGCTATCAAATCACGCAGCCCTACGTTTGCAGCAGCCTACTCCCTCGTCTTCTCGCATCTCTGTCGAACCGACTAGGCGGAACTGCCCCGCCGCCTACCGCGTAGGAAAAGCCCCGCCCTTGACTTTTAAATAGTATACAATATACTAATTTTGTATCCATGGATTGCGCCTGCGCCATGGAGCAAAGCGTCTAGAAAACGGCGGTACACATGTACGGAGTATACAGCACGCCCGACGCGTTTGTGTCGCACCCCAGACGGTCGGTCGGTCTGGCACGCCGCTCTCCAAATGGAACGCGTGTCATATTGCGTTCGCACACACATGTGGGACGACAATTGAGAACCGACCATAGGCACACTCCCCGGCCCCGCAAGTTGGGTGACTTAATAGAAGAGGGAGAAGAGCGATAGTACTAGAGAAGTGTTGTAGTACTACGTTGGTGCCTAGACGATCCCTGCAAGACACGAAAGATCAGTTCGTCCATGCATGTGACCAGACTCCAGCAGACACGCATGGATTGGCTATCGTCTACATATCGTGCAAGCTGTGTTGTACATGGTTGTAGTTGTGGTGAGAAATCTAAAAAAAGGTTTCTTGTCATCTCGCAAAATTAGGTGTCATGTGCTTCGGATCACTGCGAGGGTTAAACAGCGACAACTGAGTTGGGCTAGTCATTGGGGGCACATGCACGAACAGTGACTACTCGGCTACCATCTAGGTCAAGCTGGCTATGTTAATTAGGACATCTATCGATGGACCCCTTTTCTACGAGTTTATCTTTAATTTGAGCTTTGTTCCTCGTCTAGTTTGTCCGTCGGGATTCATGTTGTCTTCTTTGGGCAGTGAGGTTATGTCAGGACCCCGACTCAATGCCACATCGATCTAGCATGTAACACCTCATATCACTTTGCGGCCTCACGCACGGTATTCCCACGGGTGTCGCCTTACTTTTGCCCGGGACCGTTTGCGCCTTTTGGCACACGTATATGACAGTGTCGCTAGCATCCATATGATAAGGAGCCCGGGCTGACATGGCTAGTCGTAAACCCAAAGTGGCACAGACTTACAGGGACAGGCATCCATGACCCAGCATCGAACGTGTCGGTCATCAGCGAGTGAATCCAGGCTGTAGCACTGGGCTAGCAGGACTCCGGTGAACCGGGCTGTAGCGGGTTAACAGGACTCCGGTATTCATCGCGTGACATTTCCCCGAAGGGACAGACACAGGAACGAAGAAGGACACATGCCGGCCAGCCTAAGTGTTCCGGAGCAGTAGCAAGCTACCATGGCTCGGTGGAAACACTAGGAGACATTTCCCGGTAAGAGAGGCTACTAAAGATAAACAACTAGATAGTCAGATCCCAAACATACCAAGCATTTCAATAACATACACACAATATGCTCGATATGTGCAATACAACATGGTATCACAAAATGACTCTACGACTCAAGTAGTTTATTCATTAGGCTCCGAGGAGCGAGATATTACAAACAGGGGTCTCATGACCCAACAATCAGAGCATACAAATCAAAGCACAAGCGGAAGCTATCATGTCTGAGTACAGACAACTATAAATGAAAAAGGCTGAGAAGCCTGACTATCTACCAGATCCTGCCGAGGGCACAAGATCGTAGCTGAGGTAACAAGCTAAACGTCGAAGTCCAAGCGGAACTAATAGTGAGACTGAAGTCTCTCTGCAAAAACATAAAATAGGCAAACGTGAGTACAAATGTACCCAGCAAGACTTACATCAGAACTAACTACATATGCATCATTATCAACAAAGGGGATGGTGGGGTTTAACTGCAGCAAGCCAGCTTTGACTCGGTGGCTATCCTAAACTACGACTGCAATGTAACTCTTTTGAGGTGGCGCACACGAGTCCACATATTCACCATACCAATACACTACTATGGAACCGTTCCCGTCTCCCTACGAGAACGCCATCCATAGCACTCACGCTTATCTTGCGTATTTTAGAGTATCCACTTTCACTTGTCTATGAACTGATATAAGCAACCCAGAAGTCCTTTTCCGCGGACACGGCTATTCGAATAGATCATATTAACCCTGCAGGGGTGTACTTCTTCACACACGCTCTCACCACTTACCGCCGTTTACACGACATGTACTCGGCAACCTTCAAGCGGAAGCCCAACGTGGGTGTCGGCCACGACCTACCTAATCACCTAAGTCTCTAGTCCAGGTTTATCGCCTATTCGGGTTCCATCCATGAGGAGATCCGGCCGGAGTTTCGCTCACAGCCCCAAACGATGTGAACAGGGTTCCCGAGACACCAAACGGGCGCCCGGTACACCGTGCCACGTGCCTAACGCATCACAGCCCACCCCTACGGTCAGCGCTGCGCACGGCCTCCAGCATACTACAAACACCAGAAACTACTTGCAACTCCTGGACAGAGGACAAGGGTGATCAAGAAGCCGAGAGGGTCCATTGGTTTCGGGCCCAATGCGTGGTAGTAGCTGAATCATGGATCACAAACACAGAACTCAGTTCCTGAGGACGGCTGCAATGAGACAACCCACCATGTACTCCTACATGGCCTCTCACCGCTACCTTTACCAAATCGTGTTCACACACTTAGCTCACACACGGTAGGACATGTTCACACACCTCTGATTCATCCCTGATGAATCAGACCTGACTCAACTCTAAGCAGTAGCAGGCATGACAAACAAGCAGGAATGAGTAGGCACAACAGGGCTCAAACAACTCCTACTCATGCTAGTGGGTTTCATCTATTTACTGTGGAATGACAGGTCATGCAAAGGATAAAGGGGTTCAGCTACCGCAGCAAGTAACAGTTGAATCGTAGTTGTCCTAATGCAGTAAAAGAGAGCAGGAGCGAGAGAGTAGGATTGTATCGGAATGAACAAGGGGGTTTTGCTTGCCTGGCACTTCTGAAGATAACATTGAGTCTTCATCAGTGTCAATGATCACGTCATCGGTATCACGTCTATCGAGAGGGGACAAATACCGGCAACACAAAAAGGAACACAATCAATGCAATGCACAATATGATGCATGATCATGACATGGAAAAATGAATGTGTTTTGAGCTAATGCAACTAGCAACAGATTAAATGAAGTTGGTTTGAATACAAGATTCAAATTCAAACTCTATATGTGAATATTCAAATGTCATTCACTTCATTTGTCCTAAACATTAGTGATAAGTTGTTCTAACATGCATGAAAATGGTACAGATGGATTCCTTGAATTTTTCTGATAATTTTTCATATATAATTTATTTAATTTGGAGTTACGGTTAATTTTCTATGAATTTTAGAAGTTTTAGCTATTTTCTGGAATTTCAGAATTAAATTAAATCCAGAAATGATTTAATTGCGTCAGCCTGACGCCAGCATGACGTCAGCGAGTCAACGACCAGGTCCAGGTCAAATCTGACACGCGGGGTCCACACGTCAGCGGCACAGGGGCTAATCCCGCGTTGACTCGGCTTTGACCCGCTACGGGGCCCGCTGTCAGTGTCTGTGGGGGGGTGTTTAGCGTGGTCATTAGTGGCTAATGACAGCGCCACGTCACTGGCCACCGGAGTTCGGCCGGCGGCGACCCGAAACGCGGCGGAAGTTCACCGGGGTTGCGCTACGGGCGGCGGCTGGACGCGCGAAGGGCACCAGAAGGTAGCCCGTGCCCGTGCGCATCTAGGGGGGGCCAACGGGAGGTGCGGGGGTGGCCGGGGTTCGCCGGAATGGAGCCCGAGGCGGCGGCCGGAGCTCGGGTGGGTGCGGGGTTAGTGCTGCGGCTTGCAAACAAGCTAGCTGCCACGCTAGCGTTGCTCCACGGGTCGTTGCGAGTGCAACGGACGCACGCGCGGGGCCATTTGGTCACCGGGGCTTCGCCGGCGACGAGTCCGTGCGGCGGAGCGTCTCGGCTCCGGTAGAGGGGGCGGCTAGAGCTCGAAATCGGACTTGGGGTTAGGGGGAAACGAAGCAGGGACTCACGGGGATCGTGCAGGGAGGGTCAGCGAGCTCGGGGGCGCGCCGGAGTGGCCGAATTCGACGGAGAACGGCGCCGGGGCCGAAGCTTGGGGATGATGACGATGGCGGCTGCTCGGGGCCCTTCTGGTCGCGTGAGACGTCGAGGAGGTCGAGGGAGGCACTACGGAGCTCTGGGAGGCGTCGGGGAGGCGAGAGGGGGATGGTGGCCGCGGCGAACGGCGTCGGTGGCGACGGCTCCGTTCGGGTCCGAGGTGCGGAGCGAGAGGGAGAGCAGGAGAAGGGGATGAGCACGGGAGGGAGTTGAGAGAGGCCTGAGGGAGCCGCGTGGCGTCTCCAGGGAGTAGCGGAGGCAAGCAGGGAGGCAGGAGGTGGCCGAGGCGGCATCGGCGCTCGCCACCGAGCTGCTTCGGTGCGAGGGGAGGAAGAAGACAAAGGGGAGGAGGTGGGCTGGGCCGGCCAGGTGGGGGAGCTGGGCCGGCTGGGCTGCACGGGTGAGGCCAAGTACTTGCTTCTCTCTCTCTCTTTTATTTCTATTCTGTTTTATATTTTTCTTCTGTTTTTGTTTTATTTAATTTATTTTGCCACGGTTTTGAATTTTAAAACTAATTCAAACAATGCCAAAAACTCCTCTGAATATTTTATAGTGCTAGATGGACTTTTCCAAAAGCTTATAAAATATTTCAGGGGTATTTAAATTATATTCTAATTATATGAATATAATTCAAATTCAAATAGCTAATGATTTAAATTCAAAGTCCCAAAAATAAATCCTTAAAAATGTTCAATATTTTGGTTGGGACCAGAACCCTTACCAAAAATTATCAAACATTTATGAAGAGCCCTTTTGGAGCAATGAATGAGATTTCTAGGGTTTTTGCCCCTCTTTTATTTAGGGTTTTGAGGCTTCCAATATTCCTCAATTCAAGTTTCAAAAATATAGACATGATGCACACATGAAGCTAACCTAGAGCAATGCCTGAAGCTAGGGATGTGACAACTCACCCCCACTAAACAAGAATCTCGTCTCGAGATTCAAGCGTAGGGTAGGATGAAGGGGAAACGCAAACTAGTACAATCTTCACGATCCAGGGTGCACTTCAGTTGAACGTTGATTCGATCACCATCATTGTCTTCAAGTCTTGCTCTGAGAAATCCTGCTAACATGACATGGAGGGAAGAAGGAGACTCTAGAAGGGTCGATCTTCTTGAAGAACGAGCAACTCAGGATTAACCCACGGAATGAGACACAGAACCATCTCTCGGGTTGAGACACGAAGCGCACCTCTAGAGGGATGGAGTGGAACAGATGACGAGGGTTCACTAGGTAGACAACAATTCCACACCTAAGAAGGTGGTAAACGATTGCCAACATAGCGAGGAGTTGAGTTGCCATGATACCATAACGATGCACCTTAGGGAAGGTGACTCATAGAAATATCCCCTTAAGTGGCAAAAAGAATTACTTTTGATTCAAAGATCATTGAAACTCTTTATACCAGCCTAAGGCAATCACAAGCGATCATTTGGAGGGGGTCGGTAGAATGGCATACTCGGACTTGGATGATGTGGATTACCTTGTTGAAGACAACGTAATGGATGAACTTGCTTATCACCGGGAATGGAAGAGACCCATGGTAGAATGGCACATTGGTGGTGCAAGCTGGGAACAAAATGCAAATGCTGGGAATGATTCTGGTAACTGGGGAAGAACCCAACAATAGAGAGTGAATTCACTGTTTGAGTAGGTCATAGCATGTCGAGGAAACGGAGAGGATCCCCAGTTAGTGCCGAAGATAACACCTAGCGCTTGAGCGTGCTCTCAAGAACTTGAGCATTTCCATAATCATCAAGGTTTTACCAATATCCGTGTCAAGGATCCTGGCAACACAACTTGCTACCATGATGAATGGTGATGGAGGATGCAGATGCAAAGGAAGATAATACCTTCTCAGGTTTCACCTTAGCGAAGCCAAGGAACAAAATCTGGATGATCGACCGAGAGCCATTTAGCACTCCGCTTCTAATGTTCTCCTTGACGTGCTAGTGTAACCCATTCATAGATATGGTTTGATAACTAGAACATCAAGTAAAGGTCGGACTTCGGGAGCAATAGAATCCATAAGGAATAGTTACGGAGGTAAATCCTACGAAATCCCTATGGGGAGGTGGCCAACTTCTTCAATCAAGATACTACAATAATAGGTCTTTCGGCTGGGTGGTGCTGGCCACGACATCCACTTTACCAGTTATCGAGGAACCAATATTATAGTTCTTGGGGAAATGTTCCAACCATCATATCTGCCTGAGATTCAGATCTGGTTGGTGTCAGAATATTCCAGACCCATCGAATCTAGGAAGAAAAATGAAAGTTTGCAACACAAATCGACGAGATGACGCTGCGGGATTCTCGGGAGATGAACTACGATAGCAAGCTCCAAAACATGAGCTGGATCTGCTACAAACATGTGAACACGTTGTCCCGGACAAGCATGGCCACGTAGTAGTCTTATAATTAAACACTACCGAGTTCAGGTGGGGAACCATCATCGAGGATATCGAAGTCTTTACGCAAGTCCATGGATTAGATCCCGAGCATAGAATTCTTTTCCTTGAACAAGTCAATCAGTGGCTTGGTGTGCTAGGATATACATATGGAATGAAGATGATCAGTCTAACAGACCACAGAATTCTTCGCACGTGCATGACTGATTTGGGATGATTCCAAAAGAACAAAACAATCTTTCTCGAATTCACGACGGCAACTTACATCAAATGCACGTGAATCAAAGGAAGTCACTTCTTTCATCCAAACATATACCTCAGAGACGGAACTCGAAGGCATTGTTTACAAAGTTTCCAACACTAGCTTAATGTCCAACAGAAACATGGAGAAGATAAGGATGTTGTCGATGGGCTCAACAACAATTCATCCAGGTTCCCTTTTAAAAGGAATTCCATAGTTAAGTGAACAAGGTGATAGCATTGGTCAGACCAAAGAATATAGTGGTGTATGCTCGAGGGATCAACCACGAGTAAGACAATATTACGAACATCGTTGGTTCTAACTTGATTTGACGATAGCCCACACTCAAATCAAAGGATTGATAAGACAATAGGTCCAGCAACTGATCACAGGGGCCAATCGATGAAGATATCATCTTTCTTCAACACACACTACACAAGAATATCCCTTTGGAACGAACTAAATCAGGCAAGCTTTTATCTTCCAACCCTCCAAGTTGTCGTTTAGCTTAACCAACTAGCTCAGGGATATCTAACACCGACTCTTGGAGAGAAAGGTGGTTCACAGGAAACCAACTTGATCACGAGCTCAACATAGCGGTCAGGTGACAACCTGGTAATACTTCTGAGAAGATATTCAGAAAATCACGAACCACCGATATGTTACTAAGCTCGAGAACAATCTTGCTTTTCAGGGCAAGACGATATGATCAAATAAGCAAGGATTGGCACTATCCTAACTCACTGATCGGAGAGTGCACCAAAATAAGGACTAGGTAGCACAATCAACCTTAGGGTGACGATTCAATAATCGACACGCTAAGAATGAGGTTATCGTCCATTTAACTACCAAGCAATGGAGTTGCTAGCAGTATTGATTTCACACGCCATGATTCATTTGTCGGTATTCCGGTTGCATCAACACGAAGACCGAGGGATGACTAATGATGGCAAGAAGTATCACTGTACCAAGAGTTCATAGGATGGTGTGCAATTCCTATAACAATCCCGATATAAAGATGGTAATACTCCAAGGTAGAACAGAACAAAAGCTGGATTAGCAATTTGATCTGCGGAGCACAACTTCTTTGACCCAATCCTGGATATGGAAGAGGTACTGGAGTTTTTTCTCCTAGTCATTCTGCGATAGAATGGCTTGACGGACCACAAGAGTAATAGGCATCGATAAACGAACGCACGCATACTCTTGACTATCAATTGATAGACGAGGGTCAGAATGCAACTAAAGAGAGACAACTCAAAGGAACATATAATTTTCTGAGTTGTGGGTGCATAGATTAGTATGTCGAACCAAGTTCAACATATTTCTTCCGGATAACCCATGCAGAAAGGTAGAACTGGCAGAGTCACGATTTATGAATGGAGAACTCCTCAAGAGTAATCCTGTTGTGATATTTCAGTTCAACGAGGAACTTCTGCCATAAGTAGTTCATAGTATTTGGAAGAAGGAAATACCACGAACTTCGAGGACTATCGCAAAGTTACTAATATCCTAAAGGAACTAGCAAACACTATCGACATGAAGTAAGTAGGGTGAATCTCGGGTTCAGAACCCAGGAGTAGAATACCTACTACTAAGTAGCATCACGGGATGCTTTCGAGAATAAAAGCCAGGATCATCACACTGGGATCACAAAACATTGCTAGATTACTAGGTGACTCCCTAAACACCTAGGGCCATGATAGTAACTCCAACATAATGTCAAGGCAATAGAATACCTCAACTCAACAATTAGTGTGATTGAGCTGGCATAAAGGAGCATCGAAACCAGAGGAAAAGGATTTTGCAAATGCATCAGACTATTTAGAAACCTGGAATGACTCGGACAGCATAACGGCTGTAAATGCTCAGAAGAGATTTGAGACATTCACAAAAATGGTGGCATAACCACTCAGAAGCACAATATCAAGCTTCGAGATCAACAATTAACATACGGAAGATAGTAGGAACTGAACTGGGGCTTGAATCAACAATCTTATAAGTCTACGGATTAGTAACACATGATCCTGATAGAAAGAAGAGATAGCCTAGTGCTTAAACCCCGTAGAAGAGAAGATGATGACTCAGATCAGAAGGCCATGAGGTATAAGGAGTAAAAAGAGCCTTACGTTCCATCCCACAATCAATTCCCTTACATATAACTAAAGCATTTCTAGACTCAACTTCGACCAGTTTGGCTTGGTAATCCTACAGGCAGTCAAGCTCTGATACCAACGCTGTCAGGACCCCGACTCAATGCCACATCGATCTAGCATGTAACACCTCATATCACTTTGCGGCCTCACGCACGGTATTCCCACGGGTGTCGCCTTACTTTTGCCCGGGACCGTTTGCGCCTTTTGGCACACGTATATGACAGTGTCGCTAGCATCCATATGATAAGGAGCCCGGGCTGACATGGCTAGTCGTAAACCCAAAGTGGCACAGACTTACAGGGACAGGCATCCATGACCCAGCATCGAACGTGTCGGTCATCAGCGAGTGAATCCAGGCTGTAGCACTGGGCTAGCAGGACTCCGGTGAACCGGGCTGTAGCGGGCTAACAGGACTCCGGTATTCATCGCGTGACATTTCCCCGAAGGGACAGACACAGGAACGAAGAAGGACACATGCCGGCCAGCCTAAGTGTTCCGGAGCAGTAGCAAGCTACCATGGCTCGGTGGAAACACTAGGAGACAATTTCCCAGTAAGAGAGGCTACTAAAGATAAACAACTAGATAGTCAGATCCCACACATACCAAGCATTTCAATAACATACGCACAATATGCTCGATATGTGCAATACAACATGGTATCACAAAATGACTCTACGACTCAAGTAGTTTATTCATTAGGCTCCGAGGAGCGAGATATTACAAACAGGGGTCTCATGACCCAACAATCAGAGCATACAAATCAAAGCACAAGCGGAAGCTATCATGTCTGAGTACAGACAACTATAAATGAAAAAGGCTGAGAAGCCTGACTATCTACCAGATCCTGCCGAGGGCACAAGATCGTAGCTGAGGTAACAAGCTAAACGTCGAAGTCCAAGCGGAACTAATAGTGAGACTGAAGTCTCTCTGCAAAAACATAAAATAGGCAAACGTGAGTACAAATGTACCCAGCAAGACTTACATCAGAACTAACTACATATGCATCATTATCAACAAAGGGGATGGTGGGGTTTAACTGCAGCAAGCCAGCTTTGACTCGGTGGCTATCCTAAACTACGACTGCAATGTAACTCTTTTGAGGTGGCGCACACGAGTCCACATATTCACCATACCAATACACTACTATGGAACCGCTCCCGTCTCCCTACGAGAACGCCATCCATAGCACTCACGCTTATCTTGCGTATTTTAGAGTATCCACTTTCACTTGTCTATGAACTGATATAAGCAACCCAGAAGTCCTTTTCCGCGGACACGGCTATTCGAATAGATCATATTAACCCTGCAGGGGTGTACTTCTTCACACACGCTCTCACCACTTACCGCCGTTTACACGACATGTACTCGGCAACCTTCAAGCGGAAGCCCAACGTGGGTGTCGGCCACGACCTACCTAATCACCTAAGTCTCTAGTCCAGGTTTATCGCCTATTCGGGTTCCATCCATGAGGAGATCCGGCCGGAGTTTCGCTCACAGCCCCAAACGATGTGAACAGGGTTCCCGAGACACCAAACGGGCGCCCGGTACACCGTGCCACGTGCCTACCGCATCACAGCCCACCCCTACGGTCAGCACTGCCCACGGCCTCCAGCATACTACAAACACAAGAAACTACTTGCAACTCCTGGACAGAGGACAAGGGTGATCAAGAAGCCGAGAGGGTCCATTGGTTTCGGGCCCAATGCGTGGTAGTAGCTGAATCATGGATCACAAACACAGAACTCAGTTCCTGAGGACGGCTGCAATGAGACAACCCACCATGTACTCCTACATGGCCTCTCACCGCTACCTTTACCAAATCGTGTTCACACACTTAGCTCACACACGGTAGGACATGTTCACACACCTCTGATTCATCCCTGATGAATCAGACCTGACTCAACTCTAAGCAGTAGCAGGCATGACAAACAAGCAGGAATGAGTAGGCACAACAGGGCTCAAACAACTCCTACTCATGCTAGTGGGTTTCATCTATTTACTGTGGAATGACAGGTCATGCAAAGGATAAAGGGGTTCAGCTACCGCAGCAAGTAACAGTTGAATCGTAGTTGTCCTAATGCAGTAAAAGAGAGCAGGAGCGAGAGAGTAGGATTGTATCGGAATGAACAAGGGGGTTTTGCTTGCCTGGCACTTCTGAAGATAACATTGAGTCTTCATCAGTGTCAATGATCACGTCATCGGTATCACGTCTATCGAGAGGGGACAAATACCGGCAACACAAAAAGGAACACAATCAATGCAATGCACAATATGATGCATGATCATGACATGGCAAAATGAATGTGTTTTGATCTAATGCAACTAGCAACAGATTAAATGAAGTTGGTTTGAATACAAGATTCAAATTCAAACTCCATATGTGAATATTCAAATGTCATTCACTTCATTTGTCCTAAACAGTAGTGATAAGTTGTTCTAACATGCATGAAAATGGTACAGATGGATTCCTTGAATTTTTCTGATAATTTTTCATATATAATTTATTTAATTTGGAGTTACGGTTAATTTTCTATGAATTTTAGAAGTTTTTAGCTATTTTCTGGAATTTCAGAATTAAATTAAATCCAGAAATGATTTAATTGCGTCAGCCTGACGCCAGCATGACGTCAGCGAGTCAACGACCAGGTCCAGGTCAAATCTGACACGCGGGGTCCACACGTCAGCGGCACAGGGGCTAATCCCGCGTTGACTCGGCTTTGACCCGCTACGGGGCCCGCTGTCAGTGTCTGTGGGGGGGTGTTTAGCGTGGTCATTAGTGGCTAATGACAGCGCCACGTCACTGGCCACCGGAGTTCGGCCGGCGGCGACCCGAAACGCGGCGGAAGTTCACCGGGGTTGCGCTACGGGCGGCGGCTGGACGCGCGAAGGGCACCAGAAGGTAGCCCGTGCCCGTGCGCATCTAGGGGGGGCCAACGGGAGGTGCGGGGGTGGCCGGGGTTCGCCGGAATGGAGCCCGAGGCGGCGGCCGGAGCTCGGGTGGGTGCGGGGTTAGTGCTGCGGCTTGCAAACAAGCTAGCTGCCACGCTAGCGTTGCTCCACGGGTCGTTGCGAGTGCAACGGACGCACGCGCGGGGCCATTTGGTCACCGGGGCTTCGCCGGCGACGAGTCCGTGCGGCGGAGCATCTCGGCTCCGGTAGAGGGGGCGGCTAGAGCTCGAAATCGGACTTGGGGTTAGGGGGAAACGAAGCAGGGACTCACGGGGATCGTGCAGGGAGGGTCAGCGAGCTCGGGGGCGCGCCGGAGTGGCCGAATTCGACGGACAATGGCGCCGGGGCCGAAGCTTGGGGATGATGACGATGGCGGCTGCTCGGGGCCCTTCTGGTCGCGTGAGACGTCGAGGAGGTCGAGGGAGGCACTGCGGAGCTCTGGGAGGCGTCGGGGAGGCGAGAGGGGGATGGTGGCCGTGGCGAACGGCATCGGTGGCGACGGCTCCGTTCGGGTCCGAGGTGCGGAGCGAGAGGGAGAGCAGGAGAAGGGGATGAGCACGGGAGGGAGTTGAGAGAGGCCTGAGGGAGCCGCGTGGCGTCTCCAGGGAGTAGCGGAGGCAAGCAGGGAGGCAGGAGGTGGCCGAGGCGGCATCGGCGCTCGCCACCGAGCTGCTTCGTTGCGAGGGGAGGAAGAAGACAAAGGGGAGGAGGTGGGCTGGGCCGGCCAGGTGGGGGAGCTGGGCCGGCTGGGCTGCACGGGTGAGGCCAAGTACTTCCTTCTCTCTCTCTCTTTTATTTCTATTCTGTTTTATATTTTTCTTCTGTTTTTGTTTTATTTAATTTATTTTGCCACGGTTTTGAATTTTAAAACTAATTCAAACAATGCCAAAAACTCCTCTGAATATTTTATAGTGCTAGATGGACTTTTCCAAAAGCTTATAAAATATTTCAGGGGTATTTAAATTATATTCTAATTATATGAATATAATTCAAATTCAAATAGCTAATGATTTAAATTCAAAGTCCCAAAAATAAATCCTTAAAAATGTTCAATATTTTGGTTGGGACCAGAACCCTTACCAAAAATTGTCAAACATTTATGAAGAGCCCTTTTGGAGCAATGAATGAGATTTCTAGGGTTTTTGCCCCTCTTTTATTTAGGGTTTTGAGGCTTCCAATATTCCTCAATTCAAGTTTCAAAAATATAGACATGATGCACACATGAAGCTAACCTAGAGCAATGCCTGAAGCTAGGGATGTGACAGGTTATGATTTCTTGTCATGTGGCATTTTTTCGTGTTATATGTTATAATCCGGCGCTTCAGATCAAAATGACGACAACTGCGCCTCCGGGCCACGTGCATGAAGACTACTCGACAGTCATTGACGAGGTCAAGCCAGCTCCGGTAGACAAAAGAAAACTAGTACTACTCCACTATATAGGCAGGAGCCTCCGTGCTTGCTTGCTAGTGTTGCTCTCTTCACACTGTCTCGGCCTCTCCAAATCTAAACACGGCAGCGGTGGCCACACACACACACTCTCTCTCTCTGCTCACCGCTGGTCACAGATCCAGCCGGATCCTCTCCACCAGGGAAGGTGAGAAGGTGCAATGTTCACGCGGTCGTCCTCGGCGACGGCTCTTACCCACTGCTGGGCGCGTCCCGATCAGCCTGCCTTGCCATTCTCTCCCAAGCACCGCTGGCGAGGGAGGGCCTCCGACCCCTTCTTCCTCGCTGTCGTAGTGTGGGCAGATCCGGCCTCCCGCCGCCCACCTAGCGACATCCCGGCGACCATCAGGTATAACTTCCTTCGAAACCGGCCTTGCTCTACTTCCCGAGCTCCTGACGTCGCTGCATTTGTATCTTTTACTATTTCTCAGGCCCCCTTGTAGATAGGATCAATCGGCTGTTCGAAAACCACCTAATTTTCTTACGTTTAAGAGGTAAAACTAGTTCATGCACTCGAATCTAGTACTACTTGGTTCAAACAAGGAAGAAAGGGGGTGGGGGTGGGGGAGGATTTGTTACCTGAATCTAGGACTTGGTCGAAAGAGGAAATAATGGGGGCGAAAAGTAGCAGAGACTGGCTATCCAACTGGTCTCTAGGTCTAATAGGGAAACACAGTACAAACTCAATATAAACCCGATCTATTGGTTGAAAAAGGAAAGAAAGTGGGGACTGGGGGACAAGTCAACAGAGTAAGTACATCACTAGATTTGCTAGCCTCACACAGTATAAGGTGGCTATACCGAAAAAAACGGGACCAACCCAGATATCATGTTCTGATGTTTGTTGCCCCGAGCCACTCTTATGTAATGCCACTGGTAAAATGTAGCAGTCGCACTGTTAAAAGTAATGACACGTTAAACCAATGTTTTTTTTCAATGTAATGCCTCCAGTAATATGAATCAATGGCACTTCTTTACATGTCCTGCTAAAATTTCCCATTAAGATAAGTTGATTCTTTTCGTTAGAAATGCAACTATCCTGGTTCGCCTACTCTCCCGTGCCCAAAGTAATGTCGTATTTAATGGTTGTCATAGTTAATCCTAATGCCCACACTAATATCTAGCAATGCCACTGCTTTAGAAATTGCTACTGTCCTTGTAGGATTGCCATTCAGATAAGGAACATGCTTCTTTTCATTTGATGCATGTTTCATACTTGTTAGTCACCCTCCTTTCCACCTTTTTTGTGCAAACAGAGATATACATTTCATGCTCGATCTTAGTTGAACTGCACAAATGATATCCAAATTATAGTTGAGCATTCCAGGAGCTTCACAACCAACCTTGATGTTTCTCAATTTTATTGCAACTAATAAAGAAGAAGCTCTGTGGGTTTCATTTTCTGATGGAAATGGAACCGGGGCTGGAGCCCTTTTCTTAAAAAATTGAAGAAGAAGCTGCTAGCTCACGGGACATTGCTTCATTTTAGGTGAACTGCACCAAAAGGTCCCATGAATTGAATCATCCATGTTGGTGATTGAAAGAGCCAGCTTCAGCATCTCAGTCTAAGCACCCCTAGCCTCCATCATTGCGACGCACGGTACATCTCGTTTGCCACCTGCTCGACCCTAGTGTCACTGATAAAATGAAGTAATAATACAATTAAAATAGACCGAGTGTCATCTCTATCATTTCATTTTCAATGTAGATAAAGAAAGTGCTTCTCTTTGTTAAAGTATGTTTCATCAACTAGTCCCATTGTTAATGTTTAAGCATTTCTGCAAACTGGGGTACTTAATTTTAGTTGATATGTACAAAAATAGAGATTTGAATGTCTCAAGGCGCCTCCTTGTACTACCGCTGTACGCTGATGTTCATCACTGGCAGAAGGTGTATCTGGGAGACTTGGGACGATGTCCAGTATGAGGCGTACCATATGAGGCGTTGCAGGGCCCATCTCGCCCTCGCAGCATGGCATACTATGATACTATCACAATATTTTCTTCTATTTATTTGTGTGTTTCATCAACCAGTGCCACTATAATGTAATCATGCTTTTTCATTATCTATGCAAACAGGATTATTCAGCTGCATTTTGGTGGAACTGCACAAATGTACGTATGGAACCGGCATATATGCAGAGTGCGAGGTGTGCCAAGTAAAAATTATCGATACTAACCATGTTGCAAGCACACATTGGCATCCACCATCACTAGTGGGATGTGTGTCGCTCTCTATGGAGGATCTTTCTCGGTAGCAAATCATCTAACCAAATACTAGTAGCTTATATTGGCAGTTTTCTAGGGAGTACTCTTTTCTGAAAGAAGCACCAATCTATTTTTCTTTATTTGTACACTGTGTCACAACTTTGACCCAAAGGTCCAGAGCTATTTTAGGGTGATTGGCATAGTACTCGGAGACTGATTGTAAGCATGATTTTCGTTAGCTGTCACACTGATTGTAAGCATGAGCAGGTGGAAGATTAGGTTAGTGCGAAGCTTACCTTAAACCCTACCACCGCCGTTGAAACGAGGCGAGCATCGAGGGAACTGTCAAGAACGGCGGGAAGCGACGTCGCGCCATCCAACCTCCTCTTGCGGTGGGAGAACAAATACTCCTGTGGCTCCGGCTGGCTCTGCACCCTCACGAACGGCACACCATACTCAATCGATTCGTTATCCTCTGGGTGCTCGACCTTCGACCTGTACGCCCACCACCTCCGCCTGACTGTCGCCTCGGGCGAATCTGTCTGCTCCATCGCCCAGAGGAGATACTCGATGACCTCGGAGGACTGCGGCGTGACTGCCGCCGAGGAGTAAATGTACATCGCCGCCCTCATCGCCGTCGTCTCGCTCTTTCGCATACATTGCCACATGGCCCGCACCGTCCTTGAAATCTCCCACTCATTGTCAAACCAACTAAGGATCTCCTTCAACCTGGCTAACTTTGCCTGGTCGCCGCCGGCGATCTGCCTGATTCGCTGTTGTATCCTCTCCGTAGATGTCCTTTTGAGTGGTCCGGTGCTAGCTTTGGAAGATGGGAGGAGAGACGGTTGTCTTGCAATAGAGAAGAGGGAGAGGCGAGACGGTGGTTTTGGAATGGATATGATGGAGAGGAGAGGAGGTGGTTTTGCAATGGAGAATATTAGAAGAGGGAGAGGCGAGACGGTGGTTTTGGAATGGAGATGATGGAGAGGAGAAGAGGTGGTTTTGCAATGGAGAAGATCAGAAGAGGGAGAGGCGAGACGGTGGTTTTGGAATGGAGATGATGGAGAGGAGAGGAGGTGGTTTTGCAATGGAGAAGAGGGAGAGGAGCGTGCGACAGCAATTTAGGATTGGGCGAGAGGGCCGGCACGCTGTGACTGGATCAAAATCAAAATCAATTTACCCTTCAATTAAGAAAGCGACCCCACATTAACTAGTCTCCCTTTTATTCTGGGTCATAATTGACCATGATTTTCGCACATAAAATATATGTTATACATTGCAAAAATAATATAATTTGAAAGTACATTCAGATACGAACCAAGCGATACAATTTTTGGTGACATGCATTCACATTTTGCTTGTCAAATACAGTACGTGGTCAAACTGCAAGTTTCAATTTCAGATAAGAAACTGCAAGTTCAGTTTCAGATAAGAAACTGCAACTTTCAGAGGCAGAGCATTTATATTAACACGGCCTTTTCAAACAGGGTTAACATCATGTTGGAAGTTTTATTCATGGTCGAAAATGGAACTACCAGCAAGTTAACATCATGTTGATCAACATTCATGCATAGCACATCTTCATATGATGCACAGTCAAAATTCCCACACAATGTCGAGTGTGCGAAACACATAGAAAACGAGGGACGAAGTTTTGGCAAGTGTTGGACGTGGTTTTGGGCTACCCCGTCTAGGTTTTCATTTTCAACATGCGCAGCCCACGACCTCGGATGGGAGTTCCATAGGCTTGTTTGTATTTTCTTAGGGCCGTCATGTATCGACCGGCCTATGGACCTCCCATCCAAGGTTTTATTTTTGGCAGCCCAATTTATGTATTTTTTTGAAGAAAACGCAGAGGTCTGTTCTATTTTTCTATATAAGAATAGGAACGCCAGGTCCAACTTATGTTTCCCTTCTAACTATATTATATATATTTAAATTATTTTATATGTTATTATATATTATTTTTATTGTCATCATATATTTAACAGATACTCACATATGTAAGAAAACAACATCCCACATCTTATTAACTTATAAAAATAATTTCTTAACAAATAAAATCCTGGATTGTTTTAGCACGAAAATCCTAGTGATTGTGTACAAAAGCTTGGTAAGATTTAAGGACGAATGTAATAATATCACTTATTATTTAAATATATTTATAACAAAATGCTCAACCCCTTTTAATTTTTTGATAACATTGCTGGCCCAACCCAACATTATAATTAGAATCAGCCCAGCAAAATCGTGTATTTCGAGAAAGTGCAAATGGCCTGTAATTTTTTAGGAAATAAAATAAATGGACCGCATGGACGCTACATTATTTGTTCACCCAGCCCAGCTAATGGTTGTAATTCAAAAAAAGATCAAATTGACTGTAAATTCTACAGCGCAAAAAAAAGACTGTAAATTCTGAAAAAATGCGTTGAATACGTGCCACATTTTTGGAGGCTGAAATGTGGACCAATAGATCGAAGCCAACGCAAGTCGTTGTCAATTTAGTCAACAAATGATTCTGACATGTTAGTCGTTGGATTTACATCCAACGACTGGCATCCATCTTCAATCTCTCGTCTTCTTCCTCCAGCGCCACCAGGACCACCTCCCGCCTCCTGCTGCTAGCAGCTCTGCTTAGCACGCTTCGCTATGAAGCGCTACTCCACCATTGGCCAGGCCATGTCGTGGTTCTAAGTCTGACAGTAGAATAGGGGGTAGGTATGGAGAGGCAAGATCCTAGCTATGGAGCAGTTGTAAACACAAGGGATGTATGACTTCAGGCCCTTCTCGGAGGAAGTAACAGCCCTACGTCTCGGAGCCCGGAGGCGGTCGACTGGATTATGAGTGTATGGATTACAAGGGTGCGAACCCTTTACACTGAGGAGGGGGGTGGCTTATATAGTGTCTGCCAGACCCCTCCAGCCCTCAGTTATGCAGGGTTTAAAGTACATTAAAGCTAGGCGTTACTGGTAACGCCTTACATAAAGTGTCCTAAATGCCATAAAGACTAATTAAATACAGACTGTTTGGATGCAGAGTGGCTCTTGATCTCCTGATGGTCGAGTGAGTCTTTATAGTCGAGTCCTTTGAGACCGTCGAGTGAAGTCCCTCTTGGTCGATTGGAATGCAGTTTCTTCTGAGGGTGTCCTTGGGAAGGGTACTTAGGACAGGTCTATGACCCTACCCTAGGTACATGACTTCATCATTAGCCCCCGAATGGATCGAGGTTTAAGTAAAGAAGGAGTTGATGATGTTTCCGACTCACTTTTATGTTCTGAACATGTATCATCTTGGACCAATAATCTTTTTGTTGATTACAGCAACTTTTCTTTCAGTTGCCTTGATCCATTATTTTCTCTCATCGAGTGAACTTTTGAACTTAGTAATTTCTGAGCGACGGGTCGCAGGAAATCTCTCGTCTGACAAACTGATCTGATGTTAGCGGATTTTGTGGGATCCAAATTTTGGGAAGCGCGCGAAGCGGGGCGGACCGCGGCGCTCAGATGGGATAGGGCATAGACGCCTCGATTCTCGCGTTGTCTTTTTCGCCACGTATCGCGTACGCGCGACTGTTTCGGGATGTGATTGGATTGCCTGGGCCCACTTGTCATCCACTCGGAAGCGCCCTTATAAAATGCGCCCGGTGAGGGTTTTTGAACAGTACCTCCGCACTTCCCCTTCTGTCCTCTCCGCCTCCGCCCACAGCGCCTGCTTTCGCCTCCGCCCAACCACTCCTCGTACGCTTCACCGGCAACAATGGTGAAGGAGAATACGGCGGCTCTGGAGCGCGTGAAGAAGGCGACAGCGACGGGGAAGGCGAAAGGGAGAGCGACCAGTCGGGGCGGATCCTCGTCAAGGTCCCGCCTGCCGCACGGTTGGGTTCAAGGGGATTGGATCCGCTCGACCATCACCGAGAAGGATCTCACTGAGATGGCCAACGAGGGTTTGATCCCCCACGGGGCAGTGAGGCTCTCGGGGAACGAGTGGCAACCACAGCCGCAGGAGGGTGAGTGTGTTCTTCTGGCTACCCACGTCGACCGTGGGTTCTCCCTGCCTCTGAGTGTTTTCTTCCGTGGTTTCTTGAATTTCTTTGGGGCGCAACTCCACCATTTCAGTCCAAATTCCATCGCCTACCTTGCTGCCTTCGTGTCCATGTGCGAGAACTTCCTGGGCTGCCGACCGCACTGGGGTCTGTTTAAGCACATATTCACTTGTCGCTCACAGACAGTAAAAAAGGCAAATCCAGATGACGATAGGACTAAGGTTATTCAGATGTGCGGGGGTCTTGGGATTCAAATGAGGAGCAAGAGTACTTTTCCGGCCATGACTCTTCCTGAGTCGGTCAGAGGGTGGCAGTCGACTTGGTTCTACTGTCAAGACGAGTTGACGCCGGGGCAGTCGACTGGTCTCCCTCCATTCTCCATGGACCGAGTGAACAAGCCCTCTTCTCTGAAGGTGCTCCCTGAGGAGAAAGCCCAAGTGAAGATGTTGATGGAGCGTGTAGTCCAGCTAGTTTAGGAAGGAGTGACGGGTATGGACCTTCTGGAGGTCTTCCTTAGGCGGCGCATCCAACCACTTCAGTACCGAGGCCATTGTATGTGGCCGTACTGTGGAACCGAGGATGAAACTCGGGTCCATCCAGAAGCAGTCGACGATGCCACACTGGAGAGGTGGATGGCCGCGATCACAGGGAATAAAGACAACCCTCGAGGAGCCAGGAGCATTCCGCCACTCGACCATTCTTACACTCCGGACACGGTATGCCTACTTTATCCCCAATTGTAATCTTGCCATACTTATTCTGCTTTTGCTGCGAATTGGTCGATTGATCTTTATTTTGCTGTCTGTCAGGCCACCACCGAACTATACTCGATGCCCAATGGAGCACAGACGCCGACTGAAGAGGAGGAAGGAAGTGGGGGCGAAAGCCAGGAGGAGTGGGACTCAGATGCCGTTGATGATGATGATGATGATGACTCTGGTGAGGAGGAAGAAGAAGAGGAGGAGGAGGAAGTTGCACCTCCTCGCTCGGAAAGACGTTCGAAGCTCGTCCATGACCCTGCAACCGAACGTGGTAAGGGGGTCGCGACTGTCGCGCAGTCGACTAAGCGCCCTCAGACCACTTCCCCGGCGCCGACTGAGAAGGCTCCGAAGCAATCTCGAATGGCGCCATCGAAGCCGGCGAAGGTCTTGCCGAAGATGAAGGTGGCGATTCCCACCATATCAGGGTAAAAATGCTACTTGAGTCTTCTTGCTCTACATGAGTTTATTTTTGGTTGACTCATGAGTTAACTGACTGATTTTTGGAATTGCAGTGCTGCTACTTCTGATACCTCGGCCAGGGCTGACGATCATGAGATGGAAGACACTGCTACCTCAAAACCTGGTATGACTTTCATAATCTCGTCTTCAGTCGATTGGCTCTTTGCCTCTGATCTTGATTCTTGTCTGTAGCTCCGTCCAATGTCGTTATTACCCTTCCTGACGACGACGATGAAGAACCACTAAGGCCAAGGAGGAACAGGAAAGCGTCTGCTGGCAAGGTGACTCAGGGCGTGCCAGCCTCCGAGACACTGGTCACGGAGGGAGAGAACATCACTTGGCCTACCGTGTCTTTTGCGGTACCGTTGACGAGTGCTCGCCCTTCATCGTCGAGTGCTGCCCAGCCGTCACTTTTCTCGACCCACTTCGTCCCAGAAGACCAAGCCAGTGCTGCGAAAGAAGCAATACGCCAAGCGGAAGTCATGATGGAGCAAGTGAAGGCCATCCGAGAAGCAAGCCAGGCCGCCTATGACGCCAGCTCAGCTCTTCAGAGTAACGTTCAGGTCAGTCGGTCATCGCTTGTTCTGTTAGGATATGATATTTGAAAATTCTTCATTCTGAAATCCATAGTGATTGTCCTACACCTAGTGGGTGTGTTGATTGATATTCCAGTTTAGTGGGGGCACGCTGAGTGCACCCACTGGGTGTAGTCCCCGAGGCTATGGTGGACTGCTGGCAGTTGACCATAGGCTTTATAAGTTAAGTTTTTCCTTCATTCGACTCGGTCGAATGGGTTTTCCAAACCGGTGGGGGCACGCTGAGTGCACCCATTGGGTGTAGTCCCCGAGACTGTGGTCGACTGCTGGCAGTGGACTACAGTCTGAAGAGTGTCTCCTGTGTTTTTTTTGTTGTTGTTGGTCGATTGGTCGACTCTGACTTGATAGAACAAGTGGGGGCACGCTGAGTGCACCCACTGGGTGTAGTCCCCGAGACTATGGTCGAATATTTGTATTCGACCGTAGTCTTAGAAACGTATGATTTTTCCTTAGTCACTCGAAAGTGAATTGTCTTTGACATTTTGTCGATTGGTCCTTCGTAGAATCCTGCGACCTCGCGGCTCGTTACACTGAGTTGGAGAACAAACACATCCAGCTCGAGCTTGACCTGAAGCTGGCCCAGGAGAATTTATCGAAGGCGAAGGAGGAAGCTAAAGGTATGTTTGGTGAGGCCTCGACGACTGCCATTGCCCCTCATTTGTTTCAAAGTCTGACCTTGCTGTAACTTTGCAGGCAAAGTGAAGGAGGCCCAGAAGAAGAAAGACCTTGAGTTAGCTGAGATGCAGAAAACAATTTTAGAGAAGACCAAGCTCGCAGATGAGAAGTTGGCTTCGGTCACCAAGCTTGAAGAAGAGAACACCAATCTGAAAGCTGCTCTTGACGTTGCCAACAAGGAGGTCAGTCGACTGAAAAGTGATAAAATTGCCCTGAGTGACAAGGCCAGTGAGTTGGTGGGGAAGAAGAACGATCTGGAGGCTTATCTGGGCGGACTCGCCAAGAAGCTATTCCTCATGCTCGAAGGTAATCTTTTGTACTAAACAGGTATTTCAACTGTGATCTCTCTATTCGACTGTTGTCTTGACTCGGTGGTTGTGCTTGCAGAATTTTGCCAAAACTTTGAAGAGGAGACTGGTCGACTGGAGCCTAACCTGGACCCCATCAACTCTCTGGTGAATGATGAAGTCGCCATGAACGTGCTTCGACTCGAATCTCGTGTTGCTGCCGTCATTGACTATCTCGCAAGGCTGAAGGTCGCCACTTACCGCATCGACGCCACGCTCTGGCCCAGGGAGATGCTCCAGAATGACCTCGAGTCTCTGATGACTCGACTGAACACAGTCCCAGGCCGAGTGCAGGAGTGGAAGAAGTCTTCTGCCAGGTGTGGAGCAGATGTTGCTCTATCTCTGGCCCGAGTCCATTGCAAGGATGCACGAGAAGACAAGTTGGCGGCTCTTCGGGTGGCTAACACCAAGAAGCACGACTTCCGGTCTTTCATGGAGACCTTCATCACCGCTGCCACTCGGATTGCTGATGGAATTGACCTTGGCGAGTTTGTTGCACCTTCCAGCCCTCCATAGGAGGGGTAAAAAACTTCTTGAGCTTGACACTTTAAATTTGCCTCGGTATGCCGAGTGATTTTTGTAACCGACAAACCTTAACAGGCTTAGCGCCTGAGCACTTTCGGTTCCGTTAGGTATTTATCCGAACTTGGATTCGACGTTTGAATATGCTTGCATTTGGTTTAAGATGTCTTTTGCAGGTTAAAACGAGGCGCTTATTGCAATCGACTTGTTCCCTACTTCACTTAGGCTGGCACTAGGCTGCAGCTAAGCCTCCGAGTGGGAGGTCTGCTCTCCCCTCGGTAGGATTTTCAAAACTTAGGCGAGCACTGGGCTGCAGCTAAGCCCCCGAGTGGGAGGTGTGCTCTCCACTCGGTAGGATTTTCAAAACTTAGGCGAGCACTGGGCTGCTGCTAAGCCTCCTAGTGGGAGGTCTGCTCTCCACTCGGTAGGATTTTTATAACTTAGGCGAGCACTGGGCTGCAGCTAAGCCTCCGAGTGGGAGGTCTGCTCTCCACTCGGTAGGATTTTTATAACTTAGGCGAGCATTGGGCTGCAGCTAAGCCTCCGAGTGGGAGGTCTGCTCTCCACTCGGTAGGATTTTCAAAACTTAGGCGAGCACTGGGCTGCAGCTAAGCCCCCGAGTGGGAGGTGTGCTCTCCACTCGGTAGGATTTTCACATTGTACTTATGGCGTAGCTCGAAGGAGAAGGTCGCAGTCGACCTGCACCTCGTCCTCCTTGCGGAGCACACGTTGTACTTGTGGCGTAGCTCGGAGGAGAGGGTCGCAGTTGACCTGCACCTCGTCTTCCTTGCGGAGCGCACGTTGTACTTGTGGCGTAGCTTGGAGGAGAGGGTCGCAGTTGACCTGCACCACATCCTCCTTGCGGAGCGCATGTTGTACTTGTGGTGTGGCTCGGAGGAGAGGGTCGCAGTCGATCTGCACCTCGTCTTCCTTGCGGAGCGCACGTTGAATTTGAACTTAGTCGAGTACTTGGACTGCAGCTAAGCCTCCGAGCGGGAGTCTGGCTCACCACTCGGTAGGATTTTATTGAAACTTAGGCGAGTACTTGGACTGCAGCTAGGCCCCCGAGTGGGAGTCTGGCTCACCACTCGGTAGGATTTTTATTGAAACTTAGGCGAGTACTTGGACTGCAGCTAAGCCCCCGAGTGGGAGTCTGGCTTACCACTCGGTAGGATTTTATTGAAACTTAGGCGAGTACTTGGACTGCAGCTAAGCCCCCGAGTGGGAGTCTGGCTCACCACTCGGTGGGATTTTATTGAAACTTAGGCGAAACGGATTCGCAGCTAAGCCCCCGAGTGGGATGCTGGCTCACCACTCGGTAAGGATTTTTTTTACAAACTTAGGCGAAACGGATTCGCAGCTAAGCCACCCACTGAGGGGGAAATTTTACTGAACAAATAAAAGTGACAAAAATCATTGGGGAAATTATGACACTATTATCTTGCAAAACATGAACTACAAAAGTACTTTTATTACAACTCATCCGAGTGAAAACTTAAGTGTAAAATGGGCGGAGTAACTCCGCGTTCCAAGCTCGGGGCTCGTCGATTTTGTGTTCGACGTTGTAGAGACGGTACGCTCCGTTGTGGAGAACCTTGGTAACGATGAAGGGTCCTTCCCAAGAAGGAGCAAGCTTGTGTGGTTTCTGCTGATCCACTCGGAGGACCAAATCTCCTTCCTGGAAGGCTCGACTCTTCACGTTTTTGGCGTGGAAGCGACGCAAGTCTTGTTGGTAGATGGTCGATCGGATTAGAGCCATCTCCCTTTCTTCTTCTAGGAGGTCAACTGCATCCTGCCGCGCTTGTTCTGCTTCAGCTTCGGAGTAGAGCTCAACTCGAGGAGCGTTGTGGAGTAGATCACTTGGTAAGACCGCCTCAGCTCCATAGACCAAGAAGAATGGAGTGCTTCCAGTCGACCGGTTAGGAATGGTCCTCAGACCCCACAGCACTGAGGGGAGTTCATCGACCCATGCTCCAGCCGCATGCTTAAGGTCACGCATCAGTCGGGGTTTCAACCCTTTGAGGATCAAGCCGTTGGCCCGCTCCGCTTGTCCATTCGACTGGGGATGGGCGACTGAAGCGTAGTCGACTCGTGTGCCTTGAGATGTGCAGAACGCTCTGAATTCCTCCGAGTCAAAGTTTGATCCATTGTCAGTGATGATGTTGTGTGGGACTCCATATCTGAATATCAGTTCTCTGATGAAACTGACAGCAGTACCGGCGTCAAGGTTCTTGATGGGCTTAGCCTCAATCCACTTGGTGAACTTGTCGACTGCTACCAGTACATGTGTGAAACCGCTTCGTCCTGTTCTCAAAGGACCAACCATATCCAAACCCCATACTGCGAAGGGCCAGACGAGTGGAATGGTCTTCAGAGCTGATGCAGGCTTGTGTGACATGTTGGAGTAATATTGGCATCCTTCACACTTGTCGACTATTTCCTTTGCCATTTCATTCGCCCTTGGCCAATAAAATCCGGCTCGGTATGCTTTGGCCACAATGGTCCGAGAGGACGCATGATGGCCACAGGTCCCCGAGTGGATGTCATCAAGGATTATTCGACCTTCTTCTGGTGTTATGCACTTCTGACCAACTCCAGTCGCGCTCTCTCTGTACAACTATCCTTTGATCACAGTAAAGGCCCTTGGATCGATGGACGATCTGTCGAGCCTCTTCCTCGTCCTCCGGGAGCTCTTTTCTCAGGATATATGCGATGTATGGAACTGTCCAGTCGGGAGTGATCACTAAAGCCTTCATGACCAAGTCGACACTGCTGGGACCTCAACCTCAGTCGGATCTGTGGCACTCTTGGGCTGCGGAGCTTCTTCGGTGAAAGGATCTTCTTTGACTGATGGAGTATGGATATGCTCCAAGAACACATCGCTGGGAATGGTTTCTCTCTTGGAACCTATCTTCACCAAATCATCAGCCGCTTGATTCTTCAGTCGGGGTATATGATGGAGCTCTAACCCCTCAAACTTCTTTTCCAGCTTCCTCACTACATTGCAGTATCCAGTCATGGCTGGGCTTCTAACGTCCCACTCCTTCATCACTTGGTTGACCACCAAATCTGAGTCGCCATAAACCATAAGGCGACGGACGCCTAGTGAAATGGCCATGCGCAACCCATACAAAAGGGCCTCGTATTCTGCCTCATTGTTGGAGGAATCAAAGTGAATCTGGAGCACATATCTGAGCTTATCTCCTCTGGGGAAACCAGGACAACCCCAGCACCGGAACCATTCAACATCTTAGAGCCATCAAAGAACATGGTCCAATGCTCCGAGTGAACTTGAGTCGGCTGCTGTTGTTCAATCCACTCGGCAAGGAAATTTGCTATTGCTTGGGACTTAATGGCTTTCTTTGCCTCAAACTTGATATCAAGGGGAAGGAGTTCAATTGCCCATTTCGCCACTCGACCAGTTGCATCTCTGTTGTGCAGAATCTCTGAAAGTGGAGCGTCGCTGACGACTGTAATGGAATGATCAGAGAAGTAATGAGCAACCTTCTTCATGGTCATGTAGATCCCATACACAAGCTTCTGATAATGAGGATATCTTTGCTTTGATGGAGTCAAAACTTCAGACAGATAGTACACTGGGCGCTGAACTTTGAAGGCTTTCCCTTCTTCTTCCCGCTCGACCGTAAGTACTGTACTGACGACTTGTCCCGTGGCTACAATATAAAGCAACATAGGTTCTTTACTGATTGGAGCAGCAAGCACCGGCTGGGTGGAGAGCAGAGCTTTTAGCTCGGCAAACGCTGCATCAGCTTCTGGAGTCCACTCGAACTTGTCTTCATCAGTCGGTAAAGAGGCAATGCCTTTTCATTGAGTCGTGAGATGAATCGACTTAATGCGGCCAAGCATCCAGTAAGTTTCTGGACATCGTGCACCTGCACGGGGCGTTTCATTCGGAGTATAGTGCCGATTTTTTCTGGGTTAGCGTCGATTCCTCGTTCGGAAACGAGAAAACCGAGTAACTTGCCACCAGGAACTCCGAATGTGCACTTTGATGGATTGAGCTTGATATCATACCTCCTGAGGTTGGCAAATGTTTCGGCGAGGTCAGTCAGCAGGTCGGAACCCTTTTGCGACTTGAGCACGATATCATCCATGTACGCTTCCACATTCCGACTGATTTGAGTGAGCAAACACTTCTGAATCATTCACATGAATGTGGCTCCGGCATTCTTGAGGCCGAATGGCATGGTGATATAGCAGAAGCACCCGAATGGAGTGATGAAAGCTGTTTTTATCTCATCGGGTCCGTACAGACGGATCTGATGGTACCCGGAATAGGCGTCTAGAAAAGACAATCTCTCGCATCCCGCAGTTGAGTCAACAATTTGATCGATGCGAGGGAGAGGAAAATGATCTTTCGGGCAGGCCCGATTGATGTGTTTGAAATCAATGCACATGCGGAGTGACTTGTCCTTCTTAGGAACCATGACGACATTGGCGAGCCAGTCGGAGTGATATATCTCTCGGATAAATCCTGCCGCCAATAGTCGAGCCACCTCCTCACCAATGGATTTTCTCTTCTGGACGGCGGACCATCGAAGATGCTCTTTGACTGGTTTTGCTGTTGAATCGACTCTAAGGCGATGCTCAGCCAGTCCCCTGGGAACACCCGGCATGTCAGCAGGCTTCCATGCAAAGATGTCCCAGTTCTCACGGAGGAACTGGATGAGCGCTTCTTCCTATTTAGGGTCGAGTGTTGTGGAGATATGGGTCGGAGCTGCATTGGGATCGGTCGGGTGAATGTGGACGGGTTTTGTCTCACTGGACGACTGAAACGCTGATTCGGTGGCAGGCTTCTTAGCCCGCAACAAATCACTCGGATCTGCATTTTTCTTATATCCCTCTAGCTCGACTGTTGTCACCTGGGAGTCGGCAATTTTCGAGCCTTTCTGGAAGCACTCTTCTGCTTTTTTGCGATCACCAGTGATAGTGATCACGCCTTTGGGGACGGGCATCTTCAGCTTGAGGTACACGTAACATGGTCGAGCCATGAACCGTGCGTAAGCTGGTCTCCCCAAAATAGCGTGGTAAGCGCTCTGAAAGTCTACAACTTCAAACGTCAGCTTCTCTTTGCGGAAATGCTTCGAGTCACCGAACACCACGTCCAGAGCTATCTGACCGAGCGACTCAGCTTTCTTTCTAGGTATAACTCCATGAAAACTCATGTTGCTGGTGCTCATTCGGGACATCGGAATGCCCATCCCTTTCAGCGTGTCCGCATACTATAAATTCAGTCCACTACCACCATCCATTAGCACCTTCGTCAGTTGAGTGCCTTCGACGACTCGGTCGACCACCAAAGCTTGCCTCCCAGGGATGGCTATATGAGTCGGGTGATCGGACTGGTCGAATGTAATGGGAGTTTGGGACCATCTCAGATAACTGGGCGTCGCCGGGGCGACCATGTTCACCTCACGGTTGATAACCTTTAGTCGGCTCTTGCTTTCCACATCCGCAAAGATCATCAGAGTGGAGTTAACATGAGGATATCCTCCCTCACTGTCCTCCTTGTATTCGGCTTTGTCTGACTCCTTTTCCTTGTCCTTGGGCTGTTTACCTTGGAACTGCTGGATCAGGAGCCTGCACTGCCGAGTGGTATGCTTCGGGTAAATGAAATTACCCTCTTCGTCTTTCTTCGTGTGGATGTGACACGGCAGATCCATCACGTCATTTCCTTCTTTATCCTTCACCTTCTTGGGGTTCCAGGATCCTTTGGGTTTTCCTTTGAACTTGCCCTGAGTCACGGCCAGAGCCTCTCCAGGAGCCGCTGGTTCGGCTTTCCATTTCTGCTCCTGACTGGAGTTTCCTTTCTCCGACTGACTCGGCTTGTACTTGCCGCTCCGGAGTCGGTCCTCCTCTTCGCCGTTGGCGTACTTGGTAGCAATTTCCATCATCCGACTCAGGGTCATATCTCCGGTCCGACCAAACTTCAAACTTAATTCTCTATTCTTAACACCATCCTTGAAGGCGCAGACTGCCTGATGATCAGACACGTTCTCCACGGTATGATGCAAAGTGATCCATCTCTGAATATACTCTCTTAAGGTCTCATTCGACTTCTGCACACAAACTTGCAGCTCTGTCAATCCAGCTGGTCACTTGCAAGTTCCCTCAAATGTTCTGACGAACACTCGGGAAAGATCTTCCCAAGTGTAAATGCTGCTTGGAGTTAACTGATTCAACCACGCCCTGGCTGAACCTTCCAACATGAGTGGTAAATGCTTCATAGCCACTTCATCATTTCCGCCACCAATCTGCACCGCCACTCGGTAGTCTTCAAGCCAAGTTTCAGGCTTAGACTCACCGGTGAACTTGCTGACTCTAGTCGCCAACCTGAAGTTGGGGGGAATCACCGCGGCTCTGATAGCTCTGCTGAAACATTCCGGACCAGAAACATGCACTCGGCTGCTAGTGGGCGCATCTCTGTCATGGCCACCTCGATGAGCCTTGTTCCGATCGACCAAGCCTTGCATGATGATGGATCGCGCGTCAAAGCCTAGTTCTCTGGGGTCGACCGGAGCTCTTCGTCCCACACTGAGCTGGCGCCTGTCATCTTGCTGCCGATGAGCGTAAGACCCACCCCTCGGGGGAGGAGTGGGCACTCGACGCCTATCGTCACGATCGTATCGGTCACCATATTGGTCCCGTCGATTCTCACGCCCTTCACGCTGCGGAGGCGATCTAGGGCTGTGAGCCGACTGAACCGTATTCGCAGCGACGGATCGACTGTGAATCCTGTTGCGTGACTGCGACACGGCTGAATTCTGATCACCCGCTGCTCGGAGCAAATCTCTAATCTGCATCAAGCCTCTGCCAGCCTCCGACTGAGAGGGCTGAATCGACTCCGCTATACGGGTTGCAGCTGCTAAATTCAGAATCGGGGTTCGATATACCTGAGTCAGCTGCGGGAAGAGTTGACATCGACTGGAGTCGGGTGCTCGTTGCCGCGCGCGCTCGTCGAGTGCTCGCTGGAGATTCTCCAGACGAGTGCGTTCAGCCAAGTTGGCCAAACGCGCCTCCTCCAAGGCACGAGCCTCGGGGGTTTCTCCTGCGATGGGAGTATGTAGGGCATCCATGTTCCTGCGGCGAAGTTCTTCTCTTTGTAGGGAGTTAAATGGCTCGGGTTGATATTCCTCATGGACATGAGCGGAGTCGCCTCCACCGTCCACCCCGTCGTCGTGGGGGAAGCCGGGAGGGCTATGAGGCCCGTTGACCATCAAGACCTCCGCCGCCGGATCGCTGCTGTCGCACTCGGATGCGGTCTCTACGGAGCCAGTCGACAGATCGAACGGGCCGTAGAGAGATTCGTCAGGCTCGATTGCCGCGACTTGGGTGGTGGCCGACTGGCGGGCCACCGCGTGCCTTACCCACCGTTGGAGCCTCGACCGACCAGAGCACTTGTGCTGGCGGGAAACTGGGAGGGAGGACGATAGGGGAGTTGACCGATAGGGAGTCGACGGCTGCCGCAGCAGAACACCGCGGACACACGCCCGAAAGTGCGTCGCCCCACGGACGGGGAGCGCGTCGATGTCGAGTGGAGCCTCCTGGAGCCAAGCGGAGTCATCGGCGATGAAGGTGAGCACGCCGAGACGGATCTCGCGACCCTCGACCAAAACTCCACGAGAAACCATGACGAAGACAATCGAAACAATTGCAACTTCTCCAGAAATCGCTAAGACACCTGCCCCACGGTGGGCGCCAACTGTCGTGGTTCTAAGTCTGACAGTAGAATAGGGGGTAGGTATGGAGAGGCAAGATCCTAGCTATGGAGCAGTTGTAAACACAAGGGATGTACGAGTTCAGGCCCTTCTCGGAGGAAGTAACAGCCCTACGTCTCGGAGCCCGGAGGCGGTCGACTGGATTATGAGTGTATGGATTACAGGGGTGCGAACCCTTTACACTGAGGAGGGGGGTGGCTTATATAGTGTCTGCCAGACCCCTCCGGCCCTCAGTTATGCAGGGTTAAAGTACATTAAAGCTAGGCGTTACTGGTAACGCCTTACATAAAGTGTCCTAAATGCCATAAAGACTACTTAAATACAGACCGTTTGGATGCAGAGTGGCTCTTGATCTCCTGATGGTCGAGTGAGTCTTTATAGTCGAGTCCTTTGAGACCGTCGAGTGAAGTCCCTCTTGGTCGACTGGAATGCAGTTTCTTCTGAGGGTGTCCTTGGGAAGGGTACTTAGGACAGGTCTATGACCCTACCCTAGGTACATGACTTCATCAGGTCATCCCTCCACCCCTCCACTGCTCCTATTATTCTCCACCGACTGCCGAACCACACCGCACTAGAACCAGTTAACCCTCGTACACCTCTCCGTCTGCGACTCTACTCCCGCGTCTTCCCATCTCTGGCTCGTTGCTGTCCGGGGCCTCGCTGTCGTCCACCACCTTGGATGCGCTCGGCGCGGCATGGTCAACATGGTCAACGAACGACACCATCGGAAGTAGACTATGCGTGGAGAGGCTGACAGCTGGGTCCACGGCCGCACACAAGGAAATGCCTCCTTATTACGCGCAAAATAATGATTCCTCCACCTGACATCTGGGACCCACTGGAAGGGCCTCTGTATTTCACGAAAAAATGTGCCCCCACTGACATGTCGGACCCACCAGCTATCTTCGCACGCAAGGAAGTGCCTCCTTATTACGCACAAAAAAATGAATACTCTCCCTGCCAGCTGGAACCCAACATAGTGGGAGGCTGACTTGTGGGCTTACCAAGTTGACGGGGACGGAGGGCTTTGTCAACTTAGTCAATATGAACGATTCTAGCTCCTGTTACCGTATGATGTTCATCCAACGGCCGTCGTGCTACTTCAACCTCTGGTCTTCTTGCTCCAGCCGCCCAAACCAGCGCCGGTCGTGCCGCGTGCTCCTGCCTCCATGGCCGACTGTGATGCCGCGGAGGCCTCACCGCCCCCACTACTCCCACCGCTGGCCAGGCCATCCCTCTACTCACCCACACCCCCTGTTATTCTGCGGCGACAGCAGCCTCACACCGCAGCCGAACCAGTGAACTCTCATACTCCTCTTCGCGTGGGCATCCACTGCTGCGTCTTCCCCGGCTCCGAGTCGTCCCCTTCCTAGGCCTCACCGTCGTCCACCGCTGTGGTGCTCTCGGCGCGGCATGGTCAACGTGGTCAAGGAATGACTTCCATCGAACGTGGACTATACGTGGAGAGGCTGACAGCTGGGTCCACGCCCGCAGCAAGGAAGTGCCTCCTTATTACGCGCAAAATAATGATTCCTCCACCTGACAGCGGGGACCCACCGGACAGGCCACCGTATTTCACAAAAAAAATGTTTCCCCTGATTGCTGGGACCCACCAGCTACATCTTCGCACGCAAGGAAGTGCGTCCGGGCAAAAAAAACGATTCGCCCCCTTTACTGCTGGGACCCACTAGCTACATCTTTGCACACAAGGAAGTGCGTCCGGGCAAAAAAATGATTTGCCCCCTGACTGCTGGGACCTACCAGCTACATCTTCGCACGCAAAGGAAGTGCGTCCGGGCAAAAAAAATACGATTCGCCCCTCTGACTGCTGGGACCCACCAGCTACATTTTCGCATGCAAGGAAGTGCCTGACAGTCGGGACCCACCTGGTCGAAGCGTACGTAGCGTTGTCATTCTGGTCGCGAACGTGTACGTACATACTGGTCGTTGTAGAGGCGCGCACGTGTCGTAGTAGAGGCGTGCACGTAGCATGTACACGTACGTACAGCAGTCATGGTGCAAGAAAGAAAATACGGCCACGTACATGCATACGGGCAGGGTCTCGAACGCCTACTCGCGCATACGCACGGTGAGGGCTCGTGTACATGGCTGGGTCGGAACAGAGAAACAGCGTTGTCGTCGTGTTCATGGGTTGGCAACGGAATGCGTCGTGTTCATGGGGAGGCAACGGAATGCGTCGTGTTCATCGAGAGGCAACGGAACGCGTCGGAGCCAACCGGCTTGGAGGGAACATGCGATGGAAACGAGGCCTGGCGTACCGCAGAACAGAGGAAACGGCCTTGTGTTCGATTGGCCAAGTTCGAAACGGGGTCCTGTTGATCGGGAGGGGTCTGACGTACTGCAAAACGGAGGAAACAGACCTCCTATGGTTGAAACCTGTTGATCGGGAGGGGTGTGGCGTACCGCAAAACGGATGAAACGGACTTGTGTTTGAGCGCTACGGTCGAAACAGGGGTCCTGTTCATAGGGAGGGGTGTGGCGTACCGCAAAACAGGACTTCACAGGATACTGTTGATCTAACCGTCGGCCTCCTCCAGCCTCCAAGGGCTACCGTCGACCTCCTCTAGCCGCCACGAGCTCCTGTTCATCCAGCCTCCACTGCGCGCCACTCCACCAGCTACTGTTCAACCACCCCTCCATCGTCTACTGTTCATCCAGCCCTCCACACCACGGGGTCCTATTCAACCATCCCTCCACGGGCACCCCTCCATCGTCTACTATTCATCCAGTCCTCCACACCACGGGGTCCTATTCAACCACCCCTCCACGGGCACCCCTCCATCGTCTA
>NC_041391.1:227969036-227982032 GCF_002162155.2 Triticum dicoccoides
CAGCATCGATCGGCTTCACTTAGTAGCAGTAGCGAAGGAATCGCTCGATAGGGTTCAGTTAACAGCCATCGATTGATCGCTCGGGTTCAGTAACGCATAGCCTGCAGTGCAATCACTCGTGTTCAGTTAGAGCCCAACGCCTCGCTCGGGTTCAGTTAGAGCCAACGCCTCGCACAGACACGCGTACGTGTACGAGAGAAACGCACATCGCTCGGCCCCCGACCTCCCACCGTAACTGACAACTCCCCGAAATTTTCCTCGCGCTCACTTCTACCACGGTTTTTTCTGTCATGGACGGCCCAAAGAATGTCATGCAGCTGCGTCTCCGGCCCGCCCAGGATGAAAAGCCCATTTTCTGTCATAATTTTTTGTCATAGAAGTAGGAGCCCACCACATCTATGATGATACCGGGTTCTGTCACAATTATCGTCATAGAAGTGTCATATGTATGACAGAAAAAAATTCGTTCGGCCCAAAATGTCACGGATGTGTCTTTTTTGTAGTGGGGGGTGCCGGCGATCTCCTTCGTTTGCTCCTATGACAGTACGTCGAAGAGAGCTTTGGAGCACGCCCGGAGCGGAGCCGCCGATGTCCCTCATCTGCTCCTGCGACAGTACGTCCAAGAGAGCTTCGGAGCGCCAGGAGGCCATGGTTGAAGTGGTGCCGACAGAAGGAAGGGACCAGAGGAGAATAAGTGTGGGTCTTTGGATATGGCTGGGAGCTGGGGCTCAAGTTAATATAGTGGGCGAATGGCAATGAGCCGCGGCAGAAGGATGGACAACTGGCGCTGGAGTAGGTTCGTCGGGCGTGAATGCGAAGTAAATACTGTAGCTAGCAGTACTGCTGGTACAGTAGTTTTCTTCAAGAAGCGGAATTCAACGAAGTCATGGTGGTTCCTTCATCCGAGCAACTTCAAAGTGGGAAGTGGGCCTGTGATTTGACGGCTCATTAGTCATTGTTACTGCGGCGCGACGACCTGGGTGACTCTCCCTTGGAGTTCTGCATGCATGGCAAGTGGACCAGGATGGTCGACGTCCCACATGTTGGCGAACAGAAGTATTCTTTCCGATATCGAGGAGCAAGGAAACTGCGTGGTATAGTATCACTGCTGATTGGTTTGCAAAAAAATAGTATCACTGCCGATTTATAATTATTTTTTATTTCTGATGAATGCTAGCGTTTCAACTCTTACGACGAAGGGTGCCAAACACGGCACGTGCTGGATGTCCCACACGTCAGCGAAAGGAGTGGGACATGAACAGCGTGGTAGAGCCCAACGTAAAAAAAACAGCGTGAGAGCGTCTCCACTTGTTCCCCTTCTGGGTCGGAGACCACACGTAGTAGTACTTAGTGGTATGAACGATACAAAGTGCGACCTGGAGAGAAAGACACGTCTAGTTGGAAGGTCTCGGGGCATACACGTAAACAAATATAAAAGTTAATATGTGCCTCCAACTAATATAGTAGTAGTAGAGTACTTAGGCACGTACTCCATAACATCACCGTGCATTGCACATACAACATTTAGTGGTAGTACGTAGTAAGAGACAAATGCCGCCTAAGAGTTCCCTTCTCGACCTACTTTTGGGTGTTTGGTAGAGTGTATGGAGGGTGCATGAGTCCACACTAGTTTAGCACAAATACACTAGAAGCATGCATGAAGAGAGCATGCATGAAGAGGGGTGTTGAGTTGAGCATGCATGAAGAGGGAACAACTATGCTGAGACGAGAATGCAACCAAACACACCCTATATGCCACGCATGTTCATATCATTTGTGCCTTTCTACTTCAGTTACTGCGCTACATTACTCAGGTTCGTACGTCCACTCCTAGGTACATGTCCGTCTGGTAGTTCCAGTCCCACATGTTCTTCATATAGATGGAATGATCCTTGCATAACACGTGCACCTTGATGCTAGATGTCTCACGTGTTGGCAAAGGATGAACAAAGCTCACGTAAAAAAATAGAGTGGAAGAACATAGATTCCGGACGACCGAGAAGGAGCAAGGAACCTCGTGGTGGAGCGTCTGTACTCATAATATTTAATATTATTCAGCGACATAAAATTAACCAATCATCTCCACAGTGGACTGGAAGAGTACGAAACACGGCAGCCCAGTGTAGTTACATCATACTAGTACATGGCTAACCCATGCTATCACCATATTTCTTGGCTTTCGTGCGACACCTATCTCTAGTAATCCAGCAGCCTGTATCACTTCTCCCTCCTCGTCTCTATCAAAGTGTGGCGGGCTGGCGCTTCTGCCATCTATTGAGGTCGGTTAACTATCACATGTTAGCGACATGCCAAGAGCATTCTAAAAAAAATTCCTTTCACGTTCCTTTTTTAAAAAGAAAAAAATCCTTTCATGTACGAATTTGCCTGTATGCTTTGAGCAACTTGCATGTCCTATACTGCTCCTGTTTGATACTCTAACTTAGCTAGAGGTTAGACTAACTCATGACTAACCCTGAACTAACTGTAGCCAAAGAGGTGTTTGGGTGACAAGGTTAGATTGACAATAAATGCACTTCATGGAGAGAGAAAAGTGATTTTTCAGTGGTCCCAATGAGAACTATCTCCAGTTAGCACCTCTTGGATGGGATAGTTTTTTTTGGTGGGTTCGGTGCAACTTGCTCCAATTTAAACCCTCATGCTTGGATACTTTAGGGATATTTGAGCCCCAACTAGGTCAAACAAACTCTAACCCATGGATCCAAACAGGGCCTATGGCCAGTCTCGACGCGGAGCAGTCGCGTGCACCGGGAAGCAGCGCTCTCTCGGCCGTCGCGCCACTTCAAAGCCGGCGCCAGTGAGAGGTCGCCTCCGCTTTGGTCGGGCATTAATGTGGCACTGACGCTCCAGGGCGACGCTGGCCGTTTCACGCGGGAAGCGTGCGCTGGCAAGGGAGTATAGGTTTTGAACCGTTTCAGGTGTAGTACTGGTAGTTTGCAGAACTACTCAATTATTGCACGGTTTCCTAAGAAATTGTGGTAAAAAACGTTACTCCACAGCCTGCTTCCCTTCTCCTTCCTCCTCCACCGCCCACGCACGTCCGCGGGAAGCGACTAGTCAACCCTTATATAGGAGTGCTAGCATAAAAAGATGCATGCATGACCACTAAAATTTCCATATTAAAGCGTCGCTCCGGCGGGAGTGTGGCGTATGCTGTTGTTGGGGAACATAGCAGAAATCCAAAAAATTTCCTACGAGTCACCAAGATGTATCTATGGCGAGACTAGCAACGAGGGGAAGGAGAGTGCATCTACATACCCTTGTAGATCGCTAAGCGGAAGCGATCAAGCGAACGGGGTTGAAGGAGTCATACTCGTCGTGATCCAAATCACCAGAGATCCTAGTGCCGAACGGACGGCACCTCCGCGTTCAACACACGCACAGCCCGGTGACGTCTCTGGTGCCTTGATCCAGCAAGGAGAGAGGGAGAGGTTGGGGAAGACTCAGTCCAGCAGCAGCACGACGGCGTGGTGGTGGTGGAGGAGCGTGGCAATCCTGCAGGGCTTCGCCAAGCACCGCGGGAGACAAGGAGAAAGAGAGGTAGGGCTGCGCCAGGGAGAGGTGGAAACTCTTGTGTTGGGCAGCCCCCAATACCTCAAGTATATATAGGGGAGAGGGAGGGGGCTGCGCCCCCTCTAGGGTTCCCACCCCAAGGGGTGCGGCAGCCCCTAGATCCCATCTAGGGTGCGGCCAAGGGGGGGAGAGGGGAAACTTGCCCCCCAAGTAAGGTGGAGGTGCCCCCTCCCCAAACCCTAGGCACCTTGGGCCTTGGTGGGGGGCGCACCAGCCCACCTGGGGCTGGTCCCCTCCCACACTTGGCCCATGCTGCCCTCTGGGGCCGGTGGCCCCACTTGGTGGACCCCCGGGACCCTCCCGGTGGTCCGGGTACATTACCGATAGCACCCGAAACTTTTCCGGTAACCAAAACAGGACTTCCCATATATAAATCTTTACCTCCGGACCATTCCAGAACTCCTCGTGACGTCCGGGATCTCATCCGGGACTCCGAACAACATTCGGTAACCACGTATATCTATTCCCTATAACCCTAGCGTCATCGAACCTTAAGTGTGTAGATCCTACGGGTTCGGGAGACACGTAGACATGACCGAGACAACTCTCCGGCCAATAACCAACAGCGGGATCTGGATACCCATGTTGGCTCCCACATGTTCCACGATGATCTCATCTGATGAACCACGATGTCGAGGATTCAATCAATCCCGTATTCAATTCCCTTTGTCTAGTTGTATAGTACTTGCCCGAGATTCGATCGTCGGTATCCCGATACCTTGTTCAATCTCGTTACCGGCAAGTCTCTTTACTCGTTCCGTAACACATCATCCCGTGATCAACCCCTTGGTCACATTGTGCACATTATGATGATGTCCTACCGAGTGGGCCCAGAGATACCTCTCCGTCACACGGAGTGACAAATCCCAGTCTCGATTCGTGCCAACCCAACAGACACTTTCGGAGATACCCGTAGTGCACCTTTATAGCCACCCAGTTACGTTGTGACATTTGGTACACCCAAAGCATTCCTACGGTATCCGGGAGTTGCACAATCTCATGGTCTAAGGAAATGATACTTGACATTAGAAAAGCTTTAGCATACGAACTACACGATCTTTGTGCTAGGCTTAGGATTGGGTCTTGTCCATCACATCATTCTCCTAATGATGTGATCCCGTTATCAACGACATCCAATGTCCATGGTCAGGAAACCGTAACCATCTATTGATCAACGAGCTGGTCAACTAGAGGCTTACTAGGGACATGGTGTTGTCTATGTATCCACACATGTATCTGAGTTTCCTATCAATACAATTATAGCATGGATAATAAACGATTATCATGAACAAGGAAATATAGTAATAATAACTAATTTATTATTGCCTCTAGGGCATATTTCCAACAGTCTCCCACTTGCACTAGAGTCAATAATCTAGTTCACATCGCCATGTGATTAACACTCACAGGTCACATCGCCATGTGACCAACATCAAAAGAGTTTACTAGTGTCACTAAACTAGTTCACATCATCATGTGATTAAGACTCAATGAGTTCTGGGGTTTGATCATGTTTTGCTTGTGAGAGAGGTTTTAGTCAACGGGTCTGCAACATTCAGATCCGTATGTACTTCGCAAATCTCTAGGTCATATTGTAAATGTTGCTTCCACGCTCCACTTGGAGCTATTCCAAATGGTTGCTCCACTATACGTATCCGGTTTGCTACTCAGAGTCATTCGGATAGGTGTTAAAGCTTGCATCGACGTAACCCTTTACGCCGAACTCTTTATCACCTCCATAATCGAGAAACATGTCCTTATTACTCCAAAGACAATTTTGACCGCTGTTTGGTGATCCACTCCTTGATCACCTTTGTACCGACGATCATGTCAAGGTACACATCAGGTGCGGTACTCAGCATGGCATAACGTATAGAGCCTATGACAAAAGCATAGGGGACGACCTTCATCCTTCCTCCTTCTTCTGCCGTGGTCGAGCTTTAAGTCTTAACTTCATACCTTACAACTCAGGCAAGAACTCCTTCTTTGACTGATCCATCTTGAACACCTTCAAGATCATGTCAAGGTACGTGCTCATTTGAAAGTACCATTAAGCGTTTTTGATCTATCCTCATAGATCTTGATGCTCAATGTTCAAGTAGCTTAATCCAGGTTTTCTATTGAAAAACATTTTTCAAATAACCCTATATGCTTTCCATAAATTCTACATCATTTCTGATCCACAATATGTCAACAACATATACTCATCAGAAATTCTGTAGTGCTCCCACTCACTTCTTTGGAGATACAAGTTTCTCATAAACTTTGTATAAACCCAAAATCTTTGATCATCTCATCAAAGCGCATATTCTGACTCCGAGATGCTTGCTCTAGTCCATGGAAGGATCGCTGGAGCTAGCATACCTTTTAGCATCCTTAGGATCGACAAAACCTTTCTGATTGTATCACATACAACCTTTCCTTACGAAAACTGGTAAGGAAACTCGTTTTGACATCCATCTGCCAGATTTCATAAATGCAGCTAATGCTAACATGATTCCGACGGACTTAAGCATCGCTACGAATGAGAAAATCTCATCGTAGTCAACTCCTTGAACTTGTGAAAAACTCTTCGCCACAAGTCGAGCTTCATAGACGGTGACATTACCGTCCACATCCGTCTTCTTCTTAAAGATCCATTTATCTCAATGGCTTGCCGATCATCGGGCAAGTCCACCAAAGTCTATGCTTTGTTCTGATACATGGATCCTATCTCGGATTACATGGCGTCTAACCGTTTGTCGGAATATGGGCCCACCATCGCTTTTCCATAGCTCGTAGGTTCATTGTTGTCTAGCAACATGACCTTCAAGACATGATTACTGTACCACTCTGAAGTAGTACGCATCCTTGTCACCCTACGAGGTACGGTAGTGACTTGATCCGAAACTTCATGATCACTATCATAAGCTTCTACTTCAATTGGTGTGGGCGCCACAAGAACAACTTCCTGTGCCCTGCTACACACTAGTTGAAGTGACGGTTCAATAACCTCATCAAGTCTCCACCATGCGCCCACTCAACTTTCCGAGACAAACTTTTCCTCGAGAAAGGACCCGATTCAAGAAACAATCCCTATTGCTTTTGGATCTGAATTAGGAGGTATAACCAACTGTTTTGGGTGTCCTGTGAAGATGCATTTTATCCGCTTTGGGTTCGAGCTTATCAACCTGAAACCTTTTCACATAAGCATCGCAGCCCCAAACTTTTAAGAAACGACAACTTAGGTTTCTCCAAACCATAGTTCAAACGGTGCCGTCTCAACGGAATTACGTGGTGCCGTATTAAAGTGAGTGTGGTTGTCTCTAATGCCCAACCCATGAACGATAGTGGTAATTCGATAAGAGACATCATGGTACGCACCATATCCAATAGGGTGCAACTATGATGTTCAGACACACCATCACACTATGGCGTTCCAGGTGGTATTATTTGTGAAACAATTTCTACAATGTCATAATTTCATGCCAAAGCTCATAACTCAGATACTCATCTCTATGATCATATCACAGACATTTTATCCTCTTGTCATGATGATCTTCAACTTCACTCTGAAATTACTTGAACCATTCAATAATTCAGACTTGTGTTTCATCAAGTAAATATACTCAGTATCTACTCAAATCATCTGTGAAGTAAGAACATAACGATATCCACTGCGTGCCTCAGCACTCATTGTACTGCACACATCAAAATGTATTACTTCCAACAAGTTGCTTTCTTGTTCCATTTTACTGAAAACGAGGCTTTCAGTCATCTTGCCCATGTGGTATGATTTGCATGTCTCAAGTAATTCAAAATCAAGTGAGTCCAAACGGTCCATTTGCATGGAGTTTCTTCATGCATATATACCAATAGACATGGTTCGCATGTCTCAAACTTTTCAAAAACGAGTGAGTCCAAAGATCCATCAACATGGAGCTTCTTCATGCGTTTCATACCAATATGACTTACATGGCAGTGCCACAAGTAGGTGGTACTATCATTACTATCTTATATCTTCTGGCATGAACATGTGTATCACTATGATCGAGATTCAATAAACCATTCATTTTAGGTGCAAGACCATTGAAGGTATTATTCAAATAAACAGAGTAACCATTATTCTCCCTAAATGAATAACCGTGTTGCGATAGACATAATCCAATCACGTCTATGCTCAACACAGACACCAAATAACAATTATTTAGGTTTAACACCAATCTCGATGGTAGAGGGAGCATGCGATGCTTGATCACATCAACCTTGGAAACACTTCCAACACATATCGTCAGCTCACCTTTAGCTAGTCTCCGTTTACTCCGTAGCTTTTATTTCGAGTTCCTAACACTTAGCAACCGAACCGGTATCTAATACCCTGGTGCTACTAGGAGTACTAGTAAAGTACACATTAACATAATGTATATCCAATATACTTCTATCGACCTTGCCAGCCTTCTCATCTACCAAGTATCTAGGGTAATTCTGCTCCAGTGGTTGTTCCCCTTATTACAGAAGCACTTAGTTTCGGGTTTGGGTTCAACCTTAGGTTTCTTCACTAGAGCAGCAGCTGATTTGCCATTTCATGAAGTATCCCTTCTTGCCCTTGCCCTTCTTGAAACAAGTGGTTTCACTAACCATCAACAATTTATGCTTCTTCTTGATTTCTACTTTCGCGGTGTCAAACATCGCGAATATTTCAAGGATCATCATATCTATCCCTGATATGTTATAGTTCATCACGAAGCTCTAGTAGCTTGGTGGCAATGACTTTGGAGAAACATCACTATCTCATCTGGAAGATTAACTCCCACTCGATTCAAGTGATTGTTGTACTCAGACAATCTGAGCACAAGCTCAACGATTGAGCTTTTCTACCTTAGTTGCAGGCTAAGAAACTCATCGGAGGTCTTATACCTCTTGACGTGGGCACGAGCCTGAAATCCCAATTTCAGCTCTCGAAACATCTCATATGTTCCACGACGTGTCGAAATCATCTTTGGTGCCTCAATTCTAAACCGTTTAACAATACTGAACTATCACGTAGTTATCAAAACGTGTATGTCAAATGTTCGCAATATCCACAGACGACGTTCAAGGTTCAGCACACCGAGCGGTGCATTAAGGACATAATCCTTCTACGTAGCAATGAGGACAATCCTCAGTTTTTGGACCCAGTCCGCATAATTTCTACTATCAACTTTCAACTAAATTTTCTCTAGGAACATATCTAAACAGTAGAACTAAAGCGCGAGCTTATGACATAATTTGCGAAGATCTTTTGACTATGTTCGGGATAATTAAGTTCATCTTATGAACTCCCACTCAGATAGACACCCTCTAGTCATCTAAGTGATTACATGATCCGAGTCAACTAGGCCGTGTTCGATCATCACGTGAGACGGACTAGTCAACGTCGGTGAACATCTTCATGTTGATCGTATCTTCTATACGACTCATGCTCGACCTTTTGGTCTTCCGTGTTCCGAGGCCATGTCTGTACATGCTAGGCTCGTCAAGTTAACCTAAGTGTTTCGCGTGTGTAAATCTGGCTTACACCCGTTGTATGTGAATGTTAGAATCTATCACACCCGATCATCACGTGGTACTTAAAAACAACGAACTTTCGCAACGGTGCATAGTTAGGGGGAACACTTTCTTGAAATTTTAATGAGGGATCATCTTATTTACTACCGTCGTTCTAAGCAAATAAGATGCAAAAACATGATAAACATCACATGCAATCAAAATAGTGACATGATATGGCCAATATCATGTTTCTCCTTTGATCTCCATCTTTGGGGCGCCATGATCATCTTCATCACCGGCATGACACCATGATCTCCATCATCATGATCTCCATCATCATGTCTTCATGAAGTTGTCACGCCAACGATTACTTCTACTTCTATGGCTGACGCGTTTAGCAATAAAGTAAAGTAATTTACATGGCGTTATTCAATGACACGCAGGTCATACAAAAATAAAGACAACTCCTATGGCTCCTGCCGGTTGTCATACTCATCGACATGCAAGTCGTGATTCCTATTACAAGAACATGATCATCTCATACATCACATATATCATTCATCACATCCTTTGGTCATATCACATCACAACACACTTGCTGCAAAAACAAGTTAGACGTCCTCTAATTGTTGTTGCAAGTTTTTACGTGGCTTCTATAGGTGTTCTAGCAAGAACATTACTTACCTATGTAAAACCACAACGTGATATGCCAATTTCTATTTACCCTTCATAAGGACCCTTTTCATCGAATCCGCTCCAACTAAAGTGGGAGAGACAGACACCCGCTAGCCACCTTATGCAACTAGTGCATGTAAGTCGGTGGAACCTGTCTCACGTAAGCGTACGTGTAAGGTCGGTCCGGGCCGCTTCATCCCACGATGCCACCGAAGCAAGATAAGACTAGTAGTGGCAAGAAAATTAACAACATCTACGCCCACAACTGCTTTGTGTTCTACTCGTGCATAGTAACTACGCATAGACCTGGCTCTGATACCACTGTTGGGGAACATAGCAGAAATCCAAAAAAATTCCTACGAGTCACCAAGATCTATCTATGGAGAGACTAGCAACGAGGGGAAGGAGAGTGCATCTACATACCCTTGTAGATCGCTAAGCAGAAGCATTCAAGAGAACGGGGTTGAAGGAGTCATACTCGTCGTGATCCAAATCACCGGAGATCCTAGTGCCGAACGGACGCCACCTCCGCGTTCAACACACGTACAACCCGGTGACATCTCCTGTGCCTTGATCCAGCAAGGAGAGAGGGAGAGGTTGGGGAAGACTCCGTCCAGCAGCAGCACGACGGCGTGGTGGTGGTGGATGAGCGTGGCAATCCTGCAGGGCTTCGCCAAGCACCGCGGGAGACAAGGAGAAAGAGAGGTAGGGCTGCGCCAGGGAGAGGTGGAAAGTCTTGTGTTGGGCAGCCCCCAATACCTCAAGTATATATAGGGGAGAGGGAGGGGGCTGCGCCCCCTCTAGGGTTCCCACCCCAAGCGGTGCGGCAGCCCCTAGTTCCCATCTAGGGTGCGGCCAAGGGGGGGAGAGGGGAAACTTGCCCCCCAAGTAAGGTGGAGGCGCCCCCTCCCCAAACCCTAGGCGCCTTGGGCCTTGGTGGGGGGCGCACCAGCCCACCTGGGGCTGGTCCCCTCCCACACTTGGCCCATGCTGCCCTCTGGGGCCGGTGGCCCCACTTGGTGGACCCCCGGGACCCTCCCGGTGGTCCCGGTACATTACCTATAGCACCCGAAACTTTTCCGGTGACCAAAACAGGACTTCCTATATATAAATCTTTACCTCCGGACCATTCCGGAACTCCTCGTGACGTCTGAGATCTCATCCGGGACTCCGAACAACATTCAGTAACCACGTATATCTATTCCCTATAACCCTAGCGTCATCGAACCTTAAGTGTGTAGACCCTATGGGTTCGGGAGCCACGTAGACATGACCGAGACAACTCTCTGGCCAATAACCAACAGCGGGATCTGGATATCCATGTTGTCTCCCACATGTTCCATGATGATCTCATCGGATGAACCACGATGTCGAGCATTCAATCAATCCCGTATTCAATTCCCTTTGTCTAGCGGTATAGTACTTGCCCGAGATTTGATCGTCGGTATCCCGATACCTTGTTCAATCTCGTTACCGGCAAGTCTCTCTACTCGTTCTATAACACATCATCCCGTGATCAACCCCTTGGTCACATTGTGCACATTATGATGATGTCCTACCGAGTGGGCCCAGAGATACCTCTGCGTCACACGGAGTGACAAATCCCAGTCTCGATTCGTGCCAACCCAACAGACACTTTCAGAGATACCCGTAGTGCACCTTTATAGCCACCCAATTATGTTGTGACGTTTGGTACACCCAAAGCATTCCTACGGTATCCGGGAGTTGCACAATCTCATGGTCTAAGGAAATGATACTTAACATTAGAAAAGCTTTAGCATACGAACTACACGATCTTTGTGCTAGGCTTAGGATTGGGTCTTGTCCATCACATCATTCTCCTAATGATGTGATCCCGTTATCAACGACATCCAATGTCCATGGTCAGGAAACCGTAACCATCTATTGATCAACGAGCTAGTCAACTAGAGGCTTACTAGGGACATGGTGTTGTCTATGTATCCACACATGTATCTGAGTTTCCTATCAATACAATTATAGCATGGATAATAAACGATTATCATGAACAAGGAAATATAGTAATAATAACTAATTTATTATTGCCTCTAGGACATATTTCCAACAGTTGTTACCTTCGGCCGGCCCATGGCTACCGGGCGACGGTGACCAGAGAAGAGGCGGCGGGAGGGGAATGAATGCAGCTACTGTTTGGGTTCGCCTTCCGGCTTAAATAAATGCGCAGCATCACGTGTACCCACGGGTGCACAAATTGTAATATACTCGTGTCTGCTTAAGTGGGCGTCACGTAACTGGTGTGTGTGTGAGAGAGAGATTCTGAGAGACAGAGTGCGTGTGTGCGACTCTACTCTTCGGACATGTACTCAACCTTTTGCATCGGGATATAAGTATAATGGTATTTACTTTAGCTAGTGATTTACGTGGCCATGTTAACGTGGTTGTGTCAAAAAAATGTCACTTCTTGCTCGTGATTTGCGTTATATAATTACAAGCAAGATTCTCGTGCATTGCACGGAACATCAATATGCATTTTTTTTACAAAACACCTATTGTGATTGACCCATGCAGGAGTAATCCCATGTGTCAAAACTAATGATATCTCGAGAATTTTATCAGAAAACTGGTATCTCGAGAACGTCATCGAAAAAATGAAAGATGAGAGATAAGGCGAGGAGGAGTGGAGCATGGTGGTGACTGGTGGTCGGAATGGGCGGAAGCATGGGGATGGACGGCGCCGGCAAGCAGCAGTGGCCACCATGCATGCTAGATTGTTGCAGAGACTTATTCCTTTTTTAATTGTTGAGCAATGAGGTTGCGGGAGATAATGATGTGGAGAGAGGTGTGGGTATCTTTTGTAAAATTATCATAGTCTGCTTTCTATCCGTCAGATATAGATCATACGGTCTGTATTACAAGATGGCAGGCACACGATCATCGCCAAATCGTTTTTTTATAAGGGTACAGATGATAAGTTTGCTGACTACTAAAGTAAAGTGGAATTTGTCCATGTTATGCAAGTAAATAAAGGTGATTGTTTATCATACGGGTAAGGTTGGATGAAGGGTGGTAGGAACAAATGCTCCGTCTAGAGCATGTGTGTGTGAGATGGAGTCTTAGTGTGTGTGTGGGGTGTGTGTGTGTGAGAGAGAGAGAGAGAGGAGAGAGAGAGATGGAGTCTTAGTTGTGTGTGTGTGTGATAGAGAGAGAGAGAGATGGAGTCTTAGTGTGTGTGTGTGGGGGGTG
>NC_041391.1:227982485-228019576 GCF_002162155.2 Triticum dicoccoides
AGCTAGAAGGAGATTGTTAAGTGTGAGTGTGTGTTTTACCCATCCAGGCGGAAGTTATGTGCACAAAAGAGGAGAACGATTCGATGTGGCCTTAGGATTGAGGGTAATTAACTACGTATGGAGACATAGAGACCTTGAACGTGCATGTGTGAGAGGTATACATGTATACGTGGGATGTGTGTGTGTGCGCGCACGCATGATCGAGATAAAAGAAATAAGACATAAGTCATAAGATCAACGACATGGGAGAGACGGATCGGTATGACAATATGCATGCATGTGAGAATGCAGGGAAGAAGGCCCGACAATTGAGCATGTGTTTTTGTCTTTAAGAGATAGTGGCGTGGGCTGGATCATGCATCTATGGCGAGCAGAGGGGGTGAGGCGCAACGATTGTGCAAAAGAGATCAACCTATAAATGCATATGTATGGATAGACATATATAGTGTGGGTTATAGGAAGCAAGACTCCGTGCGAGAAAGAAATGTTGACGGAGAAACTACAGATAGATACAGTGATGGAGATGCTAGCTAGAGGGACATCCGCTAGTTTGGGTGTTGGAGATGATCGTCGGGTGGTTCAAAGGGTGAAGTTATATATGTGTGTGAGAGGGCACTTGACTGCATGGAGAGAGAAACATAGTGTGCATGATAGGAATCAAGAGTGAGGGTGAGAAAGAAGGTTGATGGAGAAACAGATAAATAGAAAGATAAAGATGCTAGCTAGTGTGCATTAGAGATAGGAGTTGAGTGGATCAGAAGGCTAGGTTATGTGTGTGGGTGTGAGAGAGATAGAGAGAGGATGCATGTGAGTCACATACAAACACATATCAGAGAGAAATGAGATCTAGAGAGACGGAGTTTTGTGTCTGCGAGAGAGAAAGATATTTCACAATGAGAGTGTTAGCTAGAGAGACATATGAGGGAACGCAAGATATCTCTAGGGAGAGAGGGTGTGTGTGAGCGACATACAAGAGAACAATGGAGAAATATGAGACCCTGGGAGACAGAGTTCGTGTTTGTGTGTGAGAAAGAGATATTGAAGAGGAAGAGTCGTAGGTTCTCATATCTAAGGAGCGAAAGACATCTCTGTATGAGGGGTGTGCGAGTGGCACACATGGGAATAGTAGAGAGAAATGAGACCCCGGGAGACAAAGTTTTGTGTTTGTGTGAGAGAAAGAGATTCCACATGGAGAATCATAGTTAGAGACACATAGCAGGGAGCGAGATATACTTAGAAAGAGATAGAGTGATGAAGGTCGAGGGAGAGAGTACCGTCAGTGTGTTACGAAGATAAAAGATCATTGTCGACATATAGGTAGCACGAGAGATACCTGAGAGACGATGAACGCGTATAGGTCCAGAGAGATAGTCCTATATAAGCATGAGTGATAGCTATATGAGACGAATATCTGGATTAAAGGGGATTCAAATATTTAAACTGGAGATCACGACATCGATAATATCATAACGCAAATTGGTGTATCAAACATGCATATTCATTTGAATTTGGGCACACATGTAATGTTTATAGTTTAGCAATATTGGTGATCCATAGATTCTTCAATTACAAACAATGCATGGTTTATATGCAATTAATGTCTAAATGGGATTACACTATATGTTGCGTGTGTGAAACACATTATACATGTTTGACAAGTTAAAAAACACGCATGAAACACACATTAATTGGAGACAGTTACCGAGGAATGCATACATTGGATTTCAACATAAAGTGGTTTCAAATATTTGAAAATCCAAATTGATGGATACAACCTTATGAATCTGAGATCATGCCATTTGTAAACCATATTTATGTATAAATGGTGTTGTGCTTTTGAAAGTATATATAAAAAATGATGTATATAGAATGTAATTCCAATTGAAAATGGATCCCGCCCGAAAAAAATAGAATACAAACGGGATTCAAATTGAGTTGGCACGGTAAACATGCACTCTGCAAAATTTGAACGAAGCGGGGAAGTCGCAGTAACCGCCCGAAACCAAAATCTGCGAGATGGAAATTACTACTGCCTATCCCTGCCACGCAAAGCCTATCTGCTGGATTTCTATAGGTTTCGATAGGGGTAGGTTTGTAATTTCACCCAAACGTGACGTAACCGCCTCTCACCCGGAGTCATACACGGTGGGCGCCAAAACACAGTGTGTCCTCGGCTGAAATCGACTCCCTCCCTGATTCATATTCATACACGGTGGGCGCCAAAAACAAACTCTCGTCGGCAAATATTTGGTGTATGTGAGATTACCGTCCTATCCCCAACCGACTAATGTTGCTGTGATATAGTAGAAATTTGAAATGGGGGCTCAGTTTGTAAATTTCCTCGCATTTGAGACAAGCGCGCCCTGAATACATGGTTCCCCCCTTCCTCTCTACCTCCCTTTTCCCCATTCGTACTCCGTGGGCGCCAAAACACCCTCCCCACCCCACCCTCCTCCGTCCGCCACCGTCCGCCACCCCATCCACCGCCGTCCTCCTCCACCATGTCGGAGCTGATACCCCGACGCCGCCGTCCATTACAAGAGATCGACCTCTCTCATCCGCGCCTTCGGACCGGGATCCTTGCATCCCGTCCTCTCGCTTCATCCCCGTCGTCGTCCACCTTGCCGGCGCCGCTCCTACGACTGTCTCGTCCACCGCCCCGCCGCCACTGTCCACCGTCCTAGATCTGCTTCCACGCTGCCGACAGCCATCGTTACCGCAACACTGTCAAATTCTCGGTAGTTGCATACACGGCGCCGCACCAGAGGCGGTACTCTTTCGTATCTGCTCAACTTATTTATCACAGCAAGAAAATAGATCGCCACAGCTTTACTCTGATTTCTTGTCTTGGTTGCGAAGTTGCCTTTGTCCGGTTTGCACCTTTAGATCTGCCATGGCACGCTCAACACTATACTCCCAATGCTTATGGTTTTCCCCTTTTATATTCCACACTAGTTAAATCACAGTAGACTAAATTTCAAAATTGGGTCAGTCGATTTTTCAGAGCTCGCCGGAGTTCGTCGGTGCGATCGAAGGGGCTCGGGTGGTTGCGGGGCCTCGCTGAATGAAGAAAACTCGACGCGGGTGGGGGTTGGGGCGCGGGTGGGGGGTGGGGGTGGCGGAGGAACACAGGCGGTGGGGGCCGGTGGTCCGGCCGGCGGCCCGTGCGGTGTTCTGTATGGGAAGAATCAGAGACGAGGAAGAAGAAGGGTTAGGAGACGTAGGATCTTCATCCAACCACCTAAAATGGTCGAGAGACAGCTGGGAGTTGCATTCTTAATACGCTCTGGTTCATCATGTGTGGGAACTGCGCAACCAACATTTTATTATCCAAAATCCGCTTGCTCTTCTTTACCATGTTCGATAGAGCTGGCCTATACGTGATCGATAGGCTTTCAATTACTAGCGGCAATACAACACCATATTTTCAAGCCAGTTCCACTTTCCTGATTTATATATCGTGGTTATGGTGTACCCCTGTTATGTACACTATGATCTGCCTAGTTGATGTGTGCTCTTGTTATCATGATTTGGCAATAAACTCTCTATACAGTATATTATGAACCTATCATCTGCCAGCTATCCTTACTTCTGGAGCCTATTTTTTTGTGTACTTGTGCCAGATTATATAAATGCACACACCATATTACAGCACACACGAGCTCTCTCATCAGAATCTAGTGATAGCACATAAGTGTTTACAGGGGCGCCCCTATATTAGAATATCATCTGCATTACAAAGATAATCTCACAACTATTTATGTTTTCATGGTTCTCAGATATTATACGCAATTACAGTGAATATCAGAATGCGCGCATCAGAAGAATATTGTGGAACACTGCAATGACTTACAAAATTGGCACCAAGGCATTGAGTGCCATTCTGGAAGCAATGAAACTCGTATGCTCCCCACCTGTTGATTCTTGTTCAGAATATCATCCTAATGACTATTCTAACCTCGAGGAGTCAAAGGCAGATGGCATGTCCTGTTCATCCATCAAGGTGCCTATTCGAATTTGGCAAGGTTTTATTGATTGCACGTATCTTGCATATGTTGTCTTGCATTTCTTCTACTTAGTTGCGCCGCCATCTGCTTAGTTTACTCATCATATAACTCGAGATGCCATGCCCATCCATTATCAATACATATTCCATCTATCATCATACCATGTGTTTCCACTCAAATGTTGTTCTTGTGCATCAGACATCAAAAAGGAAGAGGGTGATTGTTGAACCTGAAGGAGCACCAGCAAAGTCCTTGAAAAACGTGGTGGTGCCGGAGAAATCAGACAGCGCCCCACTTATATTGGCTGTACAACCAGTGACACAAAACATAGGACCGACTCCAGCAGACTGTACCCATACTTCACTGGCCACACCACTAGCCCCGCCACACAGGACCTGCACTCCAGCAAAAGGTATACCGATTTCATTTGCCATAGCACCAGCCGTACCACAGAAAAATCCCACTCCAGCAAAAAGTACAGCAAGTCCACCGGCCGAAGACCTATCCCAACTGCAGAGACGACCAATTCCTGCAGATTGGAACCCCATTCCATTTATTCCCAGTTTAAAAGACAATGCTTTCAATGTTGTTAGGGACTACGTGCATATATTCCCATCATGGGAAGATTATAGTGAAGACAAACACCATTTTCACATCTTCCTGTCCAACTTACGTGTAAGTGCTATTATTCATGGTTATTATTTTCCTGTTTTCTGCTGATCGAACACATCAATGTTTTACATTACATTGTTGTAACTAGGCTAGGGTCAATCTGGATAGTCATGACGAGCAAAGCTTGCTTGTTCTTTTCAAGGAAGCATTGCAGCAGTATCTGTGTTACCTGAGGAAATCACACTTTGATGGCAAATCTATAAACGAATTTTCGGTGAAGTCTCCTGTGCTAAATTTAGAAGACATTGAATGGAAAAACCTTGTTATGCACTGGTCTCATTCCCAGGATGAGGTACTGTCTATGAAATCACATGACAATTTGAACTTCTACTTTTCCGCATGTGCCTTACGGATCTTTTTTGCAGGAAATCTGCTCGAAGAAGAATTCCAGTTTGAAAAGAACGACAGGATATTCTTGTTAGTACCTGTTGTCCTGTATCACTGTACTTGCATACATACCTGGTTCATTATGTGACAGCAGTATGCATGATAGCTTGCTTATCAATTGTTCGCTCAAAATTATCTGATCTGTATGAATGGTTACATTAGTGTAGAATTATCCAATGCTAATGATTTTTTTAGCTCTGCATTGTTCTTGTAAGTACATGATGTCCTTTATCAGTGTACTTATATTGACAGGTAGTTGTTCATGTACCATCACTCTGCAGCTTATTTTCCTTTGCCCTCCATTTTCTACACATCAGATCTATATTTGCTCTTACCATAAGGTTGGTATTGAAGAAGTTTAGCTGTGCATTGCTCTTGGCTGTGCCTTTTGCCTATATCGCTGCACACACATTTATAGCTACTTGGTTATGTAGCATCACTCTTCATCTTATCTTAAATATTCTCCATTTTTCGTATATTATCACATCTATATTTACTCTTAACAAAATGTAGAATAAAGTCAATGCTTATGAAGAAGATTCTATGCTAAACTTCTTGAATTGCCCCCCCCCATCAACATGGACAAGGGCTTTATAGAGCCTGTCTTCACCAGTAATGTAAGTTTGTCCTTCTCAAGCCTTCAAACCTTGTTGTGTATATTTGGTTAGGCATGACTGCAAAAGCTGTTTATTTTTGGTGTTTGCATCAAATTGCATGTTTAAAGTTTATTATGTACATAAACAAAAGTTTGTCCTTCTCAATTTAAGTTTTCAGTTGTACAACCAAGTTCCTTCTTCATACCATGTAAATTAAACTATACAGAGCAAGTGATCTTCTTTTGCACTGCATGTATGCTTCTATTCTTCATCCGTAATCCAGTGGTGTGGTGAACCTACCCACTACAGCACAATGTCATATTCTGCAATGTCTTAACTATGAACAATGTCATATCATTCTACTATTATTTAAACCGTCTCTTTATTTGCCAATCTAAAATAGGATAAATTGACAGCACACTAACCATTGATACTTATGAGTTCTTGATATGTAATCCAGTGGTGTCGTGAAGCTGCCAACTCCTTCACAATGTCATTTCCTACCATGTCTTGACCTGAACAATACCATATTGTGTTAATGCAATTTTAAACTGTGTCACTTTATTCGTCAGTAAGAAATGTGATGAATTGTCAGCACTGATACTTTTATGTGCAAAACCTGTCATCTGTCTGCTTGTTTATCTTTTAGAGTAAGGAAGGTATAAGTGTTGAACAAGCGCAGTCTCATCATCTTGCTCAGCTGCTTGCGCTGCAGCTCCCCAGCAGGGCTAACCTTTCTTGAACTCTATTGAAGTGCTGTTAGTTTTGTATATTATTTTGTCGGCGTGTTTATTTGCACTGGTGGCGATCTTTGATGCCCAGTGTATGTAATCTGCTGTCTGCTTGTGCTTTATTATCATAGTGTCGAACTTTGATGCCCCGTGGATGTAATATGTCATAATTTCTTTATTGTATAGTCTAAGTTTTTTCTTATTCACGATGCTGCAGTTATTTTACTGTATATATATCATGTCTTTGCAGTAAACCGGCCAAACCGTAAAATTATGGTACATAATTGGGCCGTCATGCAATCACGATGTGTGAATCATGGGCCCCGTCAAACTGGCCCACCAGTAGATTCGGGCCTTTAATAGGCCGAGTAACCCCCGACCCTCTTTTCGCATGGAAACTCAATGGGCTTTTAGGAGGCTGAGAAGTAGGTTGGGCCTGAAACATGCCGAATAGCTCACGGGCCGGCAGCAGCCCGGGATGGACCCGGCCCATGATTGTGCGAATCAATTCATGGGCTTTTAACAGGCCAAAGTTGTCTCGGTCCTTGTTTGGCCCAATCAGATATCGGCTGCGAGCAGGCCGGATGCAAACCGGGCCGTAGTTAGGCCCAACTATATGACGGGCTTTTAACAGGCCGAAATTAATATAGGGACGAAATGTTAAACGGGCCCTTAATAGGCCGAAACTAATATCAGGCCGAATTACTAAATGTGCCTTTAGCAAGTGGGCCCAAAAGCATAGCGTCCAGTTAACGGGCCGAATCTGATATGGGCCATAATTGATCCCAAAGCCTCTTAAAGGGTCGGACCTGATCTGGGCCATGATTTGGCCCAGAAAGAGGGAGGCTTTTAATGGGCCGGATCTTATATGGGCCATTATTAGGCCCGGAACGTGGCAGGCCATTAATGGACCGGATCAAATATGGGCCGGCATTTGGCCCAAAACATGGCAGCCAGTTAATGGGCCGGCCTACTAGGGTCCTCAAAATCTTGTGGGCCTACAGCTGGGCCGGCCCATTAATGTCGGCGAAATCTCGTGGGCCTTTAGCTGGGCCGGCCCATTATAATCCGCAAGAATTTTGTGGGCCTTTACCTGGGCCGGCCCATTATGGCACACAAAAATCTTGTGGGCCTTTACCTAGGCCGGCCTATTATGGCCCGCGAAATCTTGTGGGCCTTTAGCTGGGCCAGCCCATTATGGTTCGCAAAATCTCGTGGGCCTTTAGCTGGGCCAGCCCATTATGGTCTGCAAAATCTTGTGGGCTTTTAGTTGGGCCGGCCCATTTAAACTTGATGGGCCGTGCCACATGTCGACGTATCATAGGCGCCTTCTGTCCAATGAGTGGATGACATCTGTCCCAATGATGAGCCGACACGTGTTTCCTCCAGCCAATGATGATTTTACATGTGGAAAATCCCCATTGGTCGGGGCTGTTAACGGGTTATCAGATCCAAAACCCAACCCGATAGCTTAACGGCGTTCCGTTACGGTGGATGCCACGTGTCGGTCACCCTTGACGAAGCACTTCTGTGACGCATGATTTATCGTCATGGAAGTGGACATTTCCGTGATGATATTTTTGGTAATGTCATGGAACACTTCTACGACGGCACAGGTATGACTATCTTGATTCTGTCATAAAATCGTCATGGATGTACATGCATGACAAAAAACGCGACCTACTGTGACAAACATGTATCATCACGGAAGTGTATTTTTTGTAGTGAATTGTACTTTATTAGATATGGTGCGATCTATCATGTCTCTTACTGATTTACCACTATCGTTTTGGGGTTATGCTTTAGAGACGCCTGCATTCACGTTAAATAGGGCACCATCTAAATCCGTTGAGACGACACCTTATGAACTGTGGTTTGGCAAGAAACCCAAGTTGTCGTTTCTGAAAGTTTGGGGCTGCGGTGCTTATGTGAAAAAGCTTCAACCTGATAAGTTCGAACCCAAATTAGAGAAATGTGTCTTCATAGGATACCCAAAGGAGACTGTTGGGTACACCTTCTATCACAGATCCAAAGGCAAGATATTCGTTGCTAAGAATGGATCCTTTCTAGAGAAGGAGTTTCTCTCGAAAGAAGTGAGTGGGAGGAAAGTAGAATTTGATGAGGTAATTGTACCTTCTCCTGAATTGCAAAGTAGTTCATCACAGAAATCGGTTCCAGTGATTCCTACACCAATTAGTGAGGAAGCTAATGATAGTGATCATGAAACTTCAGATCAAGTTACTACTGAACCTCGTAGGTCAACCAAAGTAAGATCCGCACCAGAGTGGTACGGTAATCCTGTTCTGGATGTCATGTTACTAGCCCATAACGAACCTACGAACTATGAGGAAGCAATGATGAGCCCAAATTCCGCGAAATGGCTTGAGGCCATGAAATCTGAGATGGGATCCATGTATGAGAACAAAGTGTGGACTTTGATTGACTTGCCCGATGATCGGCAAGCCATCGAGAATAAATGGATATTCAAGAAGAAGACTGACGTTGACGGTAATGTTACTATCTTCAAGGCTCAACTTGTTGCGAAAGGTTTTCGACAAGTTCAAGGAGTTGACTACGATGAGACTTTCTCACCCGTAGCGATGCTTAACTCTGTCCGAATCATGTTAGCAATTGCCGCATTTTATGATTATGAAATTTGGCAAATGGATGTCAAAACTGCATTCCTGAATGGATTTATGGAAGAAGAGTTGTATATGATGCAACCAGAAGGTTTTGTCAATCCAAAGGATGCTAACAAAGTGTGCAAGCTCCAGCGATCCATTTATGGACTGGTGCAAGCCTCTCGGAGTTGGAATAAACGTTTTGATAGTGTGATCAAAGCATATGGTTTTATACAGACTTTTGGAGAAGCCTATATTTACAAGAAAGTGAGTGGGAGCTCTGTAGCATTTCTAATATTATATGTGGATGACATATTATTGATTGGAAATAATATAGAATTTCTGGATAGCATAAAAGCATACTTGAATAAAAGTTTTTCAATGAAAGACCTCGGTGAAGCTGCTTATATATTGGGCATCAAGATCTATAGAGATAGATCAAGACGCTTAATTGGACTTTCACAAAGCACATACCTTGATAAGATTTTGAAGAAGTTCAAAATGGACCAGTCAAAGAAAGGGTTCTTGCCTGTATTACAAGGTGTGAAGTTGAGTGAGATTCAATGCCCGACCACTACAGAAGATAGAGAGAAAATGAAAGTCATTCCCTATGCTTCATCCATAGGTTCTATCATGTATGCAATGCTGTGTACCAGACCTGATGTGTGCCTTGCTATAAGTATAGTAGGGAGGTACCAAAGTAATCCAGGAGTGGATCACTAGATAGCGGTCAAGAAAATCCTGAAATACCTGAAAAGGACTAAGGATATGTTTCTCGTTTATGGAGGTGACAAAGAACTCGTCGTAAATGGTTACGTGGATGCAAGCTTTGACACTGGTCCGGATGACTCTAAGTCGCAAACCGGATACGTGTTTATATTGAACGGTGGAGCTGTCAGTTGGTGCAGTTCTAAGCAGAGCGTCGTGGCGGGATCTACGTGTGAAGCGGAATACATAGTTGCTTCAGAAGCAGCAAATGAAGGAGTCTGGATGAAGGAGTTCATATCCTATCTAGGTATCATACCTAGTGCATCGGGTCCAATGAAAATCTTTTGTGACAATACTGGAGCAATTGCCTTGGCGAAAGAATCCAGATTTCACAAGAGAACCAAGCACATCAAGAGACGCTTCAACTCCATCCGTCATCAAGTGTCGGAAGGGGACATAGAGATTTCCAAGATACATACGGATCTGAATGCTGCAGACCCGTTGACTAAGCCTCTCTCACAAGCAAAACATGATCAGCACCAAGACTACATGGGTGTTAGAATCATTACAATGTAATCTAGATTATTGACTCTAGTGCAAGTGGGAGACTGAAGGAAATATGCCCTAGAGGCAATAATAAAGTTGTTATTTATATTTCCTTATATCATGACAATGTTTATTATTCACGCTAGAATTGTATTAACCGGAAACTTAGTACATGTGTGAATACATAGACAAACAGAGTGTCACTAGTATGCCTCTACATTGACTAGCTCGTTAATCAAAGATGGTTAAGTTTCCTAGCCATAGACATGTGTTGTCAATTGATGAACGGGATCACATCATTAGAGAATGTTGTGATTGACTTGACCCATCCATTAGCTTAGCACTATGATCGTTTAGTTTATTGCTATTGCTTTCTTCATGACTTATACATGTTCCTGTGACTATGAGATTATGCAACTCCTGAATACCGGAGGAACACTTAGTGTGCTATCAAATGTCACAACGTAACTAGGTGATTATAAAGATGCTCTATAGGTGTCTCCAATGGTGTTTGTTGGGTTGGCATAGATCGATATTAGGATTTGTCACTCCATGTTACGGAGAGGTATCTCTGGGCCCTCTCGGTAATGCACATCACTATAAGCCTTGCAAGCAATGTGACTAATGAGTTAGTTGCGCGATGATGCATTACGGAATGAGTAAAGAGACTTGCCGGTAACGAGATTGAACTAGGTATTGAGATACCGACGATCGAATCTCGGGCAAGTAACATACCGATGATAAAGGAAACAATGTATGTTGTTATGCGGTTTGACCGATAAAGATCTTCATAGAATATGTAGGAACCAATATGAGCATCGAGGTTCCGCTATTGGTTATTGACCGGAAGTGAGTCTCGTTCATGTCTACATAGTTCTCGAAACCGTAGGGTTCGCACGCTTAACGTTCGGTGATGATCGGTACTATGAGTTTATGTGTTTTGATGTACCAAAGGTAGTTCGGAGTCCCAGATGTGATCATGGACATGACGAAGAGTCTTGAAATGGTCGAGACATAAAGATTGATATATTGGACGACTATATTCGGACACCGGAAATATTTTGGGGAAGTTTCGGATAAAATTGGAGTGCCGGAGGGTTACCGGAACCCCCGGGGGAACTAATGGGCCATATGGGCCTTAGTGGAGAGAGAGAGAGGGGCGGCTAGGGAAGGCCGTGCGCCCCCTCCCCCTTGGGTCCGAATTAGACTAGGGAAGCGGGGGCGGCGCCCCCCTTTCCTTCTCCCTCTCTCCCTCTCCTTCCTTCCCCCTCTCTTCCCTTGTTGGAAACCTACTAGGAATAGGATTCCTAGTAAGAATCCTACTTGGGGCGCGCCCCATGAGGGTCGTCCGGCCTCCCCCTTACTCCTTTATATACTGGGGCAGGGAGGCACCCTAGAACACACAAGTTGATTGTTTAGCCGTGTGCGGTGCCCCCTCCACAGGTTTCCACCTCGGTCATATCGTTGTAGTGCTTAGGCGAAGCCCTGCGTTGGTAACTTCATCATCACCGTCATCACGCCGTCGTGCTGACGAAACTCTCCCTCAACCTCAGCTAGATCTAGAGTTCGTGGGACGTCACCGAGCTGAACATGTGCAGATCGCGGAGGTGCCGTATCTTTGGTGCTAGGATCGGTCGGATCGTGAAGACGTACAACTACATCAACCGCGTTGTCATAACGCTTCCGCTTTCGGTCTACAAGGGTACGTAGAAAACACTCTCCCCTCTCATTGCTATGCATCTCCTAGATAGATCTTGCGTGTTCGTAGGATTTTTTTTGAAATTACTGCGTTTCCCAACACATAATGCGGCAACGCGGCCGCCTGCATTGGTTGAAGGCGAGCGAGACTCTGACAGCGCTTTCCAAGATTCAGGCATCTCATCCCGCGTGCAAGAACCGCCTGGTTTCCCTTAATGTCAATGGTGTGTTGGTCTTCGACGAAATCGGGCTTAGCCAAGGCCGCTTTTGATCACTTCTCTAATGCCCTGGGCGCGCTTGGGGAGAGATCTTTCACCCTCAATCTCGGAGCCATTGGCCACCCGCGAGCGTTCGACCTCTCCTCCCTTGAGGAACCATTCTCCCATGACGAGATTTGGGAGGCTATCAAGAAGCTTCCCTCTGGCAAGTCGCCCGGTCCGGATGGGTTCACGGCCGAATTCCTCCGTTCTTGTTGGGACATCATTAAGTAAGACCTGTGCGACGTCTTCAACAAGCTATATTCTCTTATTGGCCAGGCTTTCCAATGGCTCAACGAGGCCCTAATCACTTTGTTGCCAAAAAATCCCGACGTGGCTACTCTCTTCGACTATCGCCCTATCAGCCTTATCCACCATGTGGCCAAGATCTTCGCCAAGGTCCTTTCACTTTTCCTTGCTCCACGGCTTGGGGAACTCGTTTCCGCCAACCAAAGTGCCTTCATTGCCGGGAGAAGCGTCCATGACAACTTCCTTCTCGTCCAGCAAATGGCATGACGCCTGCACCAACTCAAGCTTGATATTGCTTGGGCTTTTGACTCTGTCTCCTGGCCCTTCCTTCTCCAGGTTCTTCAACACTTAGGCTTCGGCCCACGGTGGCACGAGTGGGTATCCATCCTCATATCCATAGCCTTTATGCGCGTCTTGATCAACGGCACCCCAGGCCCGCCTATTGCCCATTGCAAAGGCCTTCAGTAGGGAGATCCTATTTCCCCGATGCTTTTCATCTTGGTGATTGATGCCCTGAACTCGCTACTACAGCAAGCCGTGGCATCCGGTGTCCTTAAACGGCTTACTCACCGCCACACTGCTTCCATCCCCCTCTTCACGGATGATGTGGTTTTTGCCACCCCGATACCTCTGAGCTAACCACAGTCAGTAAGCTCTTGGACCTCTTTGGGGATGTCTCTGGTCTTCGCACAAACTTTGGCAAGTGCTTGGCCGTACCTATCCAGTGCACTACCCCCGTTGTGAACTCCATTGGCACGGCCCTGGCATGCCCGACTGCCTCCTTCCCTGTCCACTACTTAGTCCTCCCTCTCTTCCTTCGAAAGGTCCCCCCCTCCCACCTGATGCCCCTCATTAATAAGCTCCTCCGCAAGCTCGCCACTTGGAAGGCAACACTTCTTTCACGCGCCGAGCACCTGACCCTGGCCCGGCAGGTGCTATCTGCTATGCCCGTGCATATCCTCCTCGCCATGGCGCTTTCTCCCCCGATCCTCAAGAAGGCCAATAGAACCATCAGAGATTTTCTTTGGCATGACCGGAAGGACGCTCGCGCCGGCTCTTGACTCGTCAGTTGGTGAAAGTGCAACTATCCCTAGGTGGTTTTGGTAATTCATAACAACATATAGCTCATTGAGCTAATGCTATTCCAAGACCATTATTTCAGGAAAGCTCAATGAATGGCATGGCATGGATGATGAAAGTGGATCCCTCAAAATACTAAGGACAAAGGATTGGCTCAAGCTCAAAAGCTCAAGACTCTTCATTTTACATTTTAGTGGTCCAAGATCACATTGAGTCTATAGGAAAAGCCAGTACTATCAAGGAGGGATGGGGTGTTGCTTAATGAGCCTCTTGCTTCATGTGCTTAGTGATATGCTCCAAAACCCTCAACTACTTTCCCACATCCACAAATGACCTAAACCCAAAGCCAAAATCAGTCACACTGATTCTTCCTATCCGGCGCCACCGATTCCAAAAGTCATAGCCACTGCCACAAACCCTAAGCAAATCGGTCTTACCGATAGGGATCTCGGTCTCACCGAGATGGGGTTGTAATCTCTCTGTTTCCCTTCGTAACGTTTTGGTCTAACCGAAGTGAGCGATCGGTCCCACCGAGATTGCAATGTAAACTCTCTGTTTCCTTTTTGTAACATTTCGGTCTCACCGAAAAGAGCAAATCAGTCCCACCGAGTTTACCTGACCAACTCTCTGGAAAGCTTATTACCAAATCGGTCTCACCAAGTTTGTGTAATTGGTCTTACCGAGATTACGTTATGCCCTAACCCTAACCTAATCGGTCTCACCGAGATGCATGTCAGTCCCACCAAAAATCACTAACGGTCACTAGGTTTACTAAATCGGTGCGACCGAGTTTAACGATTCGGTCCCACCGAGTTTGGTAAATTGTGTGTAACGGTTAGATTTTGTGTGGAGGCTATATATACCCCTCCACCTCCTCTTCATTCGTGGAGAGAGCCATCAGAACGAACCTACACTTCCAACTTACCATTTTTGAGAGAGAACCACCTACTCATGTGTTGAGGCCAAGATATTCCATTCCTACCATATGAATCTTCATCTCTAGCCTTCCCCAAGTTGCTTTCCACTCAAATCTTGTTTCCACCAGATCAAAAACCTATGAGAGAGAGAGTTGAGTGTTGGGGAGACTATCATTTGAAGCACAAGAGCAAGGAGTTCATCATCAACGCACCATTTGTTACTTCTTGGAGAGTGGTGTCTCCTAGATTGGCTAGGTGTCACTTGGGAGCCTCCGACAAGATTGTGGAGTTGAACCAAGGAGTTTGTAAGGGCAAAGAGATCGCCTACTTCGTGAAGATCTACCGCTAGTGAGGCAAGTCCTTCGTGGGCGATGGCCATGGTGGGATAGACAAGGTTGCTTCTTCGTGGACCCTTCGTGGGTGGAGCCCTCCGTGGACTCGCGCAGCCGTTACCCTTCGTGGGTTGAAGTCTCCATCAACGTGGATGTACGATAGCACCACCTATCGGAACCACGCCAAAAACATTCGTGTCTCCAATTGCGTTTGAATCCTCCAAACCCTTCCCCTTACTTTCTTGCAAGTTGCATGCTTTAATTTCCGCTGCCTATATACTCTTTGCATGCTTGCTTGAATTGTGTGATGATTGCTTGACTTGTCCTAAAATAGCTAAAATCTGCCAAACTCTAAAATTGGGAAAAGGTTAAGTTTTTATTGGTCAAGTAGTCTAATCACCCCCCCTCTAGACATACTTCAAGGTCCTACAAGTGGTATTAGAGCTTTGGTCTCCATTTGCTTTGATTTCCATAGCTTTTGGTGGTCATAGCCTTGGTTTCACAACCTAGGAGAGTATGGCGTCTAGCGAGGGAAATTATCACTGTAGAGGTCCTTACTTTGATGGTACTAATTTTGCTAGTTGGAAGCATAAGATGAAAATGCATATTCTTGGACATAACCCCGCCATTTGGGCAATTATTTGTATTGGCTTGCAAGGTGAATTCTTTGGTGGGAGAGAACCGAACCGTGAAGCTAATGCGGAAGAATTGAAGATGTTGCAATACAACGCTCAAGCCTGTGATATCATCTTCAATGGATTGTGCCCCGAAGAATTCAACAAAATCAGCCGTCTTGAGAATGCAAAGGAAATTTGGGATACTTTGATTGATATGCATGAAGGTACCGAGTCCGTCAATGAATCCAAGTTGGATGTGCTCCAAAGTCAGCTTGACAAGTTCAAAATGAGGGATGGTGAAGGTGTCGCTGAAATGTACTCTAGGCTTGCTCTTATCACAAATGAGATTGCCGGCTTAGGGAGTGAAGAGATGACCGACAAATTCATCATCAAGAAGATTCTAAGAGCATTGGATGGAAAGTATGATACATGTGCACATTGATTCAAATGATGCCAAACTACAAAGATCTCAAGCCAAGGAAAGTCATTGGAAGAATTGTTGCTCATGAGATGTCACTCAAGGATAAGGAGGAACTTCACAACAAGTCAAGTGGTGCTTACAAAGCCTCAAGTGAAGCCCCCACATCATCAAGTGAGAAACAAACCTTCAATGAAGAATTGAGCTTGATGGTGAAGAACTTCAACAAATTCTACAAGAGTAGAAGCAAAGAAAGAAGCTCCAAGTCAAGGTCTTACAATGACAAGAGATTTTCTAGTCGTGAGCGCAATTGCTACAATTGTGGGAGACCCGGACACTACTCCAATGAGTGTACGGCACCCTACAAAAGAAGAGAAGATTCTCCAAGAAGAAGGAGCAAAAGAGAAGAATCACCACCAAGAGAGAGGAGGAGTAGAGATGATCCTTATGAACGAAGACCCTCACGGAGAAGCAAGGACTCAGAAAGGAAGGACAAGTCATCAAGGAGCTACACAAAACGAAGACATCAAGCTCATGTTGGTGAATGGGTTTCCGGATCCGACGCCGACAATCACTCCGAGAGAAGCTATCACTCTGTCACGTCCCTAGCCTTGCTATGCACTTGGACTAGCTAGGTTGCTGCATCATGTCTAAATTTATTTGAAATTTGAATTGACGGAATTTTCAAAGCCTCAGAAACCTTTTAAAAAGTAATCAACATTTAATTCTCATCAAATGAGTCCAAAGAAATGTTCCTGTTACTCTGTGAAAATATTGGTAAGAGGTAAAATTCAAACCAATATTTTTGGAATCACAGAAATATTTATTTTGGGCCTTTGACTTAAATCAATGACATATTTGAGTTGAATTATTTCTGTTATATAAGAAATAAAGTTCAAATATTTTTGTAAGTTGCCTGTGAACTTGGACTAGTTCCTGAGCTCACATAAAATTTACAGAAAGTTAGAAAAATGATTTGATGTTTTAAATCAAATCAAAACCAATTGCAGAAAATAGAAAACATTAATAAATAAAAGAGAGAGAGAGAGAGTTACCTAGCGCTTACCTACAGCCGAGAGGCCCTACTCTGTGCGGCCCATCTGAGCTGGCCGGCCCAGCCCTTCTCCTCTCTGTTGTGTTCCTCCCCCTCGCCCCGAAGCAGCTCGGTGGCGACCGCCGACACCAGCCTTGCCACCTCCTGCTTGCCACCGAGGCGCCCCCGATGCCTCTGGACACGCCCCGCGACCCCTCTGCCTCTCCCGTTGCTCTCTGCTCTCTCCCGACCCCTTCCCTCTTCTCTGCTTCCTCTCCCGAGCACACCTGAGCGGAGCTCCTCGTTGCCGACGCCGTCTGCCACGGCCACCGAGCTCCCCTCGCCTTCCCGCGCTGTCCACGGTCTCCGCCATCGTCCGCCACTCCGCCCCACCCTGGCCCCGAGCGCTGGGACGGCTTGCATCGCCGGCTGCTTCGTCTTCTTCCTCCTCGGTCGCTGGAAGCCGCACGCGCCAATTCGCCGTCTCCGACGCGTCCCCGAGCCCGCTGAACCGCTCCCCGGCCTCCCTGCGAGCTACCGCATCTCCCCCTTCTCATCCTTTTGCTGTTTGCGCACTCTAGCTAGCCCCCACCACCTTGCCCGAGAATCCCTCGCCGCCGGCCATGGCGCCGTCATGGCCATAGCCGTCGCCGCTTGCATATGAGCCCGCCAACGCGCTCAGTGCATCCCAAGGAGCTCAAAGCACCCAACTGCTGCTCCTCCCGTGCTCTGTGGCGTGGTTTCGGTCGAGCCCGAACTCTAGCGGCCGCCCGGCTCGTCGCCGCCGCTGCTACACACACTCCCAACACACCACACGGCCACCACAGGATGCGCCACACTACCAGCAACTCATAGACGCGAACCATGCTCGAAACCGTCCCCTGTAGCGCCTTCCCGCATCGTCTCCGTCGTCGGTTTTGGTCGCCGCCGGCCGAACTCCGGCGATGTCGACGTGGCCCATCATTAGCCACTAATGACACTGCTAATTAAACCTAGAGCCACTTACGGATGGGCCCCACGCTCTAATTAACTCCGGGATTTATTCCCTGTTTAACTTAGACTAATCCACTGGGCCCACATGTCAGGTTGACTTTGCTGACGTGGCTGCTGACCTGACCCCACCTGTCTGCGACTCAGACAACAATGTTTGACTGACCAGTGGACCCCACTGGTCAGGTTTGACCTGGACCGTGGCCGTTGACCTGCTGACGTCAGCATGATGTCATGCTGGCGCAGTAAACTATTTTTTGGTTTTAGTCTAATTTAAAATAACCAGGAAATTCCAGAAAATGTTATAAACTTCCAAAATTCATATAAATTCAACTGTAACTCAGAATGAGATAAATTATATATGAAAAATGATCAGAAAAATCCAATCTATCCATCTGTACTGTTTTCATGCATGTTTAAACAACTTAACATTTCTGTTTAGATCAAAACATGATAATGCACTACTTAATTTCATAATTTGAATTTGGGATTGAACCTTTGGTTCAAAATGACCCAAACACATCTGGTTGTAGTTGCATTAGGCCAACACACTCATATTGCCACGTCATGATCATGCATCATATTGTGCATTGCATTGATTGTGTTTCCTTCTCTGTTGTCAGTATTTGTCCTCTCTCAGTAGACGACATTCCAACGATGAGTTCGATGACACCGATGAAGAACTATACTATCTTCAGAAGTGCCACGCAAGCAAAACCACCTTGTTCATTCCGATACAATCCCACTCTCTCGCTCCTGCTCTCTTTTACTGCATTAGGACAACAATGTTTCAACTGTTATGTGCTGCGGTAGCTGAACCCCTTTATCCTCTGCATGACCTATCATTGCCACAGTAAATAGATGAAACCCACTAGCATGAGTAGGAGTTGTTTGAGCCCTGTTGTGCCTACTCATTCATGCTTGTTTGTCATGCCTTCTACTGCTTAGAGTTGAGTCAGGTCTGATTCATCTGGGATGAATCAGAGGTGTGTGAACATGTCCTACTGTGTGTGAGCTAAGTGTGTGAACACGATTTGGTAAAGGTAGCGGTGAGAGGCCATGTAGGAGTACATGGTGGGTTGTCTCATTGCAGCCGTCCTCAGGAACTGAGTTCTGTGTTTGTGATCCATGAACAGCTACTACCACACATTGGGTTCCGGTAACTCGGCCCCTCTCGACTTACTAATCAACCTGATCTCTGTCCAGGAGTCGCAACTAGTTTCTGGTGTTTGTAGGTAGTGTTAGTAGTCTACCAAGTGGCACCCGGTACAGGTGGGCTTGGGACAGACTAGGCACAGTGGCCCGGTGTACCAAGTGGCACCCAGATGGTGGACTTGGGAACCCTGCACACATCGTTTGGGGCCGTGAGCGACACCCCGGCCGGATCTCCTTGCGGATGGAACCCGAATAGGCGATAAACCTGGACTAGAGACTTGTGTGGTTAGTCAGGTCGTGGCCGACACCCTCGCTGGGCTTTCGCTTGAAGGTTGCCGAGTACATGTTGTGTAGACGGCGATAAGTGGTGAGAGCGTGTGTGAAGAAGTACACCCCTGCAGGGTTAACATTATCTATTCGAATAGCCGTGTCCGCGGTAAAGGACTTCTGGGTTGCTTGTACAGTTCATAGACAAGTGAAAGTGGATACTCTAAAATGCGCAAGATAAGCGTGAGTGCTATGGATGGCGTTCTCGTAGGGAGACGGGAGCGGATCCATAGTGGTGTATTGATATGGTGAATATGTGGACTCGTGTGCGCCACCTCAAAAGAGTTACTTGTAGTCGTAGTTCAGGTTAGCCACCGAGTCAAAGCTGGCTTGCTGCAGTTAAACTCCACCACCCCCTTTGTTGATAATGATGCATATGTAGTTAGTTTTGATGTAAGTCTTGCTGGGTACATTTGTACTCACGTTTGCCTATTTTATGTTTTTGCATAGAGACTTCAGTCTCACTAGTAGTTTCACGTGGACTTCGATGTTTAGCTTGTTACCTCAGCTACGATCTTGTGCCCTCGGCAGGATCTGGTAGTTAGTCAGCCTTCTCAGCCTTTTTCATTTGTAGTTGTCTGTACTCAGACATGTTAAGCTTCCGCATGTGCTTAGACTTGTATGCTCTGAATGCTGGGTCGAGAGACCTTGTTTGTAATATCTCGCTCCTCAGAGCCTATTGAATAAATACTTGAGATGTAGAGTCATGTTGTGATGCCATGTTGTATTTGCACATATCGAGCATATTGTGTGCATGTTATTGAAATGCTTGGTATGTGTGGGATCTGACTATCTAGTTGTTTATCCTTAGTAGCCTCTCTTACCGGGAAATGTCTCCTAGTGCTTCCACTGAGCCATGGTAGCTTGCTACTGCTCCGGAACACTTAGGCTGGCCGGCATGTGTCCTTCTTCGTTCATGTGTCTGTCCCTTCAGGGAAATGTCACGCGATGAATACCGGAGTCCTGTTAGCCCGCTACAGCCCGGTTCACCGGAGTCCTACTAGCCCAGTGCTACAGCCTGGATTCACTCGCTGATGACCGACACGTTCGATGCTGGGTCATGGATGCCTGTCCCTGTAAGTTTGTGCCACTTTGGGTTTACGACTAGCCATGTCAGCCCGGGCTCCTTATCATATGGATGCTAGCGACACTATCATATACGTGTGCCAAAAGGCCCAAACGGTCCCGGGCAAAGGTAAGGCGACACCCGTGGGGATACCGTGTGTGAGGCCGCAAAGTGATATGAGGTGTTACATGCTAGATCGATGTGGCATTGAGTCGGGGTCCTGACAGCTTTGGTATCAGAGCTTGACTGCCTGTAGGATTATCAAGCCAAACTGGTCGAAGTTGAGTCTAGAAATGCTTTAGTTATATGTACGGGAATTGATTGTGGGATGGAACGTAAGGCTCTTTTACTCCTTATACCTTATGCCTTCTGATCCGTGTCATCTTATCTTTCCTACGGGGTTAAGGAACTAGGCTTCTCATCTTTCTATTAGGATCACGTGTTACTAATCCGTAAACTTGTAAGATTGTTGGATTTAAGCCCTAGTTTAGTTTCTAATACCCCTGTGTGTTCATAGTTGTTCTCGGAACCTTGTTATTGTGCTTCTGAGTGGTTATGCCACCATTTTTGCGTGATGTCTCAGAATCTCTTTTTGAGCATTTACAGCCGTTATGCTGTCCGAGTCATCCCAGATTTCTAAATAGTCTGATGCATTTGCAAATCCGTTCTTTCCGTTCCCGATGTTCTTTGGGCTAGGTTAACCACACTAATAAGGGAGTTGAGGTGCTCTATTGCCTCGACATATATGTTGGAGTTATTATTATGACCCTAGGTGTCTTAGAGTACCACCTAGTAAGCTAGCCATGATTTGTGTTCCCAGTGTGATGATTCTGGCCTTTATTCTCGAAAGCATCCCGTGATGCCACTTAGTAGTAGGTATTCTACTCCTTGGGTTTTGAACCCGAGATTCACCGTACTTACCTCGTGTTGATAGTGTTTACTAGTTCCTTTAGGATATTAGTAACCTTTGCGATAGTCCTCGAGGTCCGTGGTATATCGTTCTTCCAAATACCATGAACCATTCTTGGCAGGAGTTCTTTTGAACCAAAAGATCACAACCAGAGTGCTCTTGATGAGTTCTCCATTCTATATTGTGAATCTGCCAGTTCCACCTTCTGCATGGGTTATCCGGAAGAAATGTTGAGCTTTGCTCGACATACTAATCTATGCATCCACAACTCAGAAAGATATATGTTCCTTTGAGTTGTCCCTCTTCAGTCGTATTCCGATCTTCGTCTATCAATTGATAGTCAGGAGTAATCATGCATTCGTGTTACGATGCTTATTATTCTTGTGGTCCGTCAAGCCATTCTATTCAGGATGACTAGGAGAAACAAACTCCAGTACCTCATCCATATCCAGGATTGGGTCAAAATAGTTGTGCTCTGCAGATCAAAATGCCAACCCAGCTTTTGATTCTGTTCTACCCTGAAGTATTACCGTCTTTATGTCAGGATTTTCATCAGAATTGCACCGGCTCTTGTGAATTCTTGACGTAGTGATACTTCTCGCCATCATTACTCATTCCTCGATTCCGTGTTGTCGCAACCGGAATGCCGACAAGTGATTCGTGATGTGTGAAATCTATACTCCTAGAAACTCTGTTGCCCTAGCAACTCCGTTGCTTGGTAGTTAAATGGACAACAACCTCATTCTTAGCATGTCGATTATTGAATCATCACCCTAAGGCTAATCGTGCTACCTAGTCCTTATTTCCGATGCACTCTTCGGTCAATGGGTTAGGATTTTGTCAAACCCTTGCTTTGTTGATCATATCATCTTGCCCTGAAAAGCAAGATTGCTCTCGAGCTTAGTAACTTATCGGTGGTTCGTGATTTTCCGAATATCTTCTCAGAGGTATCACCAGGTTGTCACCTGACCGCTATGTTGAGTTCATGATCAAGTTGGTTTCTTGTAACCACCCCTTCTCCAAGAATCTGTGCAGGATACCCCTGAGCTAGTTGGTTAAGCTAAACAACAACTTGGAGAGTTGGAAGATAAAAGCTTGTCCGACTTAGTTCATTTTAAGGATATCTTGTATGTGTGTGTGTTGAAGAAAGATGATATGTTCATCGAGTGGCCCCTATGATCAGTTGTTGGACCTATTGTCTTATCAAAACTTTGATTTGAGTATGGGCGATCGTCAAATTAAATCAGAACCAACAATGTTCGTAATGTTGTCTTACTCGTGGATTTTCCTCGAGCATACACCATTATATCTTTTGGGTCTGACCAATACTATCACCTTGTTCACATAGTTATGGAATTCCATCTCCATGGGAATCTGGATGAATTGTTGTTGAGCCCATCGACAACATCCTTATCTCCTTTATGATTTTGTTGAACATTAAGCTAGTGTTGGAAACTTCTATAAGCATTATCTTCATGCTAGATCATGAAGCATATGTTCGGACGTAAGAAGTGACTCCCTCCAGTTCTTGTGCATTTGATGCAAGTTGCCGCCGTGGATTCAAGAAAGACAATGTTGCTTCCTTTGGAATCATCCCAAATCGGTCATGCATACGTGCGAAGTATTTTGTGGTTTGGAGACTTGCAACCTTCATTCCATATGTATTCCCGAGCACACCAAGCCACTGACTGATTTGTTCTAGGAGAAGAACCTCCTCCTTAAGACCCGAGGCTTATACAAGGACTTCGATATCCTCAATGATGGTTCCCCACCTGAACTCGGTAGTGTTTTATTATAAGACTACTACGTGGTCATGATTGTCTTGGATAACGTGTTCACATGTTCGTAGCAGAACCAGCTCATGTTTTGGAGCTTACTACCGTAGTCCATTTCCTGAGAATCTCGCAACGTCGTCTTGTCGATTCGTGTTGCAAACTTTCATTTTTCTCTCTAGACTCGATGAGTCTGGAATATCCTGACACCAACCAGATCTGAATCTCAGGCAGGTATGATGGTTGGAACGTTTCCCAAGAACTATAATATTGGTCTCTCTATAACCCGGTAAAATGTATGTCGTGGAAAACACACCCAACCGGAAGACCTATTATTGTAGTATCTTGTTTGAGGAAGTTGGCCACCTCCCCATAAGGATTTCGTAGGATTTACTTCCTAGTTGTTCCTTATGGATTTTTGTGTTCCCGAAGTCCGACCTTTTACTTGATGTTCTAGATACCAACCATATCTATGAAAGGATTACGCTAGCGCATCAAGGAGAACATTAGAAGCGGAGTGCTAAATGTCTCTCGGTCGATCATCCAGATTTTATCCCCTTGGCCTCGCTAAGGTGAAATCTGAGAAGGTTATCTTCCTTTCCATCTGCATCGTCCATTGCTGTTCATCATGGTAGTACGTTGTGTTGCCAGGATCCTTGACACGGATGTTGGTAAAACCTTGATGAATATGGAAATGCTCAAGTTCTTGAGAGCATGCATAAGCGCTAGGTGTTATCATCGGCACTAACTGGGATTCCTCTCAATTTCCTCGGTTATGGTATAACTTTTCAAATAGTGGACTCACTCTCTACTGTTGAGCTTCTCCCCAGTTACTAAAATCATCCCTTGTGTTGTTTTCAACAAGGTAATCCACATCATCCATTCTATTTCGGGTATGCCATTCTACCGAACCCCTCCAAACGATCGCTCGAGAATTGCCTTAGGCTGGTATAAAGAGTTTCAATGATCTCTGAATCAAAGGTAATTCTTTTTGCCACTTAAGGGGGATATATTCTACGAGTCACCTCCTCTAAGATGTCTCATTATAATATCATGGCAACTCAACTCTTCGCTACGTTGACAACAAATCATCACCCTCTTAAGGCGGAATTGTTGTCTACCTAGTGAACCCTCATCATATGTTCCACTCCATCCCTCTAGATGTGTGCTTCGTGTCTTAGCTTGAGAGATGTTGCTATGTCTCACTCCGTGAATTGATCCTGGGTTACTTGATCTCCGAGATGATTGATTCTTTTAGAGTTTTCTCTATCCTCTCATTTTCATGTTGGCTGGAGTTCTCAGAGCAAGACGACGAGACAATGATGGTGATCGAGTTAACGTTCTTATGAATGGCACATGGATCATGAATATTATGTTAGTTTGCGTTCCCCCTTCATATTACCCTACGCTTGAATCTCGGGACGAGATTCTTGTTTAGTGGGGGTGAGTTGTCACGTCCCTAGCCTTGCTATGCACTTGGACTAGCTAGGTTGCTGCATCATGTCTAAATTTATTTGAAATTTGAATTGAGGGAATTTTCAAAGCCTCAGAAACCTTTTAAAAAGTAATCAACATTTAATTCTCATCAAATGAGTCCAAAGAAATGTTCCTGTTACTCTGTGAAAATATTGGTAAGAGGTAAAATTCAAACCAATATTTTTGGAATCACAGAAATATTTATTTGGGCCTTTGACTTAAATCAATGACATATTTGAGTTGAATTTATTTCTGTTATATAAGAAATAAAGTTCAAATATTTTTGTAAGTTGCCTGTGACCTTGGACTAGTTCCTGAGCTCACATAAAATTTACAGAAAGTTAGAAAATGATTTGATGTTTTAAATCAAATCAAAACCAATTGCAGAAAATAGAAAACATTAATAAATAAAAGAGAGAGAGAGAGTTACCTAGCGCTTACCTACAGCCGAGAGGCCCTACTGTAAGGGCATATTTATCCCCTAGTGGTTTTGGTGATTGATGAAAATGCTTTTGCGGACTAATCGTGTGCGTTAAGTTCTTTCAGAGTATCATCCATTGGCACGAGACGATTTCCTCCCCTCGGTGTTTTCTTCAAGATGGTGTAGCTCCTGCGTTTCGTTGTTGGTGGACTAGTTTCATAGGAGTCACCGTACTATTAAGAGGGGATCCGCTTTGGTAAGATTAGGGTGGAATCAACACGTACACATCCTTACCACACCCGTCGTCTTCCTTTCGCATCTTTGGAGCTGCACTTCTCTTCCGTACCTGCTTCGCCCTGTGCCAGCGGTAGTACCGCGATCTCCAGCGGTAGTACCGCCGAAGCCTTCTAGCGGTAGAACCGCTCCCTGGAGCGGTAGTACCGCTCCCAGCGGTAGTACCGCTCCATAGAGCGGTAGTACCGCTCGCGGGCTTCGGCCGTAGTACCGCAGCAGTACCGCGCTACTACCGCCTCGATTCGAGACGGTGTTTTCTCTTGTCGGGTTTTGCGGCACTACAAGCGGTAGTAGAAGCGGTAGTACCGCTCCGAGCGGTAGTACCGCTCCTACTCCCGCAGTAGTACCGCTCTGGGGCCAGTGGCCTGGCTTCCTCTTCCGTGCGGTAGTACTGCTGGGCAGGGAGCGGTAGTACCGCTCTCAGCGGTAGTACTGCCCTGCCCCAGCGGTAATACTGCTCTGTGCAGGGCTGCTCAGTGAGGTAACGGTTGGATGTGTTCCTTCACTATAAATAGGTGTCTTCTTCCTCCAAGTTGACCTACCTCTTTCCCCCAAAGCTCCATTGTTGCTCAAAGCTCCATTTTCGCCCGATCTCTCTCCCTAGCCAATCAAACTTGTTGATTTGCTCGGGATTGGTTGAGAAGGCCCAGATCTACACTTCCACCAAGAGAAATTTGATTCCCCCCACTTATCCCTTGCGGATCTTGTTACTCTTGGGTGTTGAGCACCCTAGACGGTTGAGGTCACCTCGAAGCCATACTCCATTGTGGTGAAGCTTCGTGGTGTTGTTGTTGTTGTTGGGAGCCTCCGATTGTTGTGGAGATAGCCCCAACCTTGCTTGTAAAGGTTCGGTCGCCGCCTTCAAGGGCACCAATAGTGGAATCACGGCATCTCGCATTGTGTGAGGGCGTGAGGAGAATACGGTGGCCCTAGTGGCTTCTTGGGGAGCATTGTGCCTCCACACCGCTCTAATGGAGACATACTTCCCCTTAAAAGGAAGGAACTCTGGTAACACATCCTCGTCTCCACCGGCTCCACTCTTGGTTATTTCGTGCCTTTACTCTTGCAAGCTTACCTATTGTTACATCCCTTGCTTGCTTGTGTACTAGTTGTTATTGCATCATATAGGTTGCTCACCTAGTTGCACATCTAGACAACCTATTTTGTTGCAAAGTTTAATTTGGTAAAGAAAAGGTTAAAAATTGTTAGTTGCCTATTCACCCCCCCCCCTCTAGTCAACCATATCAATCCTTTCAATTGGTATCAGAGCCTCGTCTCTTTATTAAGGACTTTGCCGTCCGAAGAGTATGGTTGACACCAACGATGGTGCGGAGGAACACTCCGGTGTGAATCCCATCTCGTCTTCGGCTGAAGGGGGAACCTCGGTCTCTCGTGAGGAATTCAATGTGGCTTTAGACACATTGAAAACCTCCATGACGGCCGAGGTTAAAAGCATGTTTAATGAATTTCTAGAGGGACTTAAAATATCTACCGCGCTAATGAAAGTGGGTGATCCTACTAAAAAGGTGCCGGATGCTATCTCCGACAAGGGGGAAGCTAACAATGAAAAGAGTCCTTCTACTAGTGGTAGAAATGGCACCGGCATCTTTGCCCATGTGGAACCCCCGGTTTATGGAGGGCCAATCCCCTCCACTCATTTGAATCATGCCGGTCCACCTCCTAAATATGAGAAACATGAAGATTTTGATAATTGGGTCTATCACTTTAAGCGTCATTTGAAACATGTGAACACTAACCTTTGGCGAATCATTGAAGAAGGTTTTTATCCTCATGACCCAAGCAACTTCACCCCTCGAGAAGCCGTGGATAATAAATTCAATGAGAGTGCTCTCTTCATCATCCAAGATGCAATCCTTCCCGAAGATCTCCCTCATCTTCGACCCCATGTCATGGCTAAAGAAGCATGGAAATGTGTCGAGGGTCTCTATCGTGGAAGTGCTAGCATTCAACGCTCCAACTATGAAGTGGTGCAAGATGAAGCCGATGAGTTTGCAATGAAAGAAGATGAAGAACCTCGTGAGCTCTTCCGAAGAGTGACCAAACTCGCGGTCGCACTTCGAGATCATGGAAGCAAGGACACGGATGACAATTGGATCAAGCGGAAGTTCCTCAAGGCCATGATGCCCTACAACAAGGCCATGTCCTCCGTCATTCGTCAACGACCGGACTTCCACTCCATGACCTCAAGTGAAGTGTTGGATGAGTTCGTTGCAATGAGCATCTTGGACAAGACCGCCGACAATGCGGTGCTCCGTTCTCAAAGAGCAAAGAAGCCTAACCTTGCTTTGAAGGCCAAGGTTACTATGGAAGAAGAGGAAGAAGTGGAAGATGAGGAAAGCAACCCCGAAGACACCAAGTTTGACTACCATGAGCACATGGCCCTTGCTTCAAGACAATTTTAGAGCAAGAAGAGCTCAAGACCCAACTTCAACAAGAACAACTCAAGTGGTGTCAAGGGCAAGCAACGAGTGAGAACTTGCTTCAACTGTGGCAATGTGAGCCATTTCGTTGCGGATTGTCCTTACGAGAAGCAGGAAGACAACGGTGGAAAGTTCATCCGAAAAGACAAAGCCAAGTCCTTCCCCAACAAGAACAACTTCGCCAAGAAGACTCCTACTCGTGGGTTGGTGGTTCAAGAAGAATACCAAGAGGATGACGATGATGATGAAAATGAAGAAGTAACGGCCATGGCGTCCGTTGCCATTGCTACTACTCCGCGGGTGTCTCTCTTCGAATCACCCAACGAAAACATCACCGCCAGATGCCTCATGGCTAAAGCTTCAAACAAGGTAGCCCCCAACATCACAACCACCATCATTACTAATCCCTCCTTGGAGGATTGCATTGATGAACATGTTGAGTCTAATGAGGAAGTGAATGAATTTGAGTCTTTTATGAGTAAGCTCAAGGGAAAGTCCAAGAAGCACTTTGTTGCTCTCTTGGAACAACTTGGTGAGGCCAATGACATGATCGAGGCTCACGAAGAAACCATCTCCAAGATGGAAGGTCCTAGTCGTGACTATGCCGATGAGATATCGGATCTCTCTAATGCTCTTGAGGAAGAGCGTGTGCATCGGTTGACTCTTGAGGAGTCACACAATGATGACCATGATAAGTTAAAGAAAGATCTTGATCATGCTCTTGTAGTGTCTCGTGTGCTAACCTCCAAGAAGGCTAAACTTGGGGTTGATCATGCTAGACTCAAAGAGGAGTTTGAGTTACTTGACAAGGCCCACAAGGTCTTGAAGGGTACCCATGCTAACCTCAAGGAGTCTCATGCTCAACTCCAAGTTAAGCTAATCAAGGAAAAGGCCACCTTTCCTCATATGGTATTAATTGATAATGCATGTGCTACTAACCCATGCTGTGAGCATGTGCATCTTGTGGAGGAGAATGCCAAGTTGAAGGACCAACTTGAGAAAGACCTTGTGACTTGAATTAAAGGTGAGAAGAACCTCAACGACCTTTTGAGCAATCAAAAGGAAGTTGTGGCCAAAGAAGGAATTGGGTTTGCACCCAAGTCCAAGAGCAAGAAGAAGAAGAACAACAAGACCAATCGTCCTCCTCCTCTCAAACAAACGTTCATGAAAGAGGGAGAGGGTGCTCCTAAGAAGAAGAAGGAGAAAGTGAAGGGAGTTGATGTCCAAAAGGGCAAAAGCATTTCCTCAAACAAAGCCGGCGACTTTAACCCGTCATATGTGTTGTGCCGTGCTAGTGATGGACATGTTTATGCTAGATTTGTTGGTTCTTCCTTTGAGTACATTGAATGGTCTATTTGGGTTCCCAAGACCCTTGTTACTAACATCAAAGGAACCATTACTAAATGGGTACCTAAAACCAAGCATTGATCTCGTGTAGGTGTTTGCTTCCGGTGGGAGATCATGGTTGCTCGACAGTGGAGCAACAAATCATATGACCGGGAGCAAGGACTTGGTGGTGGACGTGCAAGAGATTCCATCTATGCCCACCAATGTCGAGTGGGGTGATGCATCACATTCTAAGGTATTGGGTCTCGGCAAGGTTGTCATTTCTCATGATCTAACGATCGAGAAAGTCATGCTTGTTGAGTCCCTTGCATTCAATTTACTTTCCGTTCGTCAACTTGCACTCATGGGCTTTGCTACATTCTTTGATATCGATACCGTGGCCCTCTTGTGGAGCAAGACTCTTAAAGTAGTCTTTGTTGGGCATGTCGAGAACGGTCTCTATGTGATTAACTTTTCGGAGCGACCCACTAAGATCGCGACATGCCTAATGGCTAAAGTTGACGTGGGATGGCTTTGGCATCGCCGTTTAGCCCACGTCAATATGAGATCTTTGCAAAGTCTTCTCAAGGGGGACCATGTTCATGGACTAACAAATGTTAGTTTTGCCAAAGATCGTGCTTGCAGTGCTTGTATCGAAGGAAAGCTTCATGAAAAGGCTCACCCTCCTTCAACCATCATCTACTCGAAGAGACCCTTGGAGCTCCTTCACATGGATCTCTTCGAGCCTCCATCTTTTGATAGTCTTGGAGGAAGAAAGTCTTGCTTGGTGATTGTTGATGATTATTCAAGGTACACTTGGGTATACTTCTTCAAGAGGAAGAGTGAGACTCAACAAACCGTCATCGACTTTGCAAATGAAGCTCAACGTCAACATGATGCAAAGATCTTGACAATAAGAAGTGACAACGGCACCGAGTTCAAGAACTACACCTTGGATGAGTTTCTTAGTGATGAGGGGATCAAGCATCAATATGCGGCACCTTATACCCCTCAACAAAATGGTCTTGCGGAGAGGAAGAACCGGACGTTGATGGATGCGGCAAGGACCATGATGGCGGAGTTCAAGTCTCCGTACAACTTTTGGGCCGAAGCCATCAACACCGCATGTCATGCATCCAATCGGCTCTATCTTTGCAAAGGCTTGAACAAGACTCCTTATGAGATTCTCACCGGCAACAAGCCCAACCTCAAGTACTTCCGGGTGTTCGGTTGTAAGTGTTTCATTCTCAAGAAAGGTGTTCGTTTGTCTAAATTTGAGGCTAGAGCTCATGAGGGCATATTTGTTGGTTATGCTACAAATTCTCATGCTTACCGTGTTCTCAACAAGTCCACCGGACTCATTGAGGAGACGTGTAACGTGGAGTTTGACGAAAATAATGGCTCCCAAGTGGAGCAAAGTGGTACTTGTGATGTAGGTGATGAAATTCCTCCCCAAGCCATAAGAAGAATGGGTATTGGTCATATCCTACCCATTGAGGAACCCCTTGTGGCCGAAGGAGAAGGACAATGCTCTACTCAAGTAGAGCCATCACCTCATCAAGACCCACACGCTTTCGAAGAACAAAGTGAAGGCCCTCAACCTTGTGAACAAGACCAAGGGCAAGATCAACCTCAAGATGGTGGTGAACCTCTAAATGATGCCCAAGGTCAAGTTCTCCCCCTCGAGCAAGTTCAAGATCAAGAGCAAACTCAAGCTCAAGAACAAGAACAAGCTCAAGACGGCGCTCAAGATGATCAAGTCAACCCTCCTCCCTCCACATCCGAGGAGGAATTAGAGCGTCGCGCCGCGAAGATTGCTTCCAAGCTCACCACTCAAGGCCATCTCATGGAAAATGTAGTTGGAAGCCTAAGAAAGGGGGTAAGCACTCGTAGACAATTAGCAAACTATTGTGAACATCACGCATTTGTCTCTTGTGTTGAACCCCAAAAGGTCTATGAGGCGCTCGAAGACTCGGATTGGCTCAATGCCATGCATGAAGAACTCAACAACTTCGAGTACAACAAAGTATGGAGATTGGTGCCAAGGCCATCGGGGAACCACAATGTCATTGGAACCAAGTGGATCTTTAAGAACAAGCAAGATGCTCATGGGAACATCATTCGCAACAAGGCAAGATTGGTAGCACAATGCTACTCCCAAGTTGAGGGTATCGACTACGGTGAAACCTTTGCTCCCGTTTCTCGTCTTGAATCCATACGTTTGTTGATTGCCTATGCTTCTCATCACAACTTTAAGTTGCAACAAATGGATGTGAAAAGTGCTTTTCTTAATGGTCCTATTAATGAGTTGGTTTATGTCAAGCAACCCCCCGGGTTCGAGGACCCCTACTTCCCGGATCATGTGTATCAACTCGATAAGGCACTCTATGGCCTTAAACAAGCCCCACGTGCGTGGTATGACCACCTTATCGAGTTGCTACAAGATCGTGGATTTGAAGTAGGACTAATTGATCCCACTCTTTTTACTAAGAAGGTCAACGGGGAGTTGTTTGTATGCCAACTATATGTTGATGATATTATCTTTGGTTCTCCTAACAAAGCTTTCAATGAGGAATTTGCCGCTCTCATGACCTCCAAGTTTAAGATGTCTTCGATGGGAGAGTTGAAGTTCTTCCTTGGTTTTGACATCAAACAAAGAAGAGAAGGAACCTTCATCAACCAAGCCAAATACACTCAAGACATGCTTAAAAGATTCAAGCTAAGTGATGTCAAGACGGCTTCTACACCAATGCCTACCAAGTGCCAACTTGACATCGATCCCAATGGTAAAGCGGTGGATCAAAAGGTATATCGCTCCATGATTGGCTCCTTGCTTTACCTTTGTGCATCTAGATCGGATATCATGTTGAGTGTGGGGATGTGTGCACGTTTTCAAGCCGCACCAAAGGAAAGTCACTTTGTGGCGGTCAAGCGAATCTTTCAATATTTGGCTCATACCCCAAACTTTGGCTTATGGTACCCAAGAGGAGCAAACTTCAAGCTTGAAGGTTTCAAGGATTCCGATGGGGCGGGAGACAAAGTGGATAGGAAGTCCACTTCCAGAGGGTGCCAATTTCTTGGCTGCTCTTTGGTAAGTTGGTCTTCCAAGAAGCAAAGTTGTGTGTCTCTCTCGTCCACCGAAGCGAAGTATGTGGCGGCCGGTAGTTGTTGTGCTCAACTCCTATGGATGAGGCAAACTTTAAAGGAGTACGGTGTCATTTGTGACAAAGTGCCTCTTTGGTGTGATAATGAAAGTGCCATCAAGATTTCTCTCAACCCGGTGCAACACTTCAAGATGAAGCACATTGAGATTCGGTATCACTTCATCGGGGATCACATTAGGCGAGGGGAGATCGAGCTCAAGTATGTCAACACTCATGATAACCTTGCAGATATTTTCACGAAGCCCTTGGATGAAGCAAGATTTCGCGAGTTAAGGCATGAGCTAAATATCATTGATTTGAGCAATGTGACTTGAACCCGTGCACCCCCCACCACACTCAACTTGTTGTCTAGTTTAGGTGTAGGCATGGACATAGGGGGAGTATTGTTCTCTCAATGAACTCTCCCTCCCCCAATTATGCATAAAACGATCAACTCTTTCACATTAGCCACTTTTGATGGTACTTGTGCTTCAAAGACGAGTTTTGGTCATGGGCCCAAGGATAATTCTTCGCGGTGCCATACCAATTGACTCAAACATAGGTGGCTCCGGCCACCGCCCTCTCTTGAGAGAGGCCAGAGCTCGCTCTTCAATTGATTGGTTGCTTTAAAGGAGTGGGCTCCGGTTCGGTGTTCATGTGTGAGTTGTCTTGTTAGTCCTTTTCTTGTTTTTGCCTTGGTTGTTTTGCTTTTTGGTTGCTTTGAAGGAGTTTTTGTCTAGAAGCATGTTTTTCTGGTTGCTGGCGGTACTACCACCGCTGGCGAGCGGTACTACCGCTCCGAGCGGTACTACCGCTCCCCAGCGCGGTACTACCGCTGAGAGGCGCAAGGCGGGGGTTATATCAGGGGCAGGGGGAGTTTCTTCTCCCCCATACCCATTCGCTCACCCACACGCCTGTTCCTCTCTCTCTCCAGCAACCGGCGCCGCGGGAGGGCTCCGGCGGATCTCCTTCTCCGGGCCGTCCCTCTCCATTCCCTTCGGTGGAGACGATCCCCACCGTGTCCTCTTGCCATGGATGCCGGTATTGCCCCCGTTCTCTTGTTCTTTTTGTCTAGGTTTCCAATCTAGCATCTTAGGGGCAGTAGCAGTTGCATCTGTAGATTTTTGGCCAAATCTAGGCTTGAGTTGGATGGAGAATGCTTCTAGGCGGTGTGGATTGATGTTTGGTTGGAGTATTTTTGAATTTGGTAGGACGGTAGTGCCGGATCTGACCACGGTAGTAGGAAACTGCTGTTTCCCCGCCCCGAGCGGTACTACCGCCCTCTCCAGGGCGGTACTACCGCTTGGAGCGGTACTACCGCTCCTTGTGGAGCGGTACTACCGCTCATGGCGGTACTACCGCCAGCAGGACACGGTACTACCGCCCTCTACCAAATTCCACTCTACTTCTACCTTTCAGTGATCTTTTTGCTCGTGTTTTGTGGCTTATGCTTGTGCTTTCTGGTTGTTTGCGTGTTCTTGTGTGTGGTTCCAGGTGATGAGGTCCCTGAGCATCAGGCTCGTCATGTCAATCCCGGACGTGCCACATCCAAGCGCTACCGTACCACCGAGCCTGCCGGAGGATCCTCAAGTGCTGCACCTCCACCTCCACCTCCACCTCAACTCTAGAAGAAGTCAGGGGTCAAGCCCAAGCCCGGCAAGACTGTGCCAGAAATGCCGCCAAAGGAGTTCTGGGCAAGGCGCCGCCGCAACCCGTATGAAGCTGACCAAGAACCCACTTTGGTCAACCGTCCGTTCTGGACCAAGTTCCAGTTTGCCATCTTCTTTGATGTTCTCAAAGCCAAGAAGAATTTCTTTGTCAACGTGCACTCCATCGACACTGACCATATGGAGCAAGATCCTGACTACTTTGGTGAAGCTCTTCAGATGTGCACTCAACTGAACATTCTTGGGGTCATGAAATTCAACAAGGACTTTGATGCTGATATTGTGGCCCAATTCTATGCCACGGTTCACCTTGGGACTGATGAGGACAGGACACTCACCTGGATGACAAATGGCAAGTTGCTTTCCGTCAAGTGGAGAGCGTTTATGCAGTTGATTGGGGTGCAAGATCTTGGACTTGAGTCTCCTGTTGGCTTTCGCCCTCACGCCCGCGCCCATTGCACCCACAAGCAAGCTCTCTGGCCCTACTGCACTCTGAAGGTCAACCAGGAGACAAAGAAGGAAACGTATGAGCTGCCTGCCTATCTGGATATCCTTCACCGCATCTTCAGAGAGACTCTTTTCCCTCGCATTGGGAATCTGGACCAGGTTCACTCTTATCTTGTGGACATGGTTCTTTTCTGCCAGCGCGAAAAGGAAAATCCCACCGGAGAGTCTTTGGATATTTCTCATGTGATGTGGTCTGAGATGTTGTCTGCTATCTCCAAGCGCAAGTGCCCGATCTATGGTCCCTTCATCATGCTGCTCATTGAGAAGGCCTGGGATCATATATATCCTAATGTGCCACTGGAGTGTGGAGAGTTGATCTCCCATGATGTCAAGCGTCTGAGGAAGAAGGATGACTGGGGCACTCAGGCCCCTAAGACTGGAGTCCCTTCGTCTGCTGCTGCCATGGAGACAGAGGAGGAGCCTGCAGCTGATGATGATGAGGATGATGACTACATGCCTTCTGAGGCAGAGCCCTCTTGGGCTAAGAAGCTCAAGTCTAAGATGAAGAAGCTGTTCTGCATGGAGGCTCACGGTCAGTACATGACTCATGTGGCTGAGAAGAAGGCTCGAGGTCGTCACAAGGAGCTCATGCATCAGTTGGGTGCTACTGTCAAGAGTGGATCTGTGGACCAGCTTACTGAGGAGGAGGAGGAGTGGATTCAGCAGCACTGCCCGTGGACCGATTCTGAGGCTGAGCACTTCCAGACTGACGACGGTGGTGCCGATGATTCCGCTGGGCTCTGATGTGTGTGTCCCTCATTTGCTCTCACCTGGAGCCGTAGCAACACTCCCTCTCCTTTTTGGTGTCTCGATGCCAAAGGGGGAGAGAGTTTAGGGATTTGCGAGTTGTGTCTTTCGTCTCTTGTTCATGTTTTCCTCGCATTTGCTTTAGTTGGTTTGCCTGTGAGACCTAAGTTCGAGTCATATGGTGTGAGACATATGCTACCTTATCTTTCCAGTATCTTTATCTATGTCACTATCTAGCTTATGAGTTGCTTGTTTTTCTTGTTATATCATCTATGCTGCTCTCATATACCTTGCTTAGATTGTTGGTCTCTAAAATGTAGGGGGAGCATTGATCCTAGTATGTGTGATGTGCAGTCCAAAGCATTTATCTAGATAGCACACATCTAGGGGGAGCCCATCTACATATTAGGACCGTGGGGTTTGTACGCTTACTCTATATCGTGTTTATGCAAATCCCGTATTGTCATCAATCCACCAAAAAGGGGGAGATTGTAAGGGCATATTTATCCCCTAGTGGTTTTGGTGATTGATGACAATGCTTTTGCGGACTAATCGTGTGCGTTAAGTTCTTTCAGAGTATCATCCATTGGCACGAGACGATTTCCTCCCCTCGGTGTTTTATTGAAGACGGAGTAGCTCCTGCGTTTCGTTGTTGGTGGACTAGTTTCGTAGGAGTCACCATACTATTAAGAGGGGATCCGCTTTGGTAAGATTAGGGTGGAATCAACACGTACACATCCTTACCACACCCGCCGTCTTCCTTTCGCATCTTTGGAGCTGCACTTCTCTTCCGTACTTGCTTCGCCCTGTGCCAGCGGTAGTACCGCGATCTCCAGCGGTAGTACCGCCGAAGCCTTCCAGCTGTAGTACCGCTCCCTGGAGCGGTAGTACCGCTCGCGGGCTTCGGCCATAGTACCGCAGCAGTACCGTGCTACTACCGCCTCGATTCGAGACGGTGTTTTCTCGTGTCGGGTTTTGCGGCACTACAAGCGGTAGTAGAAGCGGTAGTACCGCTCCTACTCCCGCGGTAGTACCGCTCTGGGGCCAGTGGTCTGGCTTCCTCTTCCGCGCGGTAGTACCGCTCTCAGCGGTAGTACCGCCCTGCCCCAGCGGTAGTACCGCTCTGTGCGGGGCTGCTCAGTGAGGTAACGGTTGGATGTGTTCCCTCACTATAAATAGGTGTCTTCTTCCTCCAAGTTGACCTACCTCTTTCCCCCAAAGCTCCATTGTTGCTCAAAGCTCCATTTTCGCCCGATCTCTCTCCCTAGCCAATCAAACTTGTTGATTTGCTCGGGATTGGTTGAGAAGGCCCAGATCTACACTTCCACCAAGAGAAATTTGGTTCCCCCCACTTATCCCTTGCGGATCTTGTTACTCTTGGGTGTTGAGCACCCTAGACGGTTGAGTTCACCTCGAAGCCATACTCCATTGTGGTGAAGCTTCATGGTGTTGTTGTTGTTGTTGGGAGCCTCCGATTGTTGTGGAGATAGCCCCAACCTTGCTTGTAAAGGTTCGGTCGCCGCCTTCAAGGGCACCAATAGTGGAATCACGGCATCTCACATTGTGTGAGGGCGTGAGGAGAATACGGTGGCCCTAGTGGCTTCTTGGGGAGCATTGTGCCTCCACACCGCTCTAACGGAGACGTAATTCCCCTTAAAAGGAAGGAACTCCGGTAACACATCCTCGTCTCCACCGGCTCCAGTCTTGGTTATTTCGTGCCTTTACTCTTGCAAGCTTACTTGTTGTCACATCCCTTGCTTGCTTGTGTACTAGTTGTTATTGCATCATATAGGTTGCTCACCTAGTTGCACATCTAGACAACCTATTTTGTTGCAAAGTTTAATTTGGTAAAAAAAGGTTAAAAATTGTTAGTTGCGTATTCACCCCCCCCCCCTCTAGTCAACCATATCGATTCTTTCACCTACTCTGTGTGGACCATCTGAGCTGGCCGGCCCAGCCCTTCTCCTCTCTGTCGTGTTC
>NC_041391.1:228019876-228110374 GCF_002162155.2 Triticum dicoccoides
GTTCCCCCCCTCGCCCCGAAGCAGCTCGGTGGCGAGCGCCGACGCCAGCCTTGCCACCTCCTGCTTGCCACCGAGGCGCCCCCGGTGCGTCTGGACACGCCCCGCGACCCCTCTGCCTCTCCCGTCGCTCTTTGCTCTCTCCCGACCCCTTCCCTCTTCTCTGCTTCCTCTCCCGAGCACACCCGAGCGGAGCTCCTCGTCACCAACGTCGTTTTCCATGGCCACCGAGCTCCCCTCGCCTTCCCGCGCTATCCATGGTCTCCGCCATCGTCCGCCACTCCGCCCCACCCTGGCATCGAGCGCTGGGACGGCCTGCATCGCCGGTTGCTTCGTCTTCTTCCTCCTTGGGTTCCGGAAGCCGCACACGCCAATTCGCCATCTCCGACGCGTCCCCGAGCCCGCTTAACCGCTCCCCGGCCTCCCTGTGAGCTACCGCATCTCCCCCTTCTCATCATTTTGCTGTTTGCGCACTCTAGCTAGCCCCCACCACCTTGCCCGAGAATCCCTCGCCGCCGGCCATGGCGCCGTCATGGCCACAGCCTTCGCGACTTGCATATGAGCCCGCCAACGCGCTCAGTGCGTCCCAAGGAGCTCAAAGCACCCAACTGCTGCTCCTCCCGTGCTCTGTGGCGTGGTTTCGGTCGAGCCCGAACTCCGGCGGCCGCCCGGCTCGTCGCCGCCGCTGCTACACACACTCCCAGCACACCACACGGCCACCACAGGATGCGCCGCACTGCCAGCAACTCATAGACGCGAACCATGCTCGAAACCGTCCCCTGTAGCGCCTTCCCGCAGCGTCTCCATCGTCGGTTTTGGTCGCCGCCGGCCGAACTCCGGCGATGTCGACGTGGCCCATCATTAGCCACTAATGACACTGCTAATTAAACCTAGAGCCACTTATGGATGGGCCCCACGCTCTAATTAACTCCGGGATTTATTCCCTGTTTAACTTAGACTAATCCACTGGGCCCACATGTCAAGTTGACTTTGCTGACGTGGCTACTGACCTGACCCCACCTGTCTGCGACTCAGACAACAATGTTTGACTGACCAGTGGACCCCACTGGTCAGGTTTGACCTGGACCGTGGCCGTTGACCTACTGACGTCAGCATGATGTCATCCTGGCGTAGTAAACTATTTTCTGGTTTTAGTCTAATTTAAAATAACTAGGAAATTCCAGAAAATGTTATAAACTTCCAAAATTCATATAAATTCAACCGTAACTCAGAATGAGATAAATTATATATGAAAAATGATCAGAAAAATCCAATCTATCCATCTGTACGGTTTTCATGCATGTTTAAACAACTTAACATTTCTGTTTAGATCAAAACATGATAATGCACTACTTAATTTCATAATTTGAATTTGGGATTGAACCTTTGGTTCAAAATGACCCAAACACATCTGGTTGTAGTTGCATTAGGCTAACACACTCATATTGCCATGTCATGATCATGCATCATATTGTGCATTGCATTGATTGTGTTTCCTTCTCTGTTGTCGGTATTTGTCCCCTCTCAGTAGACGACGTTCCGACGATGAGTTCGATGACACCGATGAAGAACTATACTATCTTCAGAAGTGCCAGGCAAGCAGAACCCCCTTGTTCATTCCGATACAATCCCACTCTCTCGCTCCTTCTCTCTTTTACTGCATTAGGACAACAATGTTTCAACTGTTATGTGCTGCGGTAGCTGAACCCCTTTATTCAACTGTTATGTGTTGCGGTAGCTGAACCCCTTTATTCTCTGCATGACCTGTCATTCTCTGAAACCCACTAGCATGAGTAGGAGTTGTTTGAGCCCTGTTGTGCCTACTCATTCATGCTTGTTTGTCATGCCTGCTACTACTTAGAGTTGAGTCAGGTCTGATTCATCTGGGATGAATCAGAGGTGTGTGAACATGTCCTACTATGTGTGAGCTAAGTGTGTGAACACGATTTGGTAAAGGTAGTGGTGAGAGGCCATGTAGGAGTACATGGTGGGTTGTCTCATTGCAGCCGTCCTCAGGAACTGAGTTCTATGTTTGTGATCCATGAACAGCTACTACCACACATTGGGTTCTGGTAACTCGGCCCCTCTCGACTTACTAATCAACCTGATCTCTGTCCAGGAGTCGCAACTAGTTTCTGGTGTTTTAGGTAGTGTTAGTAGTCTACCAAGTGGCACCCGGTACAGGTGGGCTTGGGACAGACTAGGCACATTGGCCCGGTGTACCAAGTGGCACCCGGATGGTGGACTTGGGAACCCTGCACACATCGTTTGGGGCCGTGAGCGACACCCCGGCCGGATCTCCTTGCGGATGGAACCCGAATAGGCGATAAACCTGGACTAGAGACTTGTGTGGTTAGTCAGGTCGTGGCCGACACCCTCGCTGGGCTTCCGCTTGAAGGTTGCCGAGTACATGTTGTGTAAACGGCGATAAGTGGTGAGAGCGTGTGTGAAGAAGTACACCCCTGCAGGGTTAACATTATCTATTCGAATAGTCGTGTCCGCGGTAAAGGACTTCTGGGTTGCTTGTACAGTTCATAGACAAGTGAAAGTGGATACTCTAAAATGTGCAAGATAAGTGTGAGTGCTATGGATGGCGTTCTCGTAGGGAGACAGGAGCGGATCCATAGTGGTGTATTGATATGGTGAATATGTGGACTCGTGTGCGCCACCTCAAAAGAGTTACTTGCAGTTGTAGTTCAGGTTAGCCACCGAGTCAAAGCTGGCTTGCTGCAGTTAAACTCCACCATCCCCTTTGTTGATAATGATGCATATGTAGTTAGTTCTGATGTAAGTCTTGCTGGGTACATTTGTACTCACGTTTGCCTATTTTATGTTTTTGCAGAGAGACTTCAGTCTCACTAGTAGTTTCACGTGGACTTCGACGTTTAGCTTGTTACCTCAGCTACGATCTTGTCCCCTCGGCAGGATCTGGTAGTTAGTCAGGCTTCTCAGCCTTTTTCATTTGTAGTTGTCTGTACTCAGACATGTTAAGCTTCCACATGTGCTTAGACTTGTATGCTCTGAATGCTGGGTCGAGAGACCTTGTTTGTAATATCTCGCTCCTCGGAGCCTATTGAATAAATACTTGAGATGTAGAGTCATGTTGTGATGCCATGTTGTATTTGCACATATCGAGCATATTGTGTGTATGTTATTGAAATGCTTGGTATGTGTGGGATTTGACTATCTAGTTGTTTATCCTTAGTAGCCTCTCTTACCAGGAAATGTCTCCTAGTGCTTCCACTGAGCCATGGTAGCTTGCTACTGCTCCGAAACACTTAGGCTGGCCGGCATGTGTCCTTCTTCGTTCCTGTGTCTGTCCCTTCAGGGAAATGTCACGCGATGAATACCGGAGTCCTGTTAGCCCGCTACAGCCCGGTTCACCGGAGTCCTGCTAGCCCAGTGCTACAGCCTGGATTCACTCGCTGATGACCAACACGTTCGATGTTGGGTCATGGATGCCTGTCCCTGTAAGTTTGTGCCACTTTGGGTTTACGACTAGCCATGTCAGCCTGGGCTCCTTATCATATGGATGCTAGCGACACTATCATATACGTGTGCCAAAAGGCCCAAACGGTCCCGGGCAAAGGTAAGGCGGCACCCGTGGGGATACCGTGCGTGAGGCCGCAAAGTGATATGAGGTGTTACATGCTAGATCGATGTGGCATTGAGTCGGGGTCCTGACACACTCCGACTCCGAATATACTCAAGATGAAGGTGTTGTCGGTCTAGCACTTGTGTCAACCAACTCCTACGACATATTTGACTCACCAAATGAAGGTGTTGGAAGATGCTTCATGGCCAAAGGTCCAAAGGTAACACATCCCGAGTATGTTGATTTCAATAGTGATGAAGGTGACTTGCTTGTGGATGATGATTTACTTGTTGACAACTCTAGTGATGAATACTATGATGAAACGTCAATTAATCATGCTAATCAAGATAAAACGAATGACAATGATAAGGAGAAGATTGAGCTTCTAACTAAAGAACTAAACTCTCTTAAGTTAGCTCATGAAACTATCTACGAAGATCATCGAGAACTTTTAAGGGCTCATGAGAAGTTACGCTTTGAAAAGCTCAATCTTGAGCAAGAGCATGAGTTCTTAAAAGCAATCAATTATTATCTCCGCAAGAAAAGTTCTTCTTACATTGCCAAACGTTTACTCTTATCTACTTACATGCCTCAAGTCAAGTCTAGTAACAAGTAAAAGAAAGATACTTCCTCTAGCAGTAACAATAATAATGTCAAATCCAATATTGCTGCTTCTAGTAGTTCTCTTGATTCCACTAATGATTCTCTTAGCCAAGTTACACTTGAGCAAGAAAATAGCTTATTGAAGGGAATTATAGAGAAAGGTGTTTACAAGAGCCTTGCCGGGAGTAAGCAATTCGAGGAAATTGTACGCAAGCAAGGAAGTCACCGGAAGAATCAAGGTGTTGGTTTTGAACGAAAGTTCAATGCCAATGGAGTTGAGTGGGAAGAAGATCAATACCCCAAGACGAAGTTTGTTCCTCAACAAGAGAAGTATGATCCTACTTCCTTCAAGGGAATACAAGCTCAAGATGATCTTCCACCACAAGACCACAAGAACAAAGGCAAGGACAAGCTTCAAGAAGAGATTGATGCATTTGAAGAAGCACCTAAAGCCTCGTTCAAGTGGGTCCCCAAGACTACGTCAAGTTCTACTTCATCAAGTACAACTACAACTCCAAGGATTCCCATCAAGATGATGTGGATCCCGAAGAAGAAGAACTAGGGAGTTCTTGAGGGTGACTCCGCCAACATTCTTCACTCATATCATTTTGGCAAGACCAAGTGCAATCAACTTCCACATCTTGCACTAGTTCAAGGAGTCACAAACCCTCATGTTGGTAAGACAAGGGACAAGGTAACCTAATGAATTCATGGACATCATCTTGTGTGTGCATCACTCTATGTCTATGGATATTCTTGTTTGTTCCTTGTGGGACTAACCCATGTAGGTAAGTTGAAAGTGCAACTCACTCCAAAGGATTGCTCCAAATGATCTACATCAACTTTGAGCATTCACATCTTCAACACCTACATGAAGTCATCATCGACAAAACCCAAGGTTAGTTCATCCCTCTAAGGGGGGATCTCACATCTAGGGGAGCTTAACTCTAAGAATTGAGTCAAAGCAACTCTAATGGTGTGAACACATCAATGCATTAGGTAAAAGTGGTAACCCCACTTGAGCTTAAACGATGAGTATGACCTATGATCAAATGTTCTCATTTGACTCCTAAGTCAATATACTCATATATAGATGACCTAGTCATCGCTAATTGTTTGATAGATGCTAGAATTGGTTGTGCATGCTTTGCCACATATTTCATTCGCCATCTTATTGTGTGAGCATGTTGGTGCATATTTTACAAATTCAAGGACATCCACTTGTTGTTTTGATTGTTTGGGTTCTTTTCTTTTTGCCAAGTGGATGGACAAGAATGCCTAAGAACCTTCTTTATCTATCTATGCTTTTCTCATCTCAAACTCTATTCATGCTACATCACAAAATTTGATCAAGTCAGATTCTAACCACTCTGTGTGAGGAGCACTTGGAGTCCCCGATTCGTCATAGACTTAAACTTCCAAAACCTCTTTGTGATTCTCGGTTAGACCGGTTCCTCCATTTCGGTCCTACCGAGATCATCAAGTTGATCTGAGTTTTCAATCTCGATGCAACCGATTTGAACTTTTCGGTCTCACCGATTTGCTGTAACTGAACATAGTTATGCATCTTGATGCCACCGAGTTGTTCCACTCGGTCACACCGACAGGGTCGGGCTATATATAGCCACGGGCAAAATTTTGGAAATTTCTCCGAAACCCTTCGCCCGCGCAACAGCTCGCTCTGCCATCGGTGGTCTCCGGATCGTCTCCTCGTCGCCAGCAGCCTCCTGTCGCTAGTCTCCGCTGCCGTCAACGGATTTCGTCCCCGCCGTTGCCGCCGTAGCAAGTCCACCGCCAAGTTAGGGTATGGACTTGATCTTTGTGCTATCCACGTCTGATTCCTAGCACATTGTATTCTTATCGAATCTTGCCACAATTGAAACTCTTCTATCCAGCCAAAGTTGTCCATAGATTATATGAGATTCAAATTTTTAGGGTTAGGTTTCCGCCGAAACCATCTCGGACCCACCGAGTTGAAAAACTCGGTCTCACCGATTTGGCTTATGCCATTGCACTAGTGACTCTCGATCTGACCGAGAATTACTAATCGGTGCGACCGATTTGAGGATTCTGTGAAACCCTAGCAGTCTCGGTGCCACCAAACTGTGACTCGGTCCAACCGAGATCATCAGTTTAGGTTCCAAAATTGCTTCGGTATCACCGAGTTTGAAAATCGGTTGATCCGAAATGCTTTCTGTGGAAAACTAAAACTGAACTTTTGAATCATTCTTTTGCAAAAATCTCTGCATTTTGTGATGCTCATCTATTCTATCTCATCTATAACTCTTCACAGGGTCAGCAGTCAGCTTTTGCAGTATGTTAGATCAGAGTGACAAATAGAACAGGTCAGTAGAGCAGATGGACTTGAGTGAGGGCACTAGTCCTTCGACTACAGATGAAGGGAGCAGAAGTAATCCTAGCAATTTGCCTAAGGCTGCAACTAGGCAAAGGAGGAAAAGAACTTCCGATTCAGAGGATGAAGATTACAAAGCTGAGGAAGATGAGGCCACTTCCAAGAAAGTGGTGCTCAAGAAAGAATATGGCTCTGCACAGAGCACAAAGCCAGGTCTGAAGAAGAAAGTTCCTGCCAAGAGGACACCAATGCCAAAGGCCAGAAAGTCCACTCAAGTGCCAGCTCAGGCTCAACCCAAAGAAGCATCTGAGAATAAAGTCACCTCTTCCAAACCTCAGAAAGTCCCCATTGGTGCAACTATGAAGTTCACAATTGAATTAGAGGATGATGGTGATCAGGACAAGAAAAAGAAGAGAGCAAGAACCACAACTGCCAAGGTCCTTGGAAAGCCCTCAATGAGAACAGATTCTGAAGAAGAGGAAGAGGATGCTGCACCAGCACCTAAGGCACCTAAGCTTATGGGTGATGCAATCAGATCAGGGGCTGCAACATCCAAGCCCAAGGAAGCACCCAAAGCTACCTCCAAGGCCAAGCAAGTTCCAAAGAGGAATACTAGGAGTATTCCAGCTATTGAGAAGAACAAGGCCCCAATGCCCAATGTTGCTGAAGAAGAAGATGAAGAAGGTCAAGTCTTAAGAAAGCTCAAGCCCAAGATACCAGACCACAGTGATGCCCATCCTGTGGCTGAGGGCATGAGAATCAGGAAGGATTCAGGGCTGAGACTGTGGAGGATGGAAGATCCATATGCTTCAAGAAGAAGAACTGCTGTTGACTACAGGTTCCACACAAAGGAACAACAGGACTTCTATGAAACAATTCTGTTGGACAAGAAGCCTATAGTCTGTGACATGAGGTGGGTCGACTGGACCTACATCATGGACAATGAGCAGCACTATCCTGGAGTGCAAGAAAGCTTTGTTGCTTGTGGAGTTGCTGATTTTGTTGGACAGAAGTTCACCAACTGGAATGATGAGCTTATCATGCAATTCTACTCCACAGCACATTTTTACCCAGATGGGAGAATTGTTTGGATGTCTGAGGGTACAAGGTACCAGTCCACTGTTGAAGAATGGGCAAGTCTGATAAATGCCCCCAAGGAAAATGAGGATGACCTGGACATTTATGCAAAGAAGAAGTTGGGTCACAATTCAATGGCTCACATGTACAAGGAGATCCCAGACAAGGCAGTAGAGACTCACAAGTTTGGATCAGTTCACTTTCTGCTATCAGGGTTGCCAACCATCAATTGGATTCTGAGGCACACTTTGTTGCTCAAGTCTGGTGACCATAACATGATCAGAGGGCATGCCATCAACATGCTGCATGTGTTTGATGTGCCACAGAAGTTCAAAGTCATGAGCCTCATAATTGAAACAATCAAGAGGACTGCAGCAGATCAGAAGAGGAGCTGTGGATATGCACCTCAGATTTAGGAATTGATCAACTCAAAGATAGGCACAGGGAAATATCAGTTGGATAAGGAACATTTCCCACTTTATCCAGACTTTGAGGACAATTAGGTTGTCATGAATTGAGATGATCCACAATCAGTTCAAGCTCAGGAGAAGAAGGAGAAGGCAAAGAAGGAGAAGGCTGCCAAGATGCCAACTCAAGAGGAGGCATCTGAATATTTCTTGAAAACCAAACAAGAGCAGCTTGGTTACTTGATAGCATCAACTCTGAGGATTGAGAAGGGGTTGGCCACCCTCACTCAGAATCAGGAGAGCCTTGAAAGAATCATGGAACAAAAATTCTATGATCTAGATGTTAAAGTAACTGAGATTCAGTCAGTTGTAGAGCAGCTGCAGGATGACATGCAGGAGAGGAAGGGCAAGACAACCACTGATGTATTTGCCAGAGTGCCTAGAGCTCAGAGATCAGTTGTAGTGCCAGTGACAGACACTAGAGCAACAACTTCAGCACCGGCCACTGCCCCTACAGCTCCAGCACCAACTCCTCCAGCTCCATCCACTTCAACTGAAGCCTTCGTCCAAGGAGTCATCAAGACACCATCACCAGAAGATCAAGCCTGAGAGACGATCTAGCACTATGCATTTTCTATGAACTTTTTGGTAACTTGTTGCCAAAGGGGGAGAAAAATGTATAGATCATAGCCTTCGAGAGAGAGTGTGTGTGTTGCTTTTATTCTCTCTTGCTTTATTTGGTGGGTTTTCAAACTTTGTTTGCTTTTGGTTGAGATACTATGCTTGTGAGACATTGATGATCATGTGTTTGATCATAAGCTACACTTATGCATGCTTGATATTATCCTATCTATCTTATGTGATCACTCACTATGCTTGGTGATGAGTGCATGTATTCATTGTTTATTATTTTGAGTGCTCCACCAAGATGTATGTGACATGGAAGAGTAACCCATGAGCCTAATTCATTGTGCATTTGCAGTCCAAAGCAAATCTTAAACTATGCACAAGTTTAGGGGGAGCTCTTGCTTATCACATACTTCTCAAAGCGACGATGTTATTCAATCTTATTATCATTTGTCGAAGCTTTGATGTATATGCTGTCATCAATTACCAAAAAGGGGGAGATAGAAAGTGCAACTATCCCTAGGTGGTTTTGGTAATTCATAACAACATATAGCTCATTGAGCTAATGCTATTCCAAGACCATTATTTCAGGAAAGCTCAATGAATGGCATGGCATGGATGATGAAAGTGGATCCCTCAAAATACTAAGGACAAAGGATTGGCTCAAGCTCAAAAGCTCAAGACTCTTCATTTTACATTTTAGTGATCCAAGATCACATTGAGTCTATAGGAAAAGCCAATACTCTCAAGGAGGGATGAGGTGTTGCTTAATGAGCCTCTTGCTTCATGTGCTTAGTGATATGCTCCAAAACCCTCAACTACTTTCCCACGTCCACAAATGACCTAAACCCAAATCCAAAATCGGTCACACCAATTCTTCCTATCCGGCGCCACCGATTCCAAAAGTCATAGCCACTGCCACAAACCCTAAGCAAATCGGTCTTACCGATAGGGATCTCGGTCTCACCGAGATGGGGTTGTAATCTCTCTGTTTCCTTTCATAACGTTTCGGTCTAACCGAAGTGAGCGATCGGTCCCACCGAGATTGCAATGTAAACTCTCTGTTTCCTTTTTGTAACATTTCGGTCTCACCAAAAAGAGCAAATCAGTCCCACCGAGTTTACCTGACCAACTCTCTGGAAAGCTTATTACCAAATCGGTCTCACCGAGTTTGTGTAATCGGTCTTACCGAGATTACGTTATGCCCTAACCCTAACCGAATCGGTCTCACCGAGATGCATGTCAGTCCCACCGAAAATCACTAACGGTCACTAGGTTTACTAAATCGGTCCGACCGAGTTTAACGATTCGGTCCCACCGAGTTTGGTAAATTGTGTGTAACGGTTAGATTTTGTGTGGAGGCTATATATACCCCTCCACCTCCTCTTCATTCATGGAGAGAGCCATCAGAACTAACCTACACTTCCAACTTACCATTTTTGAGAGAGAACCACCTACTCATGTGTTGAGGCCAAGATATTCCATTCCTACCATATGAATCTTGATCTCTAGCCTTCCCCAAGTTGCTTTCCACTCAAATCTTGTTTCCACAAGATCCAAAACCTATGAGAGAGAGTTGAGTGTTGGGGAGACTATCATTTGAAGCACAAGAGCAAGGAGTTCATCATCAACGCACCATTTGTTACTTCTTGGAGAGTGGTGTCTCCTAGATTGGCTAGGTGTCACTTGGGAGCCTCCGACAAGATTGTGGAGTTGAACCAAGGAGTTTGTAAGGGCAAGGAGATCGCCTACTTCGTGAAGATCTACCGCTAGTGAGGCAAGTCCTTCGTGGGCGAAGGCCATGGTGGGATAGACAAGGTTGCTTCTTCGTGGACCCTTCGTGGGTGGAGCCCTCCGTGGACTCGCGTAGCCGTTACCCTTCGTGGGTTGAAGTCTCCATCAACGTGGATGTACGATAGCACCACCTATCGGAACCACGCCAAAAGCATTCGTGTCTCCAATTGCGTTTGAATCCTCCAAACCCTTCCCCTTACTTTCTTGCAAGTTGCATGCTTTAATTTCCGTTGCCTATATACTCTTTGCATGCTTGCTTGAATTGTGTGATGATTGCTTGACTTGTCCTAAAATAGCTAAAATCTGCCAAACTCTAAAATTGGGAAAAGGTTAAGTTTTTATTGGTCAAGTAGTCTAATCACCCCCTCTAGACATACTTCAAGGTCCTACAAGTAGTATCGGAGCTTTGGTCTCCATTTGCTTTGATTTCCATAGCTTTTGGTGGTCATAGCCTTGGTTTCACAACCTAGGAGAGTATGGCGTCTAGCGAGGGAAATTATCACTGTAGAGGTCCTTACTTTGATGGTACTAATTTTGCTAGTTGGAAGCATAAGATGAAAATGCATATTCTTGGACATAACCTCGCCATTTGGGCAATTATTTGTATTGGCTTGCAAGGTGAATTCTTTGATGGGAGAGAACCGAACCGTGAAGCTAATGCGGAAGAATTGAAGATGTTGCAATACAACGCTCAAGCCTGTGATATCATCTTCAACGGATTGTGCCCCAAAGAATTCAACAAAATCAGCCGTCTTGAGAATGCAAAGGAAATTTGGGATACTTTGATTGATATGCATGAAGGTACCGAGACCGTCAAGGAATCCAAGTTGGATGTGCTCCAAAGTCAGCTTGACAAGTTCAAAATGAGGGATGGTGAAGGTGTCGCTGAAATGTACTCTAGGCTTGCTCTTATCACAAATGAGATTGCCGGCTTAGGGAGTGAAGAGATGACCGACAAATTCATCATCAAGAAGATTCTAAGAGCATTGGATGGAAAGTATGATACGTGTGCACATTGATTCAAATGATGCCAAACTACAAAGATCTCAAGCCAACGGAAGTCATTGGAAGAATTGTTGCTCATGAGATATCACTCAAGGATAAGGAGGAACTTCACAACAAGTCAAGTGGTGCTTACAAAGCCTCAAGTGAAGCTCCCACATCATCAAGTGAGAAACAAACCTTCAATGAAGAATTGAGCTTACTGGTGAAGAACTTCAACAAATTCTACAAGAGTAGAAGCAAAGAAAGAAGCTCCAAGTCAAGGTCTTACAATGACAAGAGATCTTCTAGTCGTGAGCGTAATTGCTACAATTGTGGGAGACCCGGACACTACTCCAATGAGTGTACGGCACCCTACAAAAGAAGAGAAGGTTCTCCAAGAAGAAGGAGCAAAAGAGAAGAATCACCACCAAGAGAGAGGAGAAGTAGAGATGATCGTTATGAACGAAGACCCTCACGGAGAAGCAAGGATTCGGAAAGGAAGGACAAGTCATCAAGGAGCTACACAAAACGAAGACATCAAGCTCATGTTGGTGAATGGGTTTCCGGCTCCGACTCCGACAATCACTCCGAGAGAAGCTATCAGTCCGACTCCGAATATACTCAAGATGAAGGTGTTGCCGGTCTAGCACTTGTGTCAACCAACTCCTACGACATATTTGACTCACCAAATGAAGGTGTTGGAAGATGCTTCATGGCCAAAGGTCCAAAGGTAACACATCCCGAGTATGTTGATTTCAATAGTGATGAAGATGACTTGCTTGTGGATGATGATTTACTTGTTGACAACTCTAGTGATGAATACTATGATGAAACGTCAATTAATCATGCTAATCAAGATAAAATGAATTACAATGATAAGGAGAAGATTGAGCTTCTAACTAAAGAACTAAACTCTCTTAATTTAGCTCATGAAACTATCTATGAAAATCATCGAGAACTTTTAAGGGCTCATGAGAAGTTACGCCTTGAAAAGCTCAATCTTGAGCAAGAGCATGAGTTCTTAAAAGCAATCAATGATGATCTCCGCAAGAAAAGTTCTTCTTACATTGCCAAATGTTTACTCTTATCTACTTACATGCCTCAAGTCTAGTCTAGTAACAAGTACAAGAAAGATACTTCCTCTAGTAGTAACAATAATAATGTCAAATCCAATATTGTTGCTTCTAGTAGTTCTCTTGATTCCACTAATGATTCTCTTAGCCAAGTTACACTTGAGAAAGAAAATAGCTTATTGAAGGGAATTATAGAGAAAGGTGTTTACAAGAGCCTTGCCAGGAGTAAGCAATTCAAGGAAATTGTACGCAAGCAAGGAAGGCACCAGAAGAATCAAGGTGTTGGTTTTGAACAAAAGTTCAATGCCAATGGAGTTGAGTGGGAAGAAGATCAATACCCCAAGACGAAGTTTGTTCCTCAACAAGAGAAGTATGATCCTACTTCCTTCAAGGGAATACAAGCTCAAGATGATCTTCCACCACAAGACCACAAGAACAAAGGCAAGGACAAGCTTCAAGAAGAGATTGATGCATTTGAAGAAGCACCTAAAGCCTCGTTCAAGTGGGTCCCCAAGACTACGTCAAGTTCTACTTCATCAAGTACAACTACAACTCCAAGGATTCCCATCAAGATGATCTGGATCCCGAAGAAGAAGAACTAGAGAGTTCTTGAGGGTGATTCCGCCAACATTCTTCACTCATATGATTTTGCAAGAACAAGTGCAATCAACTTCCACATCTTGCACTAGTTCAAGGAGTCACAAACCCTCATGTTGGTAAGACAAGGGACAAGTTAACCTAATGAATTCATGGACATCATCTTGTGTGTGCATCACTCTATGTCTATGGATATTCTTGTTTGTTCCTTGTGGGACTAACCCATGTAGGTAAGTTGAAAGTGCAACTCACTCCAAAGGATTGCTCCAAATGATCTACATCAACTTTGAGCATTCACATCTTCAACACCTACATGAAGTCATCATCGACAAAACCCAAGGTTAGTTCATCCCTCTAAGGGGGGATCTCACATCTAGGGGGAGCTTAACTCTAAGAATTGAGTCAAAGCAACTCTAATGGTGTGAACACATCAATGCATTAGGTAAAAGTGGTAACCCCACTTGAGCTTAAACGATGAGTATGACCTATGATCAAATGTTCTCATTTGACTCCTAAGTCAATATACTCATATATAGATGACCTAGTCATTGCCAATTGTTTGATAGATGCTAGAATTGGTTGTGCATGCTTTGCCACATATTTCATTCGCCATCTTATTGTGTGAGCATGTTGGTGCATATTTTACTCATTCAAGGACATCCACTTGTTGTTTTGATTGTTTGGGTTCTTTTCTTTTTGCCAAGTGGATGGACAAGAATGCCTAAGAACCTTCTTTAGCTATCTATGCTTTTCTCATCTCAAACTCCATTCATGCTACATCACAAAATTTGATCAAGTCAGATTTGAACCACTCTGTGTGAGGAGCACTCGGAGTCCCCGATTCGTCATAGACTTAAACTTCCAAAACCTCTTTGTGATTCTCGGTTAGACCGATTCCTCCATTTCGGTCCTACCGAGATCATCAAGTTGATCTGAGTTTTCAATCTTGGTGGAACCGATTTGAACTTTTCGGTCTCACCGATTTGCTGTAACTGAACACAGTTATGCATCTCGGTGCCACCGAGTTGTTCCACTCGGTCACACCGACAGGGTCGGGCTATATATAGCCACGGGCAAAATTTTGGAAATTTCTCCGAAACACTTTGCCCGCGCAATAGCTCGCTCTGCCATCGGTGGTCTCCGGATCGTCTCCTCGTCGCCAGCAGCCTCCTGTCGCTGGTCTCCGCCACCGTCAACGGATTTCGTCCCCGCCGTTGCCGCCGTAGCAAGTCCGCCGCCAAGTTAGGGTATGGACTTGATCTTTGTGCTATCCACGTCTGATTCCTAGCACATTGTATTCTTATCGAATCTTGCCACGATTGAAACTCTTCTATCCAGCCAAAGTTGTCCATAGATTAGATGAGATTCAAATTTTTAGGGTTAGGTTTCCTCCGAAACCATCTCGGACCCACCGAGTTGAAAAACTTGGTCTCACCGATTTGGCTTATGCCATTGCACTAGTGACTCTCGGTCTGACCAAGAATTACTAATCGGTGCGACCGATTTGAGGATTCTGTGAAACCCTAGCAGTCTCGGTGCCACCGAACTGTGACTCGGTCCAACCGAGATCATCAGTTTAGGTTCCAAAATTGCTTCGGTATCACCATGTTTGAAAATCAGTTGATCCGAAATGCTTTATGTGGAAAACTAAAACTGAACTTTTGAATCATTCTTTTGCAAAAATCTCTGCATTTTGTGATGCTCATCTATTCTATCTCATCTATAACTCTTCACAGGGTCAGCAGTCAGCTTTTGCAGTATGTCAGATCAGAGTGACAGCCATAACAGGTCAGTAAGCAGATGGACTTGAGTGAGGGCATTAGTCCCTCAACTACAGATGAAGGGAGCAGAAGTACTCCTAGCAATTTGCCTAAGGTTGCAACTAGGCAAAGGAGGAAAAGAACTTCCGATTCAGAGGATGAAGATTACAAAGCTGAGGAAGATGAGGCCACTTCCAAGAAAATGGTGCTCAGGAAAGAATATGGCTCTGCACAGAGCACAAAGCCAGGTCTGAAGAAGAAAGTTCCTGCCAAGAGGACACCAATGCCAAAGGCCAGAAAGTCCACTCAAGTGCCAGCTCAGGCTCAACCCAAAGAAGCACCTAAGAAGAAAGTCACCTCTTCCAAACCTCAGAAAGTCCCCACTAGTGCAACTATGAAGTTCACAAATGAATCAGAGGATGATGGTGATCAGGACAAGAAAAAGAAGAGAGCAAGAACCACAACTGCCAAGGTCCTTGGAAAGCCCTCAATGAGAAGAGATTCTGAAGAAGAGGAAGAGGATGCTGCACTAGCACCTAAGGAACCTAAGCTTATGGATGATGCAATCAGATCAGGGGCTGCAACATCCAAGCCCAAGGAAGCACCCAAAGCTGCCTCCAAGGCCAAGCAAGTTCCAAAGAGGAATACTAGGAGTATTCCAGCTGCTGAGAAGAACAAGGCCCCAATACCCAATGTTGCTGAAGAAGAAGATGAAGAAGGTCAAGTCTTAAGAAAGCTCAAGCCCAAGATACCAGACCACAATGATGCCCATCCTGTGGCTGAGGACATGAGAATCAGGAAGGATTCAGGACTGAGACTGTGGAGGATGGAAGATCCATATGCTTCAAGAAGAAGAACTGCTGTTGACTACAGGTTCCACACAAAGGAACAGCAGGACTTCTATGAAACAATTCTGTTGGACAAGAAGCCTATAGTCTGTGACATGAGGTGGGTCGACTGGACCTACATCAAGGACAATGAGCAGCACTATCATGGAGTGCAAGAAAGCTTTGTTGCTTGTGGAGTTGCTGATTTTGTTGGACAGAAGTTCACCGACTAGAATGATGAGCTTATCATGCAATTCTACTCCACAGCACATTTTTACCCAGATGGGAGAATTGTTTGGATGTCTGAGGGTACAAGGTACCAGTCCACTGTTAAAGAATGGGCAAGTCTGATAAATGCCCCCAAGGAAAATGAGGATGACCTGGACATTTATGCAAAGAAGAAGTTGGGTCACAATTCAATGGCTCACATGTACAAGGAGATCCCAGACAAGGCAGTAGAGACTCACAAGTTTGGATCAGTTCATTTTCTGCTATCAGGGTTGCCAACCATCAATTGGATTCTGAGGCACACTTTGTTGCCCAAGTCTGGTGACCATAACATGATCAGAGGGCATGCCATCAACATGCTGCATGTGTTTGATGTGCCATAGAAGTTCAAAGTCATGAGCCTCATAATTGAAACAATCAAGAGGACTGCAGCAGATCAGAAGAGGAGCTGTGGATATGCACCTCAGATTCAGGAATTGATCAACTCAAAGATGGGCACAGGGAAATATCAGTTGGATAAGGAACATTTCCCACTTTATCCAGACTTTGAGGACAATGAGGTTGTCATGAATGAAAATGATCCACAATCAGTTCAAGCTCAGGAGAAGAAGGAGAAGGCAAAGAAGGAGAAGGCTGCCAAGATGCCAACTCAAGAGGAGGCATCTGAATATTTCTTGAAAACCAAACAAGAGCAGCTTGGTTACTTGATAGCATCAACTCTGAGGATTGAGAAGGGGTTGTCCACCCTCACTCAGAATCAGGAGAGCTTTGAAAGAATCATGGAACAAAAATTCTATGATCTAGATGTTAAAGTAACTGAGATTCAGTCAGTTGTAGAGCAGCTACAGGATGACATGCAGGAGAGGAAGGGCAAGACAACCACTGATGCATTTGCCAGAGTGCCTAGAGCTCAGAGATCAGTTGTAGTGCCAGTGACAGACACTAGAGCAACAACTTCAGCACCAGCCACTGCCCCTACAGCTCCAGCACCAACTCCTCCAGCTCCATCCACTTCAACTGAAGCCTTCATCCAAGGAGTCATCAAGACACCACCACCAGAAGATCAAGCCTGAGAGACGATCTAGCACTATGCATTTTCTATGAACTTTTTGGTAACTTGTTGCCAAAGGGGGAGAAAAATGTATAGATCATAGCCTTCGAGAGAGAGAGAGAGCGTTGCTTTTATTCTCTCTTGCTTTATTTGGTGGGTTTTCAAACTTTGTTTGCTTTTGGTTGAGATACTATGCTTGTGAGACATTGATGATCATGTGTTTGATCATAAGCTACACTTATGCATGCTTGATATTATCCTATCTATCTTATGTGATCACTCACTATGCTTGGTGATGAGTGCATGTATTCATTGTTTATTATTTTGAGTGCTCCACCAAGATGTATGTGACATGGAAGAGTAACCCATGAGCCTAATTCATTGTGCATTTGCAGTCCAAATCAAATCTTAAACTATGCACAAGTTTAGGGGGAGCTCTTGCTTATCACATACTTCTCAAAGCGACGATGTTATTCAATCTTATTATCATTTGTCGAAGCTTTGATCTATATGTTGTCATCAATTACCAAAAAGGGGGAGATTGAAAGTGCAACTATCCCTAGGTGGTTTTGGTAATTCATAACAACATGTAGCTCATTGAGCTAATGCTATTCCAAGACCATTATTTCAGGAAAGCTCAATGAATGGCATGGCATGGGTGATGAAAGTGGATCCCTCAAAATACTAAGGACAAAGGATTGACTCAAGCTCAAAAGCTCAAGACTCTTCATTTTACATTTTAGTGATCCAAGATCACATTGAGTCTATAGGAAAAGCCAATACTATCAAGGAGGGATGAGGTGTTGCTTAATGAGCCTCTTGCTTCATGTGCTTAGTGATATGATCCAAAACCCTCAACTACTTTCCCACATCCACAAATGACCTAAAGCCAAAGCCAAAATCGGTCACACCGATTCTTCCTATCCGGCGCCACCGATTCCAAAAGTCATAGCCACTGCTACAAACCCTAAGCAAATCGGTCTTACCGATAGGGATCTCGGTCTCACCGAGATGGGGTTGTAATCTCTCCGTTTCCCTTCGTAACGTTTCGGTCTAATCGAAGTGAGCGATCGGTCCCACCGAGATTGCAATGTAAACTCTTTGTTTCCTTTTTGTAACATTTCGGTCTCACCGAAAAGAGCAAATCGGTCCCACTGAGTTTACCTGACCAACTCTCTGGAAAGCTTATTACCAAATCGGTCTCACCGAGTTTGTGTAATCGGTCTTACCGAGATTACGTTATGCTCTAACCCTAACGAATCGGTCTCACCGAGATGCATGTCAGTCCCACTGAAATTCACTAACGGTCACTAGGTTTACTAAATCGGTTCGACCGAGTTTAACGATTTGGTCCCACCGAGTTTGGTAAACTGTGTGTAACGGTTAGATTTTGTGTGGAGGCTATATATACCCCTCCACCTCCTCTTCATTCGTGGAGAGAGCCATCAGAACGAACCTACACTTCCAACTTACCATTTCTGAGAGAGAACCACCTGCTCATGTGTTGAGGCCAAGATATTCCATTCCTACCATATGAATCTTGATCTCTAGCCTTCCCCAAGTTGCTGTCCACTCAAATCTTGTTTCCACCAGATCCAAAACCTATGAGAGAGAGTTGAGTGTTGGGGAGACTATCATTTGAAGCACAAGAGCAAGGAGTTCATCATCAACGCACCATTTGTTACTTCTTGGAGAGTGGTGTCTCCTAGATTGGCTAGGTGTCACTTGGGAGCCTCCGACAAGATTGTGGAGTTGAACCAAGGAGTTTGTAAGGGCAAAGAGATCGCCTACTTCGTGAAGATCTACCGCTAGTGAGGCAAGTCTTTCGTGGGCGATGGCCATGGTGGGATAGACAAGGTTGCTTCTTTGTGGACCCTTCGTGGGTGGAGCCCTCCATGGATTCGTGCAGCCGTTACCCTTCGTGGGTTGAAGTCTCCATCAACGTGGATGTACGATAGCACCACCTATCGGAACCACGCCAAAAACATCCGTGTCTCCAATCGCGTTTGAATCCTCCAAACCCTTCCCCTTACTTTCTTGCAAGTTGCATGCTTTAATTTCCGCTACCTATATACTCTTTGCATGCTTGCTTGAATTGTGTGATGATTGCTTGACTTGTCCTAAAATAGCTAAAATCTGCCAAACTCTAAAATTGGGAAAAGGTTAAGTTTTTATTGGTCAAGTAGTCTAATCACCCCCCCCTCTAGACATACTTCAAGGTCCTACAGTTGGGCGCGTGTTTGCCGCCCGCTGGAGCTTGATGGCCTTGGCATCCGGGATCTGAACCGCGTTGGGATCTTCCTCCGAGTCCGATGGTTGTGGCTGCAGGCTAGTGATCGGGCGCGCCCTTGGTCGCATCTTCCCCTATCTTCCGATCCTGAAGTGCTGCAGTTCTTCCGGGCATCGACGTCTTGGACCGTGGGCGACGACACCTCATGCAGATCTTGGGTTGACCCGTGGCTGGAGGGCAGCTCCATCTCATCCCTTGCCCCATCGCCGACGGCCCTAGTCCCGGCCAGGAGGCGGCGCACCCATATGGTGGCCACGACTCTCCTGAACCGCACTTGGATAGCGGACATCCAAGGAGCGCTTGGGCCGGCCACCGTCCTCGAGTATGTGGACATCTGGCGGCGGCTTCAGCACGTCGTGCTCTCCTCGCAGCCAGATGTTATTCATTGGGGCTGGACTGCGAATGGCATCTACTCGGCTTCATCCTGCTATGCTGTCTTGTTTGAGGGATCCATAGCCTCCGAGCACTGGCGTCTCATGTGGAAGTCTGGTGCTATTCTGTCGGTGAAATTCTTCCTGTGTCTGGCCTCTTTAAACCGCTGCTGGTCCGCCGACAGGCTCGCCCGACGGGGCCTGCCACACGAGCCGACCTGCGTCCTCTGCCTGCAGGAGCCTGAGACCCTTCATCACATCATTGTGGGCTGTGTCTTTGCGAGAGTCACCTGGCACGAGGTGCTCTCCTGGTGTCGAACGATGGCACAACCACCAGATGGCTCTTCCGCCTTCTTCAACTGGCTGTCCGCCGCTCTCCTCACCATACCGGCTGCCGACCGCCGTGGCCTCACTACATGGCCGGTCCCACGGCATGGACAATGTGGCGCCATCGCAACTCAGTCATCTTCGACAAGATTACTCCCGCCACATCAACTGTCGTTGATGCTATCAAGGACGAGGCTCGCTCCTGGGCAAATGTCGGAGCCAAAGGACTGAATGGTTTCATCCCTGTAACCTGACACTGTATGCGAGGCTGAGCATCCTCTTTCTCTCCTTGCTCACTTGATCGCCACGAACACGCCTTTCTGTGTACGTGAACGTGGCGTGACACTGTATGTTCTATCACTCTATCAATGCAAAGATACACTCTTAGTATTCCAAAAAAAAGAAACGGAGGAGTACTATATTTGTTCAAGTTTCTATCAAAACTGGATATATTTTTTAAGAAAAAGAACAAGTATATTCTCCACACACACACACACACACACACACACAAGACAAGTATATCCTGGAGAAAAGGAAAAGAAGAAGCAGGTGGTATACCGTACAGCGTACACACACAGACGAAGCGCAGCGGGAGGAAAACAACAGGGAGGAATCAAACCCTTTCTCTCAGCACCAATGGCACGGTATCTTCTCCCTTCCACCACCACCGCCGCCTCCTCGCTCCCGAGGAATGCCAGGGCCTCGCCGGCGCCGATCCTCGCTCTCCGCTCGCTCGCCTCCAGGTCCAAGCACGCGCGCGCTATCATGGCGGTGGCGTCGAGCCAGCCCGCCGCACCCAGCAAGTACCCGAAGATGGCCGCCCCCACCACCGGCCCGGTTCCCGCCGACGAGCTGCTCGGCGTCATCCAGGCCGCCGCCAAGGCAGGCGCCGAGGTGCGTTTGCGATTTCCCTTTTTCTCGTCGGCGCTCCCTTGGGGTTGACTCCGCTAGACGATTGCAGGTTCTGCCCGTGGTACGATTCGTAGATTGAATTATAGCGACGACTGCGATGCCGATGCCACTTAGTTTCAAAGAAAGAAATGCTAGTCGTGTAGTTGAATTGGCAGGTGCTGCCGTGCTGGTTAATGTGTTACCAACTACAGGTTTAATTGGTTTCCGGCGATAAATTTGACAAATAGTTCTTCTGCTAACCAAGAGAGGATAAACATATGGGGTATACCACGAGGCTTTATGGGTTGCATAATTCATGCCCTTTAAGGGCATGTACAATGGTTGATAAGATAGTCTTATCTTAAGTCTTGCATGTAATTTAGATATGACAAAAAAGAATGTCTACAATGGATCATCTCTTAGCTTTATCTTCAATAACTAGCTATTCCTAAAAACATGGTGAGACATATTGTGCTAAGAGATCATCTCTTGTCTTCTCTTAAATAAGATAAGGCAAACCTTTTCTTATGAGTTCTCTCTCCTTCACCTCATCATTTATCCTACATGGCACTTCTAAGATTGCCCAGTTCCTGATTTTCATAAGTGGGGCTGTGGTACTTCCATTCCATGCGCTTGTGCAAGTTCCTCGCATCCTCCTCGTTCTAATTTTGATGAATAAATTCTCAGCCAGTTTTCCTTTTCTTGCTTCCGTTTTAGGTTGTAATGGAAGCTGTTAATAAGCCGCGTAATATCCAATACAAGGGGGTTGCAGACTTGGTGAAAGAGTAAGAATGCTTCTCATGTATACTCTTATTTTTGCATATGCTGTTGATTTCACTGTTGTATGAACGTGGGCCTTAAATTTATGTACGTGTTCTCACTTGGTGAATTTATTATACCATCCTTCTGTTCAGCACAGATAAACTGAGTGAATCAGTCATTCTTGAAGTCGTCACCAAGAACTTCAAAGACCACCTCATACTTGGGGAGGAAGGTGGCCTTATTGGAGATTCTTTGTCAGAGTATCTCTGGTGCATTGATCCTTTAGGTTTGGTTCCTTTATTTCTACTTACCATACAATCATTCCTGTAGTGGGCTTAACTGGGATTTTTCTGTCATGAACAACCATCATTTATAGAATTGGATGAATAAATTCCTGTAGTGTTTCCTTGATTCTGAGGATTGCTTTATTTTTCGGACGTAAGCTGTGCACTCACTATGGGTTTGTCTGTTTCACTGATTTGGAAGGTGACAATTCTATGTTGATTGCTAAGCAATAGAATGATTTATGACTGGTACCTAATTTCACTGAGGCATTCTTTGAGCCATTTTGACTAGAGAATATGCAATACAATCTTTATGTTTCAATTTAATTCATTTTCATGGTCTTCTTGTTTAGATGGAACAACAAACTTTGCACATGGTTACCCCAGCTTTTCTGTATCCATTGGTGTTCTATTCCGAGGCAAGCCTGCTGCTGCCACTGTGGTATGTGTATGCATATATCATTCTTGAACCATACAATTATGGAATATTGGAGACACAAATTATAGGTCTTAGAAATAGTTTCTCTCTGTACTCACATATTATTGCCATCTCATTTAGGTGGAATTTTGTGGTGGGCCTATGTGCTGGAACACTCGTACGATTTCTGCATCTTCTGGTAGGATCTTTGATCAATAATTGGCATGCTTCTTATTCTGGTTCTGGAATATACCATGACATTAGTTTTTAAGGCTCTGTTTGCTTCTTGAACAGGAAAAGGTGCTTATTGTAATGGGCAAAAGATTCATGTCAGTCCAACAGAAAAGGTAACCTATTTCTCTTATTCAACTGTACAAGTAAGGATACGTGCACACCTTTTTGTACCTGCCATGAAAACCTTCCAGTGATCATACTCAATGTATCTGTTCATTAAAGTATTTCAGGATGCAATTATAATTCATGTAATATAAATAGTTCGTGCAGCAGATACGGATTTATAATCTATTATCTTGAGTTGATTCTCTAGGTGGAACAATCTCTTCTGGTTACTGGGTTTGGATATGAACATGATGATGCATGGCTGACCAATATAAATTTGTTCAAGGAATTTACTGATGTTAGCAGGGTAAGTGAATCCTCCCCTGATTAAAATGGTATTACCATGGGTTCAGAAACAAGGAAACCAAACACCGCCCACTTTTCTTCTTTATGTCGTTTCTTTAATCCTTCTTTTTAAAAACGTACTTGCTTTCAGGGAGTACGAAGGCTAGGCTCTGCTGCTGCTGATATGTCCCATGTTGGTCTAGGCATTACCGAAGCCTACTGGGAATATCGGCTTAAGCCATGGGACATGGCTGCTGGTGTTCTGGTAATCCTTTTTACCCGATGGAATCAGAGTTTCTAAATAAGAGTAATGCTACACCTGCATAATTAGTATTACGTGATTAACGTAATGTGCAACATGGGGATTTGTGATTGGAGAAAGAGGGAGGAAGGGGCCCACCCCCCTGAAATTCAGGGGGGGAGAGAGAGTTTGTTTGGAATTTTACGTAAAAAGCTTCGTAGGATTACGTGGATGTAGGATTTTCAGCTAAATTATCATCAGTTTGGTAGAAAGTGGGACTGGCTTATTTGCTTATTTTCAAACCTTACCATCTTTCCATTCAGATAATCTTTTCTCATGTTTACGTCCGTATTCTCATAATTTGGGTTGAAAATTTAATAAGAGTTAATCTTATCTTAAGGGTATCATTGAGCAGTTCTGAACTAATCTTTGAAAGCAACTGATGTTATTTTATGTAATCAAATCTTGAATTCTCATAGTAAAAGGTATCAGAGTGATGTGTATATTCTGAAATGTATTTATCTAGCAGTCTTAATTTTAGTTAGATAAATTTCTACTCATTGATCCTGAGCAGGATGGATTTTTTTTCCTTCTCTATGCAACTCTTTATTCTGTGGAGTTTGCCAGTATAATTATTTGATGAATTTAGTCATTTTTCAACAGATAGTTGAAGAAGCTGGTGGGGTAGTGACACGCATGGATGGTGGAGAGTTTACAGTCTTTGATCGTTCTGTTCTTGTTTCCAATGGCACTGTTCACGATCAGGTCAGTTTTTAAAAAGTAGCTTCTCTTATTTGCTGAAAATCACCTCTAATGGTATTATACAATACCAATATACCATACTAATGATATTTCAAGCATGGATGGTTATATCCCCAAAGGTAAATGGTCAATCTGACAAACTTAAAGAGTCCACATTAGACGATTCATCATACTAGGGATCTCCAAGCTTAGGGTGTTTGTGTTGTTGGCGTATGCTGTATGGATTACCTAGAGCAATGATAATTCCGCTGTGTTGTTTCTTGGAGAAATTGTATGGGGGGTTGTTGATGAATCACATTACTCAATTGCAGCTTTTGGAGCGGATCCGGCCTGCTACTGAAGACCTTAAGAAGAAAGGAATTGATTTCTCCATGTGGTTTAAGCCTGAGAATTACCCTACTGACTTTTGAATCACGCAGCCCTTCAGCTACTTGGTTCTCTGTCAAGCAAAAATAAGGATATTTTTGCCGAACGACCATGTACTTACACTGACAATACATTTCAAGGTCCTCCGACCAAACGGATCAAAAATGAAAGCCAAAATTTACTGAAGGAGTAGAGCTCGAATGAGATTCTCACCGGATTCCTTTTGCTTTTGATAGAATGTATCAGAAAGAAATGCTTGCAAAGGGTGTTGTATCGTATGCATGGTTTCTGCCAGTTGTACCTGGGAAAATATAACTGCCAATTTTGTTAATCATGGATAATAGCAAGACTTCCAAGAACACATACAATGATGTGCCGTGGAACTTGGTGCTTTTGCCGTCTCTCCATGTAAACGCAATTCTGGGGGAGAAATGTGATGTCATCGTCCTTCCTTTTTTATTTCAGCACGACTGGTTTCTTCCTCGTATAGTTGTATGAAACTAAGCTGGTGGGTAAGGCCGGAGGAATTACAACTAAGCTCACATGTTTTTACTTGAAAGCGGCGCGGATCGGGCGCCGCTCTGCATCCCTACCTCCAATAAACCTCTTAGTTTTGCATTCGGCATATATTCAGAAACGCAACAGAAAAGCTTGTGCAGATGTTTGGTTAGTCCAGTAACGGAGCAGTGCCACTGCCCGGTGCAGCCCAGCGCAACAGCCGGGTTTTATTTGCCTTCTGGATAAGGCAACGATGGATGGACGATAAATCATGTGAGGCTCAAACGGCACACTAGAACTAGATAGAACCATGAGGCTCCAAGGGAAATATCTTTGCAAATATTCCAGTTTTTTCCCTCTTGCCAGTGCAGCCCCTGCCCCTCGTTCTTCCACAACTATCAGGAGCAGAAGCGACCGCAAGCTCGACGATATCTGTCCCTTGGGAGAAGTGCAGGTTTGCCTCTGAAGACCTTCACCCTGCGCTCACCATGTAAGTAACACTTTCTACCTTCATGAATTTTTCCTGAACTTTTATGCCCATGTTCATGCAGTTTTACCCGATTCAGGCAATTGCAGTTGCATTTGGTCTGTGTTCTGCATGCCAATTCAGTGGCAATTCTTTAACTGTTTCTTCTCTGAATGTTTTGACTGCAAAACTTCTCAAACAACACACTACTAGCTCGCTCTACTTCTCCCAGTGAACTTGGTTTGCAGTTGCACTGACATCTCCTCCTCCACCGTATGAATTTCAGGTTGAGGATACAGGCTCCGTTGCATTATCATCCGACGAACGCAGGACCAAGATGGCGCATTTGCGCCTGCGGGAGCATTCAGCAAGGAACTTCTTCCCTGCACGACGCCGAGGTGAATCCCTCTGGATACGGCGAAAGAAAGAACCGGAAACACCCGGGCGCCTACATTGACAAAGATGGTGAAGCGCGGACCTTCGACCGGAAGAAAATATCGCGGAAAAGAGGTAAAAAATCCTACCTTCACCGGCCCCCCTCGTTTTGCTTGGTTTACACCCGCACTGAAGCTCAGCAAGGGAGGGACGTCTGCTTCGCGAGTGTCACGTCACCATTTCCTGTCGTTGAAATGGTTTTACAGCTTCAAGTCTCATGCATGCAGGGGGTGCAATGAGAGGCCGCGGCTGGAAGTACGGCTCCGGGTTCGTGGACGGCGTGTTCCCGGTGCTCAGCCCCATGGCGCAGGACATCCTGGAGCTCGTTCAGAAGGGGACGGACGACGCCAAGGTCTGGGAGGCGCTGGACGACGTCCCTCCCACGCACGCCCTGTGGGACGACGTCCTCAACGTCGCCGTCCAGCTCCGCCTGAACCGGCAGTGGGATCCCATCATCTCAGTACGTCCCCCCAAAACCCCCAGCACGCCGCCGTCGGTCATCGCATTTAAGCTCTGATGGACGACGTGTGATTCCTCAGAGGGTGTCTCGTTAGGTCTGCGAGTGGATCGTGCACCGGAGCTCCTTCCGCCCGGACGTCGTCTGCTACAACCTGCTCATCGACGCGTACGGCCGGCGGCGGCGGCTGGGCAAGGCGGAGGCCATGTACGCGGCGCTGCTGGAGGCCCGGTGCGTGCCGACGGAGGACACCTACGCGCTCCTCCTGCGCGCCTACTGCACCGCCGGGTCGCTGCACCGGGCCGAGGGCGTCATCTCCGAGATGCGGGAGCACGGGATCCCTCCGAGTAAGAAAGTTTCATTCAGGTTAGGACAATGCAGTCACTCACACCGACAGAGAGATCAATGGTGGTGTTCTCTCCAGGTGCGACCGTGTACAACGCGTACCTCGACGGGCTGCTCAAGGCGAGGTGCGCCGAGAAGGCGGTGGAGGTGTACCAGAGGATGAAGCGGGAGCGGTGCCGGACCAACACGGAGACGTACACCCTCATGATCAACGTCTACGGCAAGGTACGTCCGGCGCCAACTTTCCCTATAGAGAAATTTTCATCACCTGAATGAGAAGTGTTCTTGTGTCAATTGCAGTCGAAGCAGCCGATGTCGGCGATGAAGGTGTTCAAGGAGATGCAGTCGCTGGGGTGCAAGGCCAACATCTGCACCTACACGGCGCTGGTGAACGCGTTCGCCCGGGAAGGGCTGTGCGAGAAGGCCGAGGAGGCGTTCGAGGAGATGCAGCAGGCCGGGCACGAGCCCGACGTCTACGCCTACAACGCCCTCATGGAGGCCTACAGCCGCGCAGGGTTCCCGCAGGCCGCCTCGGAGATCTTCTCCCTGATGCAGCACATGGGGTGCGACCCCGACAGAGCTTCCTACAACATCCTCGTGGACGCCTACGGGAGAGCCGGCCTCCACCGAGGTGCGTACGTCAATCATGGACTCCTCGAACGCCGGCTGCTCCGGCGAGGTGCCGAGTCTGACAGCCATGGAGTTTCTGTTGATGGACGCAGAGGCGGAGGCCGTGTTCGAGTCGCTGAAGCGGCAGGGGATGGCGCCGACGATGAAGTCGCACATGCTGCTGCTGGCGGCGCACGCCAGGTCCGGCAACGTGGCGCGCTGCGAGGAGGTGATGGCGCAGCTGCACAAGTCGGGCCTCGCGCCGGACACCTTCGCGCTCAACGCCATGCTCAACGCCTACGGCCGCGCCGGCCGGCTCGACGACATGGAGCGGCTGCTCGCCGCCATGGAGCGCCGGGGGACGCGCGACGTGGGCACGTACAACGTGGCCGTCAACGCCTACGGCCGCGCCGGGTACCTGGAGAGGATGGAGGCGGCGTTCGCGTCGCTGGGGCGGAGGGGCCTCGCCGCCGACGTGGTCACGTGGACGTCCCGCATGGGCGCCTACGCCAGGAAGAAGGAGTACCGGCGGTGCCTGGAGATCTTCGAGGAGATGGTGGACGCCGGGTGCTACCCGGACGCCGGGACGGCCAAGGTGCTCGTCGCGGCGTGCTCCGACGAGCGGCAGGTGGAGCAGGTCACCGCCATCGTCAGGTCCATGCACAAGGAGGCCAAGACATTGTTCACCATATGAGAAAGATGAAGAAAATCTTGTGTTAATTAGTTAGTGTAGACTTAGATAAAGATTAATCATTCATGGATTGTTTATTTGCAAAATTTTGTTCTTTTACGAATCTAAAATGAATTTTTTTTGAGCATCAGTACAAACACAAGCGCTCATATACACGCGCATACACTCATCCCTATGAACGCACACACGCACACCCTACCCCTATGAGCACCTCCGAGAGACTGAGCCGGCATATCATCGTGAATCTAAAATGAATTGATATACAAATTATTTACAAGCTTTGTTAACGGAACATAATTGGTGACAGTGGCTTGTACTACTATATGATGTTCTTTTTTGCTGTCTCCGATAATGCTACACTTTATTGACAACGTAGGAGTATGTGTACTGTTGCTATCTCGATAGGTGAACCCACTTAGTGGGCCCAAGTTTTCAGCCACCAACCCACACCACACCCCGAATCTCTAGTTATAAGGGGCTGTTTGGTTGGGAGCCCCAACCCGCCGAGCCAAATAATTGGCGTTGACCAAGTGCTCAGGCATTGCTTGGATTGCAGCCCATGTTTTGGCACGCCAACGCTCCCGTCGCCTCTGCAGTTCATTTTTTGCGCCAACAGCGGGCGAGACGTGGGCGGCGAAAAGCTGCGCCAAATTTTTGGCTTGCCCGTGCATTGGCAGGGCTTGTCTCGGCAAAAACCAAACAGCCACTACATCACCCTGTTAACGACATGAGCAAAATAACTTTCTTTTTTTAAAGGAGGATGATCCTGGCCTCTGCATCTAGGCGATGCATGCAACCATTTTGTTAATTATTCACAAAGATCTTAGGACATCTCCAGCAACCCGCAAAACCCGCATCCGTCCGCGGACAGGGGACCAGTCCGTGGACATTAATGCGGGAGGCGGCTATCCAATGCTAGCCGCATACATTTCAAGCTATTTTTCAATAAACCGAATGAAATTCATAAAAAGAAACGGACGGATTCATACAAACACGACGAGTTTCATACAAACACGGCGAATTCAACTACATTTTGGACAAAAAAAAATAAAGACCCGCCCCTAAAACTATCCTACGGCGGCGACGCCCGATGTCCAAGCCCCTCTTGTCTCCCTTCCGTCGTCTTCATGAGCACCGACGATAAGACTGATGAAGTGAAGGTGCGGTCTTTGATGAGAAAGAGTAGAACACGGAAGACGAATTGACCCACATGGGATACCAGGCCCTGCCGCCTTCTGTGGCCTATTTATCCTCGGAGGAGTTAGCGCCTTGTCCATCGCTGAAGGATGTGAGGTCCACAAGGGAAATAGTGGCGCCTTGGTTGTCGTCGTTCAACCAGGCCGGCTGATGGTTCATCGGCGGTGCGTAGGAGGCGCAGCTAACTATGTTCTCCTTCGTGGTTGCCTACAACCGCGCCTCCGCGTTGCCGCTTCCTACAGAGCGTCGGCTTGAGCACGGACGGCATCGTAGATGGCACGCTGCTCCATGACGGAATTCGGGTTCGCCGCGGCTGTGGCCGCCAAGACCCCCTCGCTCGCGCGCTCGCAGTAGATTGGCCCTCCGCCAGTCGGTGCTGCTCCAGGAGGAACAAGTTGTAACACTGTTCCTCCTGCGCCTGCTGGAACGCCGACAAAGGCGCTGACGCAGGCTGCACCTCCACCATGGCGGCATTGAACTACGCATGTGCCTGCTCCATGGTGAAGTCGGCGTGCACAGGAGGCGCGGGAGCCGGGGCGGAGTCGTCGGAGCCCGTCTCCATCGTGGCGTCGTCCAGTCGGAGACCTCAGGCGAGCTGGCTAGCAAGCCAGCCTCGATCCGCCTTGCACAGCGTCTATGCCAGGTGGTGATGTCTACTACACAACTTTATTCTTGTAGAATCGTGTTAGGCCTCCAAGCGCAGAGTTTTGTAGGACAGTAGCAATTTTCCCTCAAGTGGATGACCTAAGGTTTATCAATCCGTGGGAGGTGTAGGATGAAGATGGCCTCTCTCAAGCAGCCCTGCAACCAAATAATAAAAAGTCACTTGTGTCCCCAGCACACCAAATACAATGGTAATTTGTATATGTGCACTAGTTCGGCGAAGAGATGATGATACAAGCATAGTAATGATAGTAGATATTGATTTTTGTAATAGTAACAATAAAAAACAACAAGGTAGCAATTGATAAAACGGAACACAAACGGTATTGCAATGCTTGAAAATGAGGCGTAGGGTCCGTACTTGGCTAGTGCAATCTCTCAACAATGCTAATATAATTGAATCATATAACCATCCCTCCACGTGCAACAAAGAATCACTCCAAAGTTCCTATCTAGCAGAGAACATAAGAAGAAATCGTTGGTAGAGTACGAGACCACCTCGAAGCTATTCTTTCCGATCGATCTATCCAAGAGTTTTGACTAAAATAACACCAAATAATTTCAGATTCATAATACTCAATCCAACACAAAGAACCTCAAAGAGTAGTGCCCCAAGATTTCTACCGGAGAAACAAAGACAAGAATGTGCATCAACCCCTATGCGTAGATTACCCCAATGTCACCTCGGGAATCCACGAGTTGAGTGCCAAAATATATATCAAGTGAATCAAAATAATACCCCATTGTCACCACGAGTATTCATATGCAAGACATATATCAAGTGCTCTCAAATCCATAAAAGTATTCAATCTGATAAAACAAAATCTCAAAGGGAAAACTCAATTCATCACAACAAGATAGAGAGGGGAAAACACCATATGATCCAACTATATTAACAAAGCCCCCGATACATCAAGATCGTGCCATCAAGAACATGAGAGAGAGAGAGAGATTAAACACATAGCTACTGGTACAAACCCTCAACCCCGAGGGTGGACTACTCCCTCCTCATCATGGTGGCCGCCGGGATGATGAAGGTGGCCATCGGAGATGATCTCCCCCTTCGGCAGGGTGTCGGAACGGGGTCTAGATTGGTTTTCGTGGATATAGAGGCTTGCGGCGGTGGAACTTCTGATCTAGGGTAGCCCCGAGGGTTTTTGGAATATTTGGGCCCATGTGCGCCCTGGTGGGTAGTGCCCCCCTCGGAGCACCCCCCAGGTGCTGCTCTGGCCCTTTGGATGTCTTCTGGTCCATAACAAAATCCACAAAAAGTTTTGAAGTGTTTGGACTCCGTTTGATATTGATTTCCTGCGATGTAAAAAACAAGCAAAAACACAGCAACTGGCACTGGGCACTGGGTCAATAGGTTAGTCCAAAAAATGATATAAAGTTGCTATAAAATGATTGTAAAACATCCAAGAATGATAATATAACAGTATGAATACTTCATAAATTATAGATATGTTGCAGACGTATCAGCATCCCCACGCTTAATTCCTACTCGTCCTTGAGTAGGTAAATGATAAAAGAAATAATTTATGAAGTGTGAGTGCTAGCAAAGTGCGCAATTTTGATCAATGATAATTTCAATCACTTTTCCTAGCATCATAACAACAATTCTTTCTCATAAATTTCTCATGTTAAAGTAGCAACCAATTCACATGCTAAGGTTCATACAATGAATTCTCTTGAAACTCAACAACCTATATTCTTAGTCACCAAACAATTGCAATTCAACTTATTCAACATAGTCTAAGTAAGAGCTCCACATACTCAACCATCATATAGTCTTCTATGATTGCTAACACTCACCGCATACACATGAGCAAAATGTCTCAACCGGACACATAGAAATATAGGGACTTATAATTTCGCCTCCCAACATATTCACCTCAAGGGTGATGTCAACAATAATAACTCATGCTACTCATATCCAATTGGATATATGTGCCTAGATCTTTCCTCACCACATGATGCTTGCCAAAAGAGATAAATAAAAAGCAATAGAGAGAAAAACTTTGACTCTTGCATGAAAGTAAATACATAAAAGTAAAAGGTAGACCCTTCGCAGAGGGAAGCAGAGGTTGCCATGCGCTTTTTGTTTGTATGCTCAATCCCTTAGTGCAAAAGAACATCATGTTATATTGCCCCTTATGATAGCAACCTTTATTATGCAGTCTGTCGCTTTTATGCTTTGTCATCACAAGTTCGTACAACGCTCAATTTTCTCTTACACTAAATGATCTAACACTTTTAGAAGAAATTTTTATTGCCTTATTGCACCTATGACAACTTACTTGAAGGATCTTTCTCAATCCTTAGGTAGGTATGGTGGACTCTTGAAAATAAGATTTGGGTTAAATGGTTTTTGGATGCACAAGTAGTATCTCTACTTGGTGTGGAATTTTTGGCTAGCAAAGATGGGGGGCAAGCACCACATGTTGAAGGATCTATGACAATATAACTTCTATGTGAATATGAACAAACATAAATCATTACGTTGTCTTCCTTGTCCAACGTCAACAATTTTGGCATATACTATTTTGATGGGGGCTCACAATCACAAAAAATTCCAAGATAGTGTTTTTGCATGTGAAAGTTATGTTCCTTATATTAATCATTCTGGAATTGCTTGTATGACCAATATTGTGATTGTCAAGCTTCAAAAGATTTCATTTTCTAAACCCAATGTGAAGCTACCACTAGGCATGATATAATTTCAACTTCATAATATTCAATTCATTCAAAAATTTACTCATAGGATATAACTGAATAACAAGAGTAAATGACAAGCTACTCCAAAAAAGATATAAGTTAAGATCAAGCGAGTAGTTAAGTAAATAGGTAGCTGATTGTGGACTCTCTCTCTTATTTAAAAACTTTCAGATTTAAGTATTTTATTAAAACATCAAGAAAAACAAAATAAAATGACATTCCAAGCATATCACAACTCATGTGAAGAAGCAAAAACTTAGGCTCAACCGATACTAACCGATAATTGTTGAAGAAGAAAGGTGGGATGCCTACCGGGGAATCCCCAAGCTTAGATGCTTGAGACTTATTGGAATATTAGCTTGGGATGCCTGGGGCATCCCCAAGCTTGAACTTTTGTGTCTCCTTAATTCCTCTTATATCACGGTTTCCCTAAATTTTAAAAAGGGTCTTTTACATCTGTGTCCCTAACTCGAACCCACTACTCACATTTGCCCCTAATTCGAAAGCCTGCTCAAAAATGCCCCTCCGCCGTTAGGTGCCCTTACAGAAATACCCTTCCGCTTCGTTTCTGTCCGGTCAAAGGGGTTTGACCGTTTACGGGGCGTTTACTGGACATTTCTACCCCTCCCTCCATGTGTCACTTACTGTGGGACCCACTCTCAAAAAATAAAATGGAAAAACACTTTCTCTCACCCCCTCTCTCTCACACACTTACATGTGGGGCCCCTCATCCATAGAAAAAACAAAACTCTCTCTCACCTCCCCCTCTCTCTGTCTCTCTCCCTGTCGAACAACGACCCGATGGCCGCTGCCTCTCAACTCCAGCGAGAGTGCCGAACGGGCGCCGCCTTGGCCGCTGGCCTCCCCTGACGCTGCAACCCTCTCTCCCTTGTCTCCCTCTGCTGCTTGCCTTCGTTCCTGTCCCGCCCTCTAGCCCTGTCACGCAAGCACTCCAGAGAGCGCCCCGTCGCCGGGCGTCTATCAAGTACATGGCCAACGGCAACCCGAAGCGCCGCCACCTCGCCAGGAATCTCATACGCCATGACCTCATCCTAACAGCCTATGATTTTGACCAGAGACGTCTAGGACAGAGCACCACAACACATCTACCCCACCGCCGAGCTCGGACCGCCGCCTTCGATTTGATGCCGTTCAAGCACGTGAGCCGCTCTGAGCGGCTCCTATGGCATCCTGATGTACCAAAGAAGACCTGGGAGTCCTCCATAGCAAGCTCCATGGCCTCGGGCCGTCTTCCCCATGAGCTCTGAGCTCGGTCATGGCCGCCATCGTCGAAGTCGTCGCTCCAGTCTTCCCCGAGCCCCAGCGGCGTCGCCATCATGCTCCTAGTGAGCTCCTTAATGGCACACGGACGGTTTCCTCTCCCTCCCCCTCGCATGGTAGCTGCCGCACTTGCGCCGCCCGGGGCCGCCGCAAGAATGGTCGCCGCCGTTTGCTCCAGCAACCATATGGTCCGAAGAGCACATCGCTGGACTCGGTTGAGCAAGGGCTATCGCCTTGTTCCCTCAGCTAGCCTCCTCGCAGCCTCCCAGCGTGCCTCCGCCATGGGATTTGGTCACCGCCGGCAACCGTCGGACTAGTTTGAATAGTCATGTTCTTTTTTTTCAAGATCTGGCCCACATGTAAGTGTGGGTGACAAAGAGGGTGAGAGAAGTGTTTTTTCGTTTTATTTTTTAAAAGTGGGACCCACTACTAAGTGGCACATGGACACAGGGGCAAACTTGTCAAAGAAACGGCCAGATAACGGTCAAACAGCTTTGACTGGACGGAAACGACATGGAGGGGCATTTTTATAAGTGCAACTAACGGCGCAGGGGCAAATTTGAGCAGGCTTTCAAATTAGGGGTATATCTGATTAGGTGGTTCGAGTTAGGGACAGAAATGCAAATGGCCCTTTTAAAAACTTCATCCACACAAAACTCAACAAGAACTCGTGAGATAAGTTAGTATAAACCAATGCAAAAACCTTATCATTCTCTACTGTAGCAAATTACTAAAATTATTATTCAACATTTCATACTAAATGCCTCTACATATTTAATACTCCTATCATCAAATAGAATCATTAAACAAGCAAACATATGCAAACAATACAAACATAACAATAATCTGCCAAAACATTACAGTCTGTAAAGAATGCAATAGTATCAATACTTCTTTAACTCCAAACATTCTAAAAATTTACCACACTGTAGAAAATTTGTCAGATCTTATTGTGCAAAAAGTTTCAACATTTTATCACACTCTGACTTTTCTAGGGAATTTTTGCAACATCGATAAACTTTCTGTTTTGAAACAGCAACATGTAATCCTGCAAAATAAGCATGGTAAAGGCTATCCTTGACATTTTTATTGAAAAGAAAGATGCAAAACATTATTATAAATAACAACAAGCAAATGCTAACAAAATAAAAAGATGCTCCAAGTAAAACTCATATCATGTGATGAATGAAACATAGCTCCAAGTGAGGTTACCGATAATTTTGAAGACAAAAGAGGGGATGCCTTCCGGGGCATCCCCAAGCTTAGTTGCTTGGATATTCCTTGGATATTAACTTGGGGTGCCTTGGGCATCCCCAAGATTAGGGTATTCTCTCTTCTTATTCTCCTCATATCGACATCTCACCCAAAACTTAAAAACTTCAATCACACAAAACTTAACGGAACTTCATGAGATAAGTTAGTATGATAAAGAGCAAACAATTTCACTTTGGTACTGTCAAAGACAAGATTCATAATTGTTTCCACACAATTCCTACTGTAGACTATCATTTCCACAATTTATATTGAGCAATATAAGCCATAGAAACTAGAAAACAAGCAAACTATGCATTGAAAACAGAATCTGTCAAAAACAGAACAGTTTGTAGTAATCTGTACTCCAACCATACTTCTACTACTCCAGAAATTCTTAAAAATTTGGACAACATAGAGAATTTGTATATTATCACCTGTAAAAATTTCAGCTCAAAAGAACATTCCAGTGAATTTTCAAAATTCCTGGACTGAGCGTAAAAGTTTCTGTTTTTGCACAGATTCAAGTCAACTATCATCCACACTATCCCAAAAGCTTTACTTGGCACTTTATTGAAACAAAAGCAATAAAACATGATTACTGTAGTAGCCTAATCATGTGAACACACAAAAACAATAAGTAAAAGTGTTGGGTTGTCTCCCAACAAGCACTTTTCTTTAATGCCTTTTAAGCTAGGCATGAAGAGTTCAATGATGCTTGCATAAAAGATAAGGATTGAAACATAATAAGAGCATCATGAATCATAAGTTCCTCTCTCATAATAATTTTCAGTAGCATCATGAATAGATTCATCAATATAACCATCACATAAAGCATTCTTTTCATGATCCACAAGCATTGAAATTTTATTACTCTCCACATAGGAAAATTTCTTCTCATTCACAATGGTGGGAGTATCATATGAAATTCAAATACTATAAATTGTTTCCACACTAAAAGAGTAATGTTTAAAAAAATGATATTCAAAATTATGACAATAATTATCACTACTTTTTATAACATAAGTATCATCACAATAATCATCATAATTAGCAACTTTGTTCTCATCATAGATAGGAGGCATGCAATCATCATAGCAAATTTGATCATTCAAAGTAGGGGGACTAAAAAGATCATCTTCATTAAGCATATCATTCCCAAGCTTGGGACAAACATTAATTGCAGCAAATAAATTCTCAAACATGTCATTCTCATCAAACATAGCATCCCAAGCTTGTGGCTTGGCATATCATAAACATAATCACTCCCATCATTAAGAGTATGAATAGCACCAACGGTATAACAATTTCTATCATCATAATTTCCCAAGTTGGTGCCAAAAAGATTTCCAAGATTATAAGAAGTATCATTATCTTCCCAATCATAATCACCACAACAAGAAATAGGCATAATAAAATCATCATCAACAGTGTTCTCGGACATTGTGCCATAAGACAAAGAAACAATATCATCATCAAGTGCATCATCTTCCAGGATTATTTTTGATTCATTTTCATGAGGCACAACAATAATAGGAGCAACATTATTTGGGAGAGATACCTTTTTACATCTATTCTTTCTTCTTTTCTTCTTCTTCACCACATAATGTGTGGGTTTAATTGATTTCTTCGAGCTTCTTATTGATGAGATTGGTTGAATAGGGAGCCCCTCCTTGTCACTTATTTCATCATGAGAGACAATAGGAGGGGAAGGGGAAATCTTTACCCTTTCATTAGTATTCCTTTTATATTCTATTGGTTTTCCCATCTTTCTATAGTTGGCAATATAAGCATTCTCATTGCAATTTACCATGCAAAACATATATATATATATATTCTTTAGATTAGTTTCAATGTCCTCAGTGAGAATGAATACTTAAACCAACTATTTTTATGTCACTACTCCAGGATGGTGCTAACGCGACACTACGATCAGCTACCCTTCGAGAAACTGTGTGTGATGCAATAATTGCAAACGATGGTGTCAGAGAACCGTCAAAAATGTCCAAAATATTTGCGATGACCGATGCATCAAACACGGTTCCGATTTTAGTTGCGTGTGCGATGCAGGGCATGCAGTTGATCCAGCAGAACTGTTTGTGATGAGGAAGAACAACAGAAACATGCAGCCATATCAATGTGTGTGCGATATACGGCATACAGTTCCCTCCAATGAACTATGTGCTATTAGGGAATGCAATAGAAACGGTCAGCCAGATCAAGGTGTGTGTGCTATACGGCATACGGTTCACTCGGACAAACTATTTTCGATTAGACAAGAGAACGGAAACGGTTCATCTTAACATATGCGGCATTTGCGATTAGGCAAAAGAACAAAAACGATTCATGTAAACCAGATGTGTGTGATACGAAGCAAACAGCCCACTCGGATGAACTGTTTGCGATGAGAAATTATAACACAGACCGTTACTATAGTAAGTTCATGTGCGATTCTGTTCGTACAAAAAACTTTGAAAAATGCAAACTAGTTGCTTGCGTATAAACAATTATCAAAAAGTAACGAGATAGACCTTCTTCAAGCCAATCAACATGTGTTCAGAAAACAAAAAATGTCAAAAATTACAAAATAAAGACCTCTATATTAACTAGATGGGATGGGTCAGTACAAAGGTGTATAATAAACCTTTGCAGTTGCCCATCCAAATAGTTGATATTGAGTCCACTTCCCATCCGGTCACCCATCTCATGACTACTCCAGTCTCAGCACACTTAACTTGGGAGTTCTGTTAGATAAGCTATCGGTAGGGAAGCTGGTCCTTGCTGTTGTAGATCCCTCTTTGCAGCCTTTATTGCGCAACACAATGGAAACGGTTGAACTGAACAATATGTGTATGATACATGGCAAACAGGTCCGTGATCAGAAATGTGTGCGAAGACCAATAATAACACAGACGATTGCTGCTAATAAGCCATGTGATTTGCTCTATCTACAGAAGAATAACATATATATATATATAACTGAAATAAACATCCAGTTACATAAGTGACTATACAGATCATTCACACACACCTCAATAAACAATTGCATGCATTCTAAAGTAGGAGAAACAATCGTCTAGTCATCTACTTCTTGTGACGCTCCCGCCACTGCTCTGTGGCTTGATCCCTCGGCTGGGTCATGAACAAGACACTTCCTCATGTAAACGGTCCGCCGGTACATCTCGTAGCTTGTGTACGCGTCATGGGACGTGTACTTGACGTGTTCTTCATCCAGTCTCTGATGCCAAACACTGTGCCAGGTGTCCTTGTCCTTCTTGCTCTCATCCTTCATCTTCATGTAGTAGTGGTCGATGATGGCCGAGGCGAGGTCAACCAGGGAGTTCAGTTTGTTCTTGGCACTACCCAGACCTTGTAGTGGTCCTAGATGTTGACAAGATTCGGGCATTTCAAGCCCGAAACCTTGAGCGCTTTTAGATCGTTGGTGGTGTCCACCACAGTGAACTTGTAGTCGGAGCTCTTGATAAAACTGGAGAAACGCTCGCAAGGCCTTGTGGCCAGGTGGTAGTGGTAGACGAGGACGTCATGTAGCATGCACAACTGTGTGACGACAACCTTCTGATCATGCCTGGCACGACCGATGGTGTACTCGAGGTCGAAGCCGACCACTTGGTACTTGTCCTCAGCAAGGAACTACTCCATAGTTTGGATGGAGATCTCCACCGACACCGGATCGTTCGTGTACACCACCGAGAGGGCCTCCCCCCTCGCATGGGTGTCCACTACGTGATGCGTGGTGAACTGCCCGCCCTTGTCGTCGTCGGCCGCTGGGAGCGCCATTGGAGCCACGGGGATCGCCATTGGAACCGCTGGATGTCCTCTCTGTATGTGTCCTCGTGGAGGTGCTTATTATGTCGTGTGACACAAGAAATGAAGGTAAATGGCCGTAGGAATAAATGGGGGCCGGGCGGCCTGGATTCTCGGCGCGTCCGCATGGCAGTTTTTGCATCGGGTAACTGCATTGTGGAGCCTCATGCACACGAACGTGCGTGATCGTGCGCCGGCCCTAAACACTAGCAGCGCGCATGGAGAGATGAGGGTAGAGCACCCGGAGGGACGCGAAAGGGCAGAGCACGCATGGCTAGAGGCGAGCAGAGCGCGCCGCGGCTGCCTCAACCGCAAGCAACCACACGCATAGAGCAGTTGAACACGCAGGAAATGGTCGCCTACAAGCCGGCTGACACTTGCGTCGCTGCGTAGAGAGCGGTCGTGTGCTACTTCCTCCGTCTTGGTCTATAGTCTCCTTTATATTATGTGCCATACTTTGCCCTCAAATTTAACCAACAAAATGTTAATGCATGTTATAAAATTTATATAATTGGAACTATGTTCAAATACGAATCCAACTATATAATCTTTGGCGACATGCATTCGTATTTTAGTAGTTAAATCCTACTTATCAACTAGGACGGGTGTATAGTAGGTAATTTGATCACAAATGTTTTTTTATTAACCGCATGTGTACGTGGCCTTTCGTCCTCCTCTCGCATGTCTTGTCACCCCGCTGCCGTAGATGGCTTACAACACAAGCTTGCGTAGCGCGCGGGAGCGTTTTTTGGGCCAAACGGTGGCGCCAATGAATCGTCGGTGAGCCCGTCCCCGTGCAACCTCGCAGGTTCCCGCGCAAGCTTCCCGCCCGACTGGGTGTAATCCCCCAAAATCCCAATGCTTATCGGCCTGCTATAAAAACCCTCACGGCCGACGAGTCCCGCGTCGCATTTTCCCCGCCCTCCCAGTAGCTTATCTCGCATGCTTCTCCTAGAATCGCCAATGGCACCGGTCCGTCGTGGTCGCTCAGCCACTCAGCCGTCATCAGACGACAGCTCCAGCTGGCGGGCTGCACCGCGGCGGCGGCGCAGCCCCAAGCGTAGTGTAGTGCGTGTGGCGTCCCTGTTGGGTTTGCGCGGAACACCCACCACATGCTCTGCCGCCGGTGCCCGTCGGCAGCTGTTGCCGGCCGCCGTTGGCGTTACACCACCGTCGAAAGCCAGGGCCATCGCTCTCTCCTCTGCTGCCGCGGCCCGAAGGCGGGAGGTGGCCGTCGTGGCTGCCACCCCACTATCGGTCACCGTGGCCATCACCCGCTCCACCACCAGGGCCCGAAGGCGGGAGGTGGTGGTCGTAGCCACCACCCCATCGCTGACCGCGCTGGCCGCCAGCCCAGCATCGACCGCTGGGGTCATCACCCGCTCTGCCACCGCCGCCTGAAGGCGGGAGGCGGAGGTGGATGTCGGCACGTGCGTCAGCGACCTTGCGCGCTACACCGAGTTCCTGCGGGAGGAGGAGCGCCTCATCGAGAACGCAAAGAGCCTTACCACCGCCGTGGCCGCAGCACACGCCGCCTCAGAGGCGAGGAATCAGGAGATCTACGAGGAGAACCACCACTTCGAGAGGGATCGTCTAGAGCGGTAGTAGGCATTCGAGCTGGCGAGCGTCACCGAACGTGCAGCAGCGGCAGGCACCGTATTGCATTTGTCCAGCTCGTCGGTAGGCTCCTCCTCCTCTGCCTCTTACTAAGCGCGCTCGGCAGAGGAGAGGCTGTCGGAATTAGTACAAATCCCCTCCGTAGTAGTAGTAGTAGTAGTAGTAGTAGTAGTAGTAGTAGTAGTAGTAGTAGTAGTAGTAGTAGTAGTAGTAGTAGTAGTAGTATTTAGGGGCTATTTTGTTCAGCTCATCTGACTATAGATGTAGTGGAACTGTACAACGTACTTAAAATTAGCTAGTATATAAAGTAGAACTAGCTATTTCAGTACGTGGTTGGCAACAATTGGGGAAATGTTTGGTCGGTTCACCTGTCGAGTTGAACTGTTTGTATAAATTAAGCACGACTGCTTAATCTATGAATAAAATCTATGCTTAATTACTAAATTTAATTGCAAAAATTAGATAATGCTAGTGATTTTTAGCTGCATATTTTGACAAATCGCAGTGTGATAACCCACAAGTATAGGGGATCGCAACAGCTTTCGAGGGTAGAGTATTCAACCCAAATTTATTGATTCGACAAGAGGGGAGCCAAAGAATATTCTTGAGTATTAGCAGTTGGGTTGTCAATTCAACCACACCTGGATAACTTAGTATCTGCAGCAAAGTGTTTAGTAGCAAAAGTGGTATGATAATAAAGGTAACGGTAGCAAAGTAAAGATAAATGTTTTTGGGTTTTTGTAGTAGTTGTAACAGTAGCAACGGAAAAGTAAATAAGCGAAGAACAATATGTGAAAAGCTCGTAGGCAATGGATCAATGATGGATAATTATGCCGGATGCGATTCCTCATGCAATAGTTATAACATAGGGTGATATAGAACTAGCTCCAATTCATCAATGTAATGTAGGCATGTATTCCATAAATAGTCATACGTGCTTATGGAAAAGAACTTGCATGACATCTTTTGTCCTACCCTCCCGTGTTCAGCGGTGTCCTTACGGAAACTAAGGGATATTAAGGCCTCCTTTTAATAGAGAACCGGAACAAAGCATTAACACATAGTGAATACATGAACTCCTCAAACTACGGTCATCACCGAGAAGTATCCCAATTATTGTCACTTCGGGGTTGTCAGATCATAACACATAATAGGTGACTATAGACTTGCAAGATAGGATCAAGAACACACATATATTCATGAAAACATAATAGGTTCAAATCTGAAATCATGGCACTCGGGCCCTAGTGACAAGCATTAAGCATAGCAAAGTCACAGCAACATCAATCTCAGAACATAGTGGATACTAGGGATCAAACCCTAACAAAACTAAATTGATTACATGGTAAATCTCATCCAACCCATCACCGTCCAGCAAGCCTATGATGGAATTACTCACGCACGGCGGTGAGCATCATGAAATTGGTGATGGAGGATGGTTGATGATGATGACAGCGACGAATCCCCCTCTCCGGAGCCCCGAATGGACTCCAGATTAGCCCTCCCGAGAGAGATTAGGGCTTGGCGGCGGCTCCGTGTCGTGAAATGCGATGAAACTTTCTCCTTGATTTTTTTCTCCCCGAGACGGTATATATGGAGTTGGAGTTGAGGTCGGGAGGTATCCAGGGGGCCCACGAGATAGGAGAGCGCGCCCCCTGTCTCGTGGACAGCCCGTGGGCCCCCTGGCCTTGATTCTTTCGCCAAAAATTCTTATTAATTCTGAAAAGTGCCTCCGTGGATTTCCAGGACATTCCGAGAACTTTTATTTCCTACACATAAAACAACATCATGGCAGTTCTGCTGAAAACAGGGCTAATCCGGGTTAGTTTCACTCAAATCATGCAAGTTAGAGTCCAAAACAAGGGCAAAAGTGTTTGGAAAAGTATATACGTTGGAGACGTATCAACTCCCCCACGCTTAAACCTTTGCTTGTCCTCAAGCAATTCAGTTGATAAACTGAAAGTGATAAAGAAAAACTTTTACAAACTCTGTTTGCTCTTGTTGTTGTAACATGAAAAGCCAGCATTCAAGTTTCAGCAAATATTATGAACTAACCATACTAACAATAACACATAGGTCTCACAATTACTCATATCAATAACATAATCAGCTAGTGAGCTATAATAATAAAACTCGGATGACAACACTTTCTCAAAATAATCATAACATGATATAACAAAATGGTATCTCGCTAGCCCTTTCTGAGACCGCAAAACATAAATGCAGAGCACCTTTAAAGATCAAGGACCGACTAAACATTGTAATTCATGGTAAAAGAAATCCAGTCAAGTCATACCCAATATAAACCAATAATAATAAATGTAAATGACAGTGTGCTCTCCAGCGGGTGCTTTTTAATAAGAAGGGTGATGACTCAACATAAAAGTAAATAGATAGGCCCTTCGCAGAGGGAAGCAGGGATTTGTAGAGGTGCCAGAGCTCGATTTTAAAATAGAGATTGAATAACATTTTGAGCGGCATACTTTTGCTGTCAACGCAACAACTATGAGATGGTTGTATCTTCCATACTACATGCATTATAGGCAGTTCCCAAACAGAATGGTAAAGGTTTATACTCCCCCAACCACCAACAAGCATCAATCCATGGCTTGCTCGAAACAACGAGTGCCTCCAACATACAACAGCCCTGGGGGAGTTTTGTTTAATTATTTTGATTTGCTTTGATCTTTTTGGATCATGGGACTGGGCATCCCGGTTATCGGCCCTTTCTCGTGAATGAGGAGCGGAGTCCACTCCTCTTGAGAGTAACCCACCTAGCATGGAAGATATAGGCAGCCCTAGTTGAAACATGAGCTGCTCGAGTATACAAAACAAAATTTCATTTGCAGGTTTGGAGTTTGGCACATACAAATTTACTTGGAACGGCATGTAAATACCGCATATAGGAAGGTATAGTGGACTCATATGGAACAACTTTGGGGTTTAAGGAGTTTGGATGCACAAGCAGTATTCCCGCTTAATACAGGTGAAGGCTAGCAAAAGACTGGGAAGCGACCAACTGAGAGAGCGACAACAGTCGTAAGCATGCATTAAAATTAATTTACACTGAGTACAAGCATGAGTAGGATATAATCCACCATGAACATAAATATCGTGAAGGCTATGTTGATTTGATTCAACTACATGCGTGAACATGTGCCAAGTCGAGTCACTTAATACATTCAAAGGAGGATACCATCCCATCATACCACATCATAATTATTCTAATAGCATGTTGGCACGCAAGGTAAACCATTATAACTCATAGCTAATTAAGCATGGCACAAGCAACTATAATCTCTAAATGTCATTGCAAATCTGTTTACTTCATAATAGCTGACTCAGGAACGATGAATCATCATATTTACAAAAACAAGAGAGGTTGAGTTCATACCAGCTTTTCTCATCCCAATAAGTCCATCATATATCATCATTATTGCCTTTCACTTGCACGACGAATGATGTGTATAATAATAAGAGTGCATGTGCATTGGACTAAGCTGGAATCTGCAAGCATTCAACTCAAGAGAGAAGACAAGTAATATGGGCTCTAAGTTAAATAAACAATCATGCATATAAGAGCCACTAAGCATTTTCAATATGGTCTTCTCGACCCCCAAAAGAAAGAAAAGAAAATAAAACTATTTACACGGGAAAACTCCCAACAAGTAAAAGAAGAATGAGAAATCTTTTTGGGTTTTCATTTTAATTTATACTACAAGCAAGGAAATTAAACTAACTATGTTTTTGGTTTTTCTTAAGGTTTAACAAACACACAAGAAGAAAACTAGAAAAAGAAATTTAAACTAACATGGATAATACTATGAAAGAGTATGAGCACCGACGACTAGTGTGTGAACATGAATGTAAAGTCGGTGAGAAATACATACTCCCCCAAGCTTAGGCTTTTGGCCTAAGTTGGTCTAATACCAATGACGGCCTGGCTGATATCCATAAGAGTAGCCGGGGTAGTACTGAGATGAAGAGGCGACCGCCTCCTGAGCAGCAGCGTGTTGGCGAGCTGCCTCCATTCCCCTCTCATATTGAGTGGCTTCTTCCCTGGTGACAACATATCTTTCTTTTGTCTGATAATCAAAAAGGTAGGGAGCAGGAAGAGTAACAGGGACGATGTTGCGTCTGTTATAGGTTAGTCGATAATGGAGGAATTGTTCATTCCTCTCAATAAAATGATGATCAAACATAGCTTCTTTATCCAAATAAACAGGAGGTACAATCATATCCCCCTCTCGTGGAGCTATATTAAGAAAATTAGCCACACGGGTTGCATAAATTCCTCCAAAGAAATCTCCCCTTCTATTATTATTATGCAACCTACGTGCAACTATTGCCCCCAAGTTATAACCTCTATAACTTGACACGGCACTCTTGAGAACACAAAGATCAGGGGCACACATGTGACATACTTCGTCCTTACCGTTAATGCATCTACCAATAAAGAGAGCAAAGTAATGTATAGCAGGAAAATGAATGCTCCCTATGGTAGCTTGTGTTACGTCCCTAGATTCTCCCACAGTAATACTAGCAAGAAAATCTCTAACTTCAGATTTGGGAGGATCATTAATATTACCCCACTGCGGGAGTTTGCAAGCAGTTGTGAAATCCTCTAAATCCATGGTATAAGATGTATCATAAATATCAAACATAACACTAGGAGAATTACACGAAGAAATATATACGAACCTCCGCACAAAGGAATCAGTCAATTGATAATATTGGGGACACTTATCTTGTAAGAAGTCCTCAAGCTCAGCATTACGCACATATGCGTCAAATTCCCCCTTGAAGCCTGCTTCAACCATAAAATCATCGGATGGCCACTCGCAAGCCCGTACATTTGCGTCCCTTGGAAAATTAACATCTTGTTCACGTATAGCAATCCTTGGCCCTTTCTTTGCCAAGTAACCACCTTGGTACATTCTTCTAAGCATATTTCTTTTTTCTGATTTTTTTGAAATTTTTAGTAACTTCAAAAATAAAAGTGAATAAAACTAAACAAGATTGATAGCAACTACACCTACAAGTGCCTAGAGCCTATATCATGCATTGGAATTGCTTGGGACCTCAAAAATTTAACATGCAAGCTCAAGAACATGGTCACCTATGCAGCAAAAATTTGCACTGAATAAAGCACTAGAACAAAAACTATTTGGACCAATGGAGGAGTCACATACCAAGCAACAATCTCCCAAAGCAGTTTTGCGAATGGAGCTTTGAGCTAAGAGATTGAAAATTGCAGCAAACGAGCTAGAACTCGGGTTTGAGCTGGATGGGGATTTTTTGGGTAGAAGATGAAGTGTGTGGGTGCTGGCATAAGTGGAGGGGAGCCACCAGGGGCCCACAAGACAGGGGGCGCGCCCTACAGGGGGGCGCGCCCTCCTCTCTCGTGGCCTGGTGCTTGCCCCTTTTGCAGTGTTTTCAGTGCCTAAAATCCTCAAATATTCCAGAAAAAATCATACTAAATTTGCAGGGCATTTGGAGCACTTTTATTTTCGGACTATTTTTTTAATGCACAGATAATTCAGAAAACAGATAAATAATACTATTTTTGCTTTATTTATTCTAAATAACAGAAAGTAAAAAGAGGGTACAGAAGGTTGTGCCTTCTAGTTTCATCCATCTCGTGATCATCAAAATGAACCCACTAACAAGGTTGATCAAGTCTTGTTAACAAATTCATTCTGAATAACACGAAACCGGAGAAATTTCGAATAACACTAAGTTACCTCAATGGGGATATGAAAATCCCCAACAATAAGAATATCATACTTCTTCTTGACAGTTGGGAGAGGAAATTCAAAACCTCCAAAAATGATAGTTTGAACTTTTTCAATAGAATTGATGCTATGAACTTGAGATTGTTTCCTCGGAAAGTGTACCGTATGCTCATTACCATTAACATGGAAAGTCACATTGCCTTTGTTGCAATCAATAACAGCCCCTGCAGTATTAAGAAAAGGTCTACCAAGGATAATAGACATACTATCGTCCTCAGGAATATCAAGAATAACAAAGTCCGTTAAGATAGTGACATTTGCAACTACAACAGGCACATCCTCACAAATACCGACAGGTATAGCAGTTGATTTATCAGCCATTTGCAAAGATATTTTAGTAGGTGTCAACTTATTCAATTCAAATCTACGATATAAAGAGAGATGCATAACACTAACACCGGCTCCAAGATCACATAAAGTAGTTCTAACATAATTTCTTTTAATGTAGCATGGTATAGTTGGTACACCTGGATCTCCAAGTTTCTTTGGTATTCCACCCTTAAAAGTGTAAGTAGCAAGCATGGTGGAAATTTCAGCTTCCAGTATCTTTCTTTTATTTGTGATGATATCCTTCATATACTTAGCATAAGGATTTACTTTCAGCATATCAGTTAAGCGCATACGTAAGAAGATAGGTCTAATCATTTCAGCAAAGCGCCCAAAATCCACATCATCCTTTGACTTGCATGGTTTAGGAGGAAAGGGCATGGGTTTCTGAACCCATGGTTCTCTTTCTTTACCATGCTTCCTAGCAACAAATTCCCTCTTATCATAACGTTGATTCTTTGATGGTGGGTTATCAAGATCAACAACAGGTTCAATTTCTACATCATTGTCTTTGCTAGGTTGGGCATCAACATGAACATTATCATTAACATTATCACTAGGTTCATGTTCATCACCTGATTGTGTTTCAGCATCAGAAATAGAAATATCATTGGGATTCTCAGGTGTGTCTACAGTAGGTTCACTAGTAGCATGCAAAGTTCTATCGTCTTTCTTTTTCTTCTTTTTAGACGAACTGGGTGCCTCTAAATTACTTCTCTGAGAATCTTGCTCGATTCTCTTAGGGTGGCCTTCAGGGTACAAAGGTTCTTGAGTCATTCTACCAGTTCTAGTAGCAACTCTAACAACGAAGTCATTTTTATTATTTAATTCATCAAGCAAATCATTTGAGCTTTAAGTACTTGCTCAGCTTGAGTAGCAACCATAGAAGCATATTTGCTAACGCGGTGAAGTTCATCTTTAACTCTAGCCAGATTATCACCTACGCGTCCTATCTCGAAAGCATTATTCTTTAACTCTCTACCAACATAAGCATTAAAACTTTCTTGTCTAGCCATAAAGTCATCAAATTCATCTAAGCATGGGCTATGAAATTTAGTAGAGGGTACTTCAACTTTATCATATCTATAGAGAGAATTTACCTTTACTACCTGTGTCGGGTTATCAAGACAATGTGGTTCTTCAGGCGGTAAATTAAGACCATGTATTTCTTCAATAGGAGGTAAATTATTAACATCTTCAGCTTTAATACCTTTTTCTTTCATTGATTTCTTTGCATCTTGCATATCTTCAGGACTGAGAAATAATACACCACTCTTCTTCGGAGTGGGTTTAGGAATAGGTTCATGAGTTGGCTCAATTGGTTCAGGAACTACTTCAGGAACTGGCTCAGGAAGAGTCCAATTATTTTCATTAGTCAACATATTGTTCTTTCCATGAAAACACAACCAGCACAACTATCCAAGTAGTCCTTGGAAGCATCGGTTAGTCCATTATAAAAGATACCAAGTATTTCATTTTTCTTAAGAGGATGATCGGGCAAAGCATTAAGTAACCGGAGAAGCCTCCCCCAAGCTTGTGGGAGACTCTCTTCTTTGATTTGCACAAAATTATATATTTCCCGCAAGGCAGCTTGTTTCTTATGAGTAGGGAAATATTTAGCAGAGAAGTTATAAATCATATCCTGGGGACTAAGCACACAACTAGGAGCAAGAGAATTATACCAAGTCTTAGCATCACCCTTTAATGAGAACGGGAATATCTTAAGGATATATAAATAGCGAGACTTCTCATCATGAGTAAACAGGGTGGCTATATCATTCAACTTGGTAAGATGTGCCACAACAGTTTTAGATTCAAGGCCATAAAAAGGATCAGATTCAATTAAAGTAATAATATCAGGATCAACAGAGAATTCATAATCCTTGTCAGTAACACAGATAGGTGAAGTAGCAAAAGCAGGATCGGGTTTCATTGTAGCATTAAGAGACTGCTGCTTCCATTTAGCTAATAATTTCTTAAGGTCATTTCTATCATTGCAAGCAAGAATTTCCATAGCAGCTATTTTATGCATAACATAACCCTTAGGAACAACAGGTAAAACATAATCATTGGGGGGACCTTCATCATCACTATCATCAATAATAGGTTCTTCAATATTTTCATTCCCCCTAAATCTAGCAAGTTGTTCATCTAGAAATTCACCTAATGGCACAGTAGTATCAAGCACAGAAGTAGTTTCATCATTCATAGCAGAAGTGGCATCATCAATAACATGCGACATATCAGAATTCATAGCAGTAGCAGGCACTACCAAAAAAATACACTTCCGTGATGATACGTGTTTGTCACAGTAGGTCGCGTTTTTTGTCATGCATGTACATCCATGACAAATTTATGACAGAATCAAGATAGTCATACCTGTGCTGTCGTAGAAGTGTTCCATGACATTACCAAAATTATCATCACGGAAGTGTCCACTTCCATGACGATAAATCGCGCGTCACAGAAGTGCTTTCGTCAAGGGTGACCGACACGTGGCATCCACTGTAACGGAACGCCATTAAGCTATCGGGTCGAGTTTTGGATCCGATAACCCATTAACAGCCCCGACCAATGGGGATTTTCCACGTGTAAAATCATCATTAGCTGGAGGAAACACGTGTCGGCTCACCGTTGGGACAGATGTCATCCACGCAATGAACGGAAGACGCCTATGGTACGTCGACACGTGGCACGGCCCAACAGAGGCCCATTCCTGTGAAAAGGTCGGCCCAGTAAAAATTAGCAGGTCAGCCCATATAAGGCCTACTTGTGTCAGGTACATTTAAGCCCATGGCCCATACGAGATGAGCCAATTCGGCCTGTCAACGGCCCGTTAAAGATTTGACACCATTGCAGCCCATCGTCAGTTCGAGCCTGTTAACAGCCCGCTATATATCTGGGCTCAATATCGGCCCGATGAGATTTCAGCCTGTTAACGGCCCGTTTAATGGATGGGCCAATTTTCAGGATGTACATCTTTCGGCCTTTTAGCGACCCATTTAAATGTTGGGCTAGTTTCCGGCCCGGTGTGTCTTTCAGCCTGTTGACGGCCCATAAATCTAATGGGCCATTTGTTGTCGGACCTGAGTTTCGGCCTTTTAGCGGCCCATTTAAGTGTTGGGCCAATTTTCTGGCCCAGTGTCACTTTCAGCCTGTTGACGGCCCATAAATCAGTTGGGCCATTTTTAGTCGGACCTGAGTTTTGACCTTTTAGCGACCCATTTAAGTGTTGGGCCAATTCCCGGCCCTGTGTGACTTTCGGCCTGTTAACGGACCATAAATGAGTTGGGCCATTTGTAGTCGGACCTTAGTTTTGGCCCTTTAATGGCCCATGCCCTTCATGGTCCAATACCAACCCGGTTTCTCTTTCGGCCTGCTAAAGGCCCACAACACAGTTGGGCCATTTACAATACGACCTGACTTTCGGCCTCTTAGCGGCCCATGGTCTTCATGGTCCAGTACAAGCCCGCTGTCTCTTTCTGCCTGCTAAAGGCCTACAATATAGTTGGGCCATATGTAGCCCAAACTTAGTAACAACCTGTTAACGGCCCGTGAAATAAACTGGGGCCACCTGTTGCCCGCTTTGATGTCGGCCTGTTAACGACCCGGGAGGTAAGAGGGCCGACCATTAACTTTCGGCCTAGTAACGGCCCATTAACTTAATGGGCCCACTAAAGTTCGTACATGTCTTTAGGCCAAATTAGATAATTTGAGCCCATTACGACGAGCAATTATGCATACGACCAAAACCGATCACGCAAAGGTACGACATACAGGGAATAACGTTGCACATCCAGCATACATTACAGGAAATTACATCCACTGGGCAATCAAAGATTGATGCCAGTGCAAATAAATGAGCGGAACCTAACCATCTACAACGTCACAATCTGCAACCTCAGCACAGATGACGCCCATAAGCATGTGGGCAAGTTCTTTCTGCTTTGCTACACTGTCTCTGAAAACATTGATCAGTTGTTGTGTCGCACGACTCTGCACCTCTGATTCATCCACCATTTCCATCATTGCTTCAGCCATTAATTGGTTCACAAACATACATTTATTCCGTTGCATTCGAGATAGAGGATACTTGTCGGAGTAATGGGCCACGAGTAGGCTAACCCGGGTCCCAGGATCTTTCAAGACATCGGGGCAGGCCGCGCCCCTCAAGCCGAGTCCCAGGAGCCGACTCCAAGACAAGCTGAGTCCCAGGAGCCGACTCCCGACAAGCCGAGTCCCAGACGGCGACTCCAAGACAAGCCGAGTCCAAGCTGGCGACCTCCAGAGAGGCCGACTAAGGAGAGTCGGCCCATGACTCCTCCCTCATCTCGAAGCACGATGCGGGGTACGGTCATGGCGTGGCCGTTCCCCCCCTCTGCCTACGAAGGACCGGCATGGCTACAGTGAGCCGTATCGCTGGAAGATCTCCAGCGAGGCGCGACACTGTTGCCATGCCTGCCCTGACCTCAGCCACAGTGCGCAACGCACTGTGCCCACGACGCCGGCCTGTACGGCCCGGGGACCGCGGGGCCGCGTGTCAGTGGGTGGACCGAAGGCGGCCTGAATGCCCCGAAGACAGACCTGTGGGAGTCGGCCTCCCTGGAGTCGGCCGACTCCTCTCCAGGGCCCCACGAGCCATTAACCAGATGGGATGGGGAATGGCGACAGTGATCGCCCGATAGACGGCGGCGCTGTTGCCATGACCCAATGACCAAGATTGCGTCATCAGGAGTACCGCTATAGTATCAAGCCTGTCCGCCGGACCCGCCAGTCGGCGGGACCCAGAAGCCGACGGAAAGGACGGCGGCCTGAGAGACCGACGGCTGGGACCCGTGCCCAGCCGGATTACCATTGTACCCCCCGGGGGGTAGGCATATATAAGCCCCCTGGGGCACCCATGCAAAGGGTTCGGACCTTGATAGAGATAGACCAGATAGCATAGGGAGGAGAGAACTAGCCTTGCTCTCTCCTACCTCCTGATACAGCTCCAGGAGCACCATTGTAGTCACTTTGTCTTAGTGATCATGTGGAGACCCCGCAGAGCAGCAGTAGGGGTGTTATCTCCTCGGAGAGCCCTGAAGCTGGGTAAGATTCGCCGGCGTGCATGTCTTCGCCTCATCCCGTTTCCAGGCACCGGCGATGTCCTACTCGCCCCCACCATGATAAGCCATCCTTTGGCATATGTCGCACCCAATCCCTGACATTTGGCGCCCACCGTGGGGCGAGGTGCACCGTCGTCCGGAGATCTGTTCTGGACGGGAACCCTCTTCCTTCCTGGCGAGCACAGCCAGCCAGGCTCGCCAGATGGCGTCTGCATCGACGCGCTGCGCGGCGCTGAGGCCGCATGCGCAGCAAGCAGCCTCACCGAACTTGTCGGCGAGGTTCGACTCTCCGACGAGCCTGCATCCGACGCAGGCACGGGTGGCCCCGAGAGTCTTCTCGCGGGCCTCCTCGACCAACTCCACGTCGTCGGCGAGCCTGCCGTGGACTTGGAGTCCGTAGGATCCACCGACCCGATGCTGGTCGACTCCGACGCCATGTCGCTTGACACTTTGCCCACCAACGTGGTGGTCTACGACGAGCCGCTTCCTTACGAGGAGAGTGGCGGAAGCGCCTTCACGGAGGTGCTCGTCATCAGTCACGATGAGCGCTCCGGTGAAGAAGCTCAGGACCCACTCGCTGCGGCCCTGCAAGACCTAACTGCGCCCATTCCAGAGGACGCAGACGCCAGATGGACGCAGACCTAACTGCGCTCCGGTCAGAAGCATACCAGCGCGAGATGGATCGCGTCGTAGGCGGCTCGCCGGCTCCGACTGGGCCAAGCCGCCTAGGCGCGGTCCGGCAACGCGACGCGACCATCGCCGACTTGTTCGGGGCTAAACGCCCCGTATACTCTACCCCTGCGGAGAACATCCGCGCTGCCCAAGCGGCGACTGACGAGCTGAAGAACTTCGAGGGCGAAGAGCGCCGCTTGATGACGGAGCGAGTCCAGCAGCTCCTCGACGCGGTTGCTGCGCAGAACGCGGCCGGCGGCCGCGCGGATGCGCTGCAGCAACCGAATGACGACTTGCCTCCCCACCGAGACCAAGGCGCGACTTCTCGGACGCTGACTGGCGGAGTCCGCGGAAGGAAAGAAAAGGAGCCGGCTGCCAGTCACAGTCGGACTCGCCTCACCATTGAGCGTGACCAAGACGGCTAGCCGAGAGCAGTGGAGCGGCGGGACGACTACCTGCCTCCCCCACCCAGAAGAGAGCGGCGAGTTTCCCCGCCGCCTGTTGAGCATCCGACTCTCGGAGGCCGCCTCGGCCGTCGAGAAGGAGTCGGAGAGAACGACGCCCGCCATCGGATCGACCGACTCCACCGATCCCTGGCGCTGGAAGAAGAAGACGAGCTGGGTCCGCCTTGCTTCGGGCCCCGCATCCGAGACGAGCCCTTCCCCAAAGGGTTCACGCTCCCCCGAGACACACCCAAGTACACCGGCTCCGTCAAGCCAGAAGACTGGCTGATAGATTACTCCACAGCCGTCAGCATAGCGAACGACAACAAGCGGGTTGCCGTAAAGTACGTTCCACTCATGCTCCAGGGCACGGCCCGAACATGGTTGAACAGTCTGAAGCCCCGCAGCATCAACAACTGGGTCGACTTCACCGAAGCCTTCATCCGCAACTTCACGAGCATGTACAAGCGACCTCCCAAGCCGCGCCAGCTTTCCCTGTGCGTGCAAGGCCCAGACGAGTCAACAGGCGACTACCTCACGCGCTGGGGCGAGCTTCGGAACTCCTGTGAGGGCGTGCACGAGGTACATGCCATCGAGTACTTCACTGCCGGGTGCCGGGAAGGCACCCTCCTCAAGCACAAGCTCCTTTGCGACAAGCCAGAAACCCTCGACGAACTGCTGGTTATAGCAGACAAGTACGCCACAGCCGACTCATCCATGAAGACGGAGATTCAGGTCAATGCAGCTGGCAAGGTGGCCCCTCAGGCTCCCAGAACTCCAGCTGGAGACACCAGTCGGCGCCAACAACAGAGCGACAACAAACGCAAGGCCCAACAGCCGACTTCCAACAGTCGGCAGGTTGCGACAGTTGAAGATCAACAGCCGGAGGAGCAGCCTCCGGCCAAACGGCAGAAAGGCGGCAAATCCAATTGGTTGCTGGCCTTTCCCTATGAGCAGACTCTGGATGGTCCCTGCAAGTTCCACAGTGGCGCGAAGCCGTCAAATCATACCACCCGAAAGTGCCACTGGCTCACCAGAATCGCCAAGGGAGACGGCCTCCTTCCTCCGCCGCCTGCTGGGCCGCCGCCTCCACCGCCGCCCCAGCAGCCGGCCGCTCGGCCAGTCGGCGTAGTGCAAGACGAGTACCCAGAAGAGCATGGAGCCTACGTGGTGTTCACCAGTGTGGCAGACGATCGGCGCAGCAGACGGCAACAGCAGCAAGAAGTAAATGCAGTGGCAACAGATACCCCAGAGTTCATGCATTGGTCCGAGAAGCCTATCAGTTGGAGCAGAGCGGATCACCCAGAGGTGATGCCGAATCCGGGCTCCTATGCCCTGGTCCTAGGTGCCACCTTGGCCACTGATAGGCGGGCCGCCCGCTTTTCGAGAGTACTGATAGACGGAGGCAGCATCAACATCTTGTACAAAGATACCATGGAGAAGTTAGGAATCAAGCAGAGACAGCTGCAGAGCAGCCGGACTGTGTTCCATGGTATTGTACCCGGCCTTTCCTGCTCGCCAATTGGCAAGATCCTGATAGACGTCCTCTTCGGAGACAAAGATCATTTCCGCCGAGAGCCGGTCTGGTTCGAAGTAGTGGACCTTGAAAGCCCATACCACACATTGCTTGGCCGACCTTCCTTGGCCAAGTTCATGGCGGTCCCTCATTATGCCTACCTGAAGATGAAGATGCCGAGTTCCAAGGGAATCCTGACCGTAGCCGGCGACTACAGGAAGTCGTCCGCCTGCGCGGCCGAAAGCAGCCGGCTGGCCGAGTCCCTGGTGATCGTAGCTGAGAAGAGGCTCCTTGACCGAGTCGTGGCGATGGCCGGAAAGCAGCCAGAGATGTCGCCCGACCCCAAGGAGTCGGAAGCTGAGGGCTCGTTTAAGCCGGCCAAAGAGACCAAGAAGATACCCTTGGACCCGGAGCACCCAGAGAGGTACGCTATCATGGGTGCAAACCTTGACAACAAATAGGAAGGCGAGCTCGTCGACTTCCTCCGTGAGAATCGAGACATCTTTGCATGGTCCCCCAAGGACATGCCAGGTGTACCGACGGAATTCGCCGAGCACAAGCTACATGTTAGGCCAGATGTGAAACCCGTCAGGCAGCCCTTGCGCCGCCTGTCAGAAGAGAAGAGAAGAGTTGTTGGAGAGGAGATAGCCCGGCTTCTTGCAGCCGGCTTTATCATGGAGGTGTTTTTTCCAGAGTGGTTGGCAAACCCGGTTTTGGTACTGAAGAAAAACAAGCAATGGAGGATGTGCATTGACTACACAAGCCTCAACAAAGCCTGCCCAAAGGATTCGCTTGCCCTGCCAAGAATTGATCAGGTGATAGACTCCACAGCCGGATGCGAGCTGCTGAGTTTCTTAGATGCATATTCAGGATATCACCACATCAAGCTGAACCCGGCAGACAGACTGAAGACCGCCTTCATCACACCATTCGGAGCCTTCTGCTACCTGACGATGATGTTTGGCTTGAGGAATGCCGGCGCCACCTTTCAGCGTTGCATGCAGAAGTGCCTCCTCAAGCAACTCGACAGGAATGCCCATGTCTACGTGGATGATGTGGTGGTGAAGACGGAGAAGCGTGGGACGCTACTAGAAGACCTCAAGGAGACCTTTGAGAACCTGCGCCGATTCCAGATCAAGCTCAACCCTGAGAAGTGCGTTTTCGGAGTACCAGCCGGCCAACTCCTTGGCTTCCTGGTCTCCGAACGCGGCATAGAGTGCAACCCCGTGAAGATCAAGGCCATGAGAGGATGGAGGTACCCAGCCGACTGTTAGATGTGCAGAAGTTCACCGGCTACTTGGCATCCATCAGCCGATTCATCAGTCGGCTGGGCGAGAAAGCTCTGCCTCTGTATCAGTTAATGAAGAAGACCACCTTTTTCGAGTGGAACCACAAGGCGGATGAAGCATTTCTCCAGCTGAAGAAGATGTTGACTACACCCCCTGTGTTGGCGGCTCCGACTCCCAAAGAGCCCATGTTCCTATACATTGCCGCCACCAGCCGAGTAGTCAATACAGTCATTGTAGTCGAGCGCAAGGAGGAAGGCAAGGCGCTCCCAGTCCAGAGACCGGTATATTACCTGAGCGAGGTACTGTCGACCTCCAAGAAGAACTACCCTCACTACCAGAAGATGCGCTACGGTGTGCATTTCGCTGCCAAGAAGCCGAAGCCTTACTTTCAAGAGCATCCAATCACCATGGTTTACACGGCTCCACTGGCCGAGATCATTGGAAGCCGAGACGCCTCCGGCCGAGTAGCCAAATGGGCCATAGATCTGGCTCCTTACACCATCTACTACCAGCCCCGCACCACCATCAAGTCGCAAGCGCTGGCCGACTTCCTCGTCGACTGGGCCGAGACCCAGTACCTGCCGCCAGCGCCCGACTCCACCCATTGGCGGATGCATTTCGACGGCTCCAAGATGCGCACCGGCCTGGGAGCCGGCTTTGTCCTCACCTCCCCTAAAGGCGACAAGCTCAAATACGTGCTGCAGATCCACTTCGCCGCCTCCAACAACGTCGCCGACTACGAGGCGCTCATTCATGGGCTCCGGCTTGCCAAAGAACTCGACATTCGCCAGATCTTGTGCTATGGCGACTCCGACTTGGTGGTCCAGCAGTCATCTGGCGACTGGGACGCCAAAGACGCAAACATGGCGAGCTACCGCTTCCTAGTGCAGCAACTCAGCGGCTACTTTGAGGGGTGCGAGTTCCTCCACGTGCCAAGGAACGACAACGACCAAGCAGACGCCTTGGCATGAGTCGGCTCCACCCGCCAAGCGATACCATCCGGAGTCGCTCTTCAGCGCCTCCTCAAGCCGTCTATCAAGCCTTCACCAGAGTCAGACTCCATCTTTGTGCCGGCTCCCCCCGAAGAAGTCGGATCCGACTCAAGAGCCCCAGCAGAGGGCCCCAAGAAAATCACAGTTGAAGCCAGCCCGGGGACTTCAGAACCCGGCCCGGGTACTGCTCCACCCGGCCCGGGGACTGCGCCAGTCGGCCCTGGGACTGCGCCAGTCGGCCCAGGGACTGCGCCAGTCGGCCCGGGGACTCCGTCGATCCAGCAAGCGGCCACAGACTCTGGCCCGCCGCCTCCCAGCCCAGCCACCCTTGTCCAAGTCGCTGTGGTAGCAGTTGAAGAAATAGCAGCACCCTCATGGGCACAACCCATCCTCAAGTTTCTAGTGAACAGAGAGCTGCCGACTGATGAGATCTTGGCTTGGCAAGTGCAACGCCGAGCGGCAGCATACACCATAGTCAACAAAGAGTTGGTCAGGCGTAGTGTCACTGGTGTCTACCAGCGCTGCGTAGAGCCAAAACAAGGCCAGGCAATTCTTAGAGACATTCATCAGGGCGAGTGCGGCCACCATGCAGCTTCAAGAGCACTCGTCGCCAAAGCCTTTCGGCACGGTTTCTTCTGGCCGACTGCCCTGGAAGAGGCTAAAGAGTTAGTCCAAAAATGCAAGGGGTGCCAGAAGTTCCGCTCCAAGCCACTTCAGCCGGCTTCTGCGCTGAAGACAATCCCCATCGCCTGGCCCTTCGCAGTTTGGGGCCTGGACATGGTAGGACCATTCAAGACGGCCCGAGGTGGCCTAACTCATCTGCTTGTCGCGGTGGACAAGTTCACCAAGTGGATAGAAGCAAAGCCCATCAAGAAGTTGAACGGTCCGACTGCGGTGACTTTCATCGCCGACATCACGGTGCGGTATGGCATACCGCATAGCATCATCACCAACAATGGCACGAACTTTTACAAAGGCGCCTTGGCCCGTTTCTGCGCAATGCAGGGCATCCAACTGGACTTAGTGTCCGTTGCCCATCCGCAGTCAAACGGCCAGGTGGAGCGAGCAAACGGCCTCATCCTGTCCGGCATCAAGCCTCGGCTAGTCGAGCCACTCGAGCGTTCGGCCGGCTGTTGGGTTGAGGAGCTACCATCCGTCCTCTGGAGTCTGCGCACGACTCCAAACAAGTCAACCGGCTTCACGCCTTTCTTCCTCGTCTACGGTGCCGAAGCCGTCATCCCGACGGACATAGAGTTCGACTCTCCACGAGTCACCATGTACACCGAAGAGGAGGCTGAAGAAGCACGCCAAGACGGCGTTGACCTGCTGGAAGAGGGCCGGCTGTTAGCACTCAGCCGGTCCGGCATCTACCAGCAGAGTCTGCGCCAATACTACAACCGAAAGGTCAAGCCGAGATCGTTTCAAGAGGGCGACCTTGTGCTCCGGCTGATTCAGAGAACAGCCGGCCAGCACAAGTTGTCGGCGCCTTGGGAAGGCCCCTTCATCATCAGCAAAGTCCTGGGCAACGGCTCCTACTACCTAATCGATGCTCAGAAGCCTCGAGCGCGCAAGAGGGACGACTCCGGCAAAGAAACAGAGCGCCCATGGAATGCAAATCTTCTTTGAAGATTTTACAGTTGATGCAGTATGTATCGCACTACCCCCTTTGTATTAAAAGTACCAAAGACCTTGGTCCCCCCAAGACGATCTCGGGGACTGCCCTTTTTTGTTATCTGTATGATATAAGAATTATGCCTTCGAGTACATTACTTTCATTACAAGCCGCTTGGCACCGGGCCAGACTAGTCGGCCCGGGGACTCGCTGCCTTGCGCTATGAGACGCTTCCTGCAGTCAGACAAGTAGTGCGCGGTGCCCAATCCGCCTCCTGCCAATGCCGCAGCTCGCAGAGCGACTGTGAGGCAGGAAGGAGTGAGGAAGAATGGGCGCCCACACGAAAACGGCTAAGGACCTAAAGCACGAACATAGCATAAGATGGCCTCCAGCATTTCTGAAACAGAAAGCCAACTCATAAGTAGTCGGCTCGCCGTCTTAGCCTCTATCAAGGACGGCCGACCCTTGGGTAGTCGGCCTGTCGCTTCTAGCCGACTTGCTAAAGAAACTCTAAACGACCAAGTACTTGCCTTCCCGAAGTAGCCAAGCACTTGACCCAGCGACAGTCTGCAGAGCGGCTGTCCAACTGGCAAGGCAGCAACTAAAGGAAGGCGGCAAAGGGAAAAGCCTAAAGAGCAGTAAGCAAGGAAAGGCGGAAATCGTATAAATATTTACATAGGCCCTTGGCCGAATCTTCGAATAGAAGTTCAAGATACACCCTGCGGGTGGGATTGTTCGAATTTAACAAAGTTTTCAAAAGATTACTAAGACAGACAAACAAAGGCGGAAAAGGCAGCCTAGGAGGCGGCATCTGCGATCGGATGGTCGGAGGAGATGGCGGTGTCAGGCGCCGGGGCAGTCTGCTGGGCGGTCTCGGTTTGGTCGCCTCCGGCGGCAGTCGCCTTCTCTCCACGCGGCTCGTTGCTGGAGGCGCGGTCGAGCTGAGGCGGGCCGCCTGCTCCGTCTTCTGGCACCTCCGCCTCGCCTCCGTCCTCCGTCTCGTCCTCCTCCTCGGTGCTGGAGTCGATCACCTCCGCCGGGTCCTCGCCATACTCCGGGTTCATCCCGAACCACTCCAACGGCACTTCCTCGCCGCCTTCAGCCCGCTCGGGCACGAAGACACTGGTGTCCGTGTACTCGGCGATGGCCGCCGCATGCTCGACAAGGGCGCCCTCCACGGCCTCCAGCTCAGCCTGGGCTTCTGACCGGAACGCGGCCAGACGGTCCAGGTCCAGCCCTGGATACCACGCCTTGACGAACTCCAAGGCCCGGTGCGCTACGGCCCAGGCCGAGGAGCCCTTCCAAGCCTCAAGACAGCCGGCGGCGACTTCCAGCCAGTCGGCGGTCCGATTGGCGGTGCGCAGAGCCGGCATGTCCGGCCACAGGGCGGCAACCGCCTGGGCACCGGCACGCTGAAGCCGGCGCAACAGCCGGTGAGCCGGACGAAGACGGGCTTCAATGCTCAGAAGCTGCTCATCGATGGTTCGGGGGGCGTTAGCGGCGATCTCCTCACCACATGCCCTTCGCGCCTCTCAAGCAGCCTCGATGGCTAGTGGGACTGCCTGCGAGTGACCAGGGAAGAAGTCTACCAAAACAAAAAAGAAGCAAGTCGAAAAAACAGAAGTCGGCCTGACGTATAGTCGGAAGCCCGAAGAAACGAAAGAAACTTACCATCAACGATATCCTCGATCTCGTGGAAGCCGGAGGTCAGCATCGCCTCCTTGTCAGTCCAGGAGGAGCGCTCGCTCTCGAACTCGGCCAGGAGAGCGGTCTCCCTCTTCTCGGCCTCGTCCTGCGCCCTCTTGAGCAGCTCCTTCTGCTCGGCCAGCTGCGCCGCCAGCAGGTCGCGCTCCGTGGCAAGCCTGCCGCACTCCTCCTCCTTGGCACGCCGGGCGGCATTGGCCTCGCCTAGCTGCTCCTGAAGAGCGGCGTTGGCGCCAGAAGAACGAAGGAAGAGACAAATAAGTCGTCAGCAAAGTAGATCGCCGGGAAGATCCGGCCCGACTGATCAGCAGTCGGCCCGAATCTCGGGGACTACAGCCCGCGGGTGCGCCAGCGCGCCCCCGCAAAGAAAAGGGAAAAGACCTTACTCCGGCTTTCCATCAAGTCGGCGGTCCGCTTGTTCAACTCCTCAACATTGCGGTTGAAGGCAGTGGCGCGGAGGTTATGATACTCCTACAATAAGTCAATGGAGACAAAGTTAGTATTTGGAACTCGCCAGAGGGAGTTCCGAACCGCCTGCTCAGCAGCCGGCCCGGAACTCGGGGACTACACCCAGTGGGTGCGCTGGCGCGCCCCCACAGAGAAAAACAAGAATCAAAAAGAAGAGGGAAACGTACTCGGACGAACGTCCGCGCGGCCAGATGCGCCCTGGTGCAAGCTTGAAGGGCGTCGCCTTCAGCGCGAAGCTTCGCCTGAACGTCCAGGAGCGCTTGGTTCAGCGGCCCGGTGCCGCCTCCGCGCAACCACCCGGTGGGCGCGGCGCTTGTGGCCTCGGCGTCTAGGGTTGCCGAGCTGGCGGCACCGGTCTCCCGAGGTCGCGGCGCCGAGATCGCCCTCTCAAGACGGTGGCGCACCGGCGAAACGACTTGAAGGAGCAGCCGCGCCTCGGCCTCATCCGCGATCGGCGGCTTCGACTGACCCACCGGCTGTTTGCCGTGCGGTCTCCCAGATGGCGGCGGAGGCGGTGGTGGCAGCACGAGGGTGTCCGACATAGAAGCCTCGCCGCTCTCCTTCTCCACGAGGGGGTTCTCGGTGCCGGCCTCTCCGGTCTGCCCCGTGAACTCCGGAGGCGGCGGCGCAGACGGCAATGGGGGGACGAGCATCGCTGATCGTCGACGTGCGGCCTCCTCGGCACGCCGTCTCGCCGCAAGGGCGGCTTCAGCATCCTCCAGCTTCTTCTGGGCGTTGGCGGCCGCCTTCTCGGCCCGCGCCTTCTCCAGGCGGTCGCCCTCCTCCTCGTCTCGCTTCTCCCGCGCATTTTGCTCCGTCGCCTCCCGGAGGTCGGCGGCAGGATCGGCCCGCCGAGTATTGGCGGACGTCTCTCCCGACCCCATGACAGAGGGGACGACGACTCTCTCAAGGGAAAGAGGGGCCCTGAAGAAGAACGGAGGGAGAATAAAAGAAGACTCGGACAAGATTCAACAAAGGAAAATAAAGAGCATAAAGACTTACGCAGAGACTAGCGGCGGCCTTCTCACTTCCCTTCGGAAGCGGTTGGCCTTCGTGGCCGCCTCCTCCTGTTTGGTCGCGGCGGCCGCCCCCTTGAGCTTCTTCAATTTGCTGCCGGGCGCACTCGGCCCGGCGTGACGCCTCTTCGCGCCGCTTTGGCCAGTCAGGCCGGCGGAGGAGCCGGCGCCCGTCAAGCCGGCCCTCGGCTGGTGGCGCGGGGCGACTTCCCCATCGGCGTCGTCGTCAGGCCAGTCGGTGAAGGTGGCCGAGGGCCTGAGGCCGCCTTCTGTTCCTTCTCCCCCGCCTTCGGCGTCGGCTTCCATCACCGCAGCCCCCAAGTCGGGGTCGTCGACATCGCTGTCCGCACGATCGGCAACATACTCGCGGGGCTGTCTCATGGCGCCGGCTGCAGGCTGCATGAGGGGGTTCTAGCTTAGCAGAAACCGACAAGAGTCAGAAGCCGGAGTCGGCCGCAAAGAAGACAAAACAATAGGGGGACGCGACTTACCACTGGTGGGGGGTTGTCGCGCGAGTACGGCTCCATGCTGAACTGCCAGTCCTCCTCGAACTCGCAGTGCGCGATATGGTTCACCAAGTTCGCCACCTCCTTGCGGGGCATCTCCTTGGTGCTCATCCGACTTGGGTCTCAGAGGCCGCTCATCTGACAGATCAGGTGAGGCCGGCCTTGGAGCGGGAGAACTCGGCGCGCCATGAAGGCGGCCAGCAAGTCGGCCCCGACGAGACCCTCCGACTGCGCCAAGACTCGGAGTCGCGCTACGGCGGCGGCTCCGGTGGGAGTCAGCATCTTGACTCGGTGAGACCAGCTGGGGAGCCTCCCAGTTAGGGGGGCGGCGCTGTAAGGCGGCAGGTTGACCCAGTCGCCGTCGGAGGAGAGGTTCTTCACGTAGAAATATGAGCGCTGCCACATCTTCACTGATTTGATCAGCGCGATGGGAGGAAAAGGGTTGTCGGCCGTCGAGCGCCGCACCGCGATGTAGGTGCCGCACTGAGCCGGTATGCTGGCGACTTGCGTGCCGAGCTTAGAAGAGAAGAATTCTCCCAACAACTCGAGGGTGGGGAGAACGCCGAGGAAACCTTCGCACAGAGTGGCGAAGGCGGAGAGTAGCACCACCGTATTCGGAGTGAGGTGGTGCGGTTGAAGGCTGTGGAACTCCAAGAATGAGCGGAAGAAGCTGCTCGCCGGCAGCCCCAGGCCGCGCATGAGGTGCGAGCGGAAGATGACCCGCTAGCCCTCCTCCGGTGCCGGCCGGGTCTCCCCCTCCGGCGCGGGGCGGGCGCGCATGAGGTCCGCGCTGGGGAGGCGGTGTGTCTGGCAGAGGAACTCGATGTGTTCCTCTTCCACCTCCGAGCCGTCCCACACGCCGGAGCGCATGGCGGGGGCCGCGGCGGAGGAAGAACTCATCACCGTGGTGTGGAGTGCTCTCACTCAACGGCGGAGGCAGGAGGGAGAAAAGGCAAGATGAGGCGGGGGAATGGGGGAGAAGGATGCGCGTGCGGTGCCGCCCCACTCCCCCCGCCTACTTATAGCCCTATGCCCCATGCGGGGGAATGGGGGAGGGAGAGAAGGCAAGACGAGGCGGGCGTGGGATTAACTGCGCACGATGCCCCATGCCGCCCCACGATTTACCCCACGAAGTTACTGCGCGCAGTAACAACGTGGGGAACCCAACAGTCCACGGCCACAACGGATCCGATCGTATGCCGAGACACGGTAGTGGCGGGCCCCGCCTGTCGGCCCGTCCCGTCGCACGCGTGGGCAGGCAGACTGTCCTCTTCACGTGGTGCTACGCGATAGGACTGCCTCGATGGCTGCAGGGAAGCGTATCAGGCATGCCGCCTGGTTTCCCGCCGCGACTTTCAGGCTGCGGCTCCTCGCTAAAAAAAATCAGACTCTCAACAGTCGGCTCAAGAGAAGACGGCAGCCGAGTTCCAGAGTCCGCGCCGGGGAGGTTGAAACTGTTGAAGCCCCACAATGCAGCATTCGCGGGGCTTCACCAGCTTCGGGAACTACTGTCGGAGTAATGGGCCACGGGTAGGCTAACCCGGGTCCCAGGATCTTTCAAGACATCGGGGCAGGCCGCGCCCCTCAAGCCGGGTCCCAGGAGCTGACTCCAAGAGAAGCCGAGTCCCAGGAGCCTACTCCCAAACAAGCCAAGTCCCAGACGGCGACTCCAAGACAAGCCGAGTCCAAGCTGGCGACCTCCAGAGAGGCCGACTAAGGAGAGTCGGCCCATGACTCCTCCCTCATCTCGAAGCACGATGCGAGGTACGGTCACGGCGTGGCTGTTCCCCCCCTCTGCCTACGAAGGACCGGCATGGCTACAGTGAGCCGTATCGCTGGAAGATCTCCAGCGAGGCGCGACACTATTGCCATGCCTGCCCTGATCTCAGCCATAGTGCGCAACGCACTGTGCCCACGACGCCGGCCTGTACGGCCCGGGGACCGCGGGGCCGCCTGTCAGTGGGTGGACCGAAGGCGGCCTGAACGCCCTGAAGACGGACCTGTGGGAGTCGGCCTCCCTGGAGTCGGCTGACTCCTCTCCACGGCCCCACGATCCATTAACCAGATGGGATGGGGAATGGTGACCGCCCGATAGACGGCGGCGCTGTTGCCACGACCCAATGACCAAGCTTGCATCATCAGGAGTACCGCTATAGTATCAAGCTGTCCGCAGGACCCGCCAGTCGGCGGGCCCCAGAAGCCGGTGGAAAGGACGGTGACCTGAGAGACCGACGGCTGGGACCCGCGCCCAGCCGGATTACCATTGTACCCCCGGGGGTAGGCATATATAAGCCCCCCGGGGCACCCATGCAAAGGGTTCAGACCTTGATAGAGATAGACCAGATAGCATAGGGAGGAGAGAACTAGCCTTGCTCTCTCCTGCCTCCTGATGCAGCTCCAGGAGCACCATTGTAGTCACTTTGTCTTAGTGATCATGCGGAGACCCCGCAGAGCAGCAGTAGGGGTATTATCTCCTCGGAGAGCCTTGAAGCTGGGTAAGATTCGCCGGCGTGCATGTCTTCGCCTCATCCCGTTTCCAGGCACCGACGATGTCCTACTCGCCCCCACCATGATAAGCCATCCTTTGGCATATGTCGCACCCAACCCCCGACAATACTGAACAGATTCAGTTGGCGATTTTGGTAGGCTTGTATTACTGATAGTGGAGAGTGTCTCGACCACTGCATCATAACATAAATTAGGACGGGAACCAAACAGATTAATCATGAGTTATTGCCATATTACCTGGCCTAGATTTACTGGAAAGAAACAATGGGGTTGCCTTGCTGTTTTCAGAGTTTGTCTTCTTATCTTCAGCAGCCTGCACAAAATTAACACACTAGCATTGCTATCATTGGCCAAGTCAGATAATAGGAAAGCAACATTGACACAACGAACGTTTGGGCAAGTAGCCTACACCAAATTAACACAATATGGCGCAGCTATCATCAGCCAGTTAAGGTAGTACGAAAGCAACATTGACACAATGAATGAATGGGCAACCAGAGAAGCACTACAATTCAGTAATGTGCGTGATATGAGATAGTACATTCATGCTGCTCAGTATGTAAAACTACCAGGCAGTTTTCCTTACAAAAATTAATATTGGTGCCTTTAACATTTTGCTACAACTAATTTTAGATCAGATAAAGGTTAGATTCACGCCGATTAACAAAATACATGTTGATGTAAAAATATAGTGATATACAACAGGTACTTACATCAGCATTGGAGCACAGAGAATTCCCGCAAGATATTTTCCTCGAATATGATCCCAATGGAGGAAGTCTTCTATCGTTTAACCTTATTTTCTAAAAGAGAGATGGGTAAGAAACATGTAGAAAATATGATCAGAATGCTATAAAATTTCATGATGCGAGGATACGCACACGCTTCTTAGAATGGAGTTGACATTCTTTTGCTGGACTGGAGCGGACTAGTTCTTTGGCCACTAGAATCTGCTTATTATCAGTGGGAGTTGGATTTCTCTGTGCTGGAGCAGTATCTATGAAAAATGGAGTTGGTTTATTATCTCCTGGCGCTTGGATCTTTTGCAAAGACCTGGTTCGTAAACCTTCAGATTCTAACAGAGCCGTCTTCCCCTTGCTTGCCTTATATAGAAGAATGGTGACTCAGTTATAAAACATGCTATAGCAGAGATGGAATAGGTACTGAAGAATAGAAAGGCATGACATATTGACATGTATTCCCTCCATCCAGAAACAAATAGACGGGTCTAGGCGTATTTTAGTTCTAGATACATCTAGTTTTATCCATTTCTGCGATATTTAATCCGGATGGAGGGAGTATGATGTAAGAGCTAGGGATACGACAGGACAACACAGTAAAAAAACACTGAAAAACCCACTGCAGAACCAAAGTATTCAAACCCACTGATATGAGATAGTACACTCATGCAGCTCAGGATGCAAAACTACCAGGCAGTTTTCCTTGCAAAAATCAACATTGTGGCCTTTAATCATACATTTTACTACAACTAAATTTAGATCAGATAAAGGTTGGATTCACGCCGATTAACAAAATACATGCTGATGTAAAAATATAGTGATATACAACTTGTAATTACATCTACATTGGAGCACAGAGAATTCCTGCAAAAATCTTTCCTCATAAACGATACCATTGCAGAAATTCTTCTATCTGTTAAGCTTATTTTCTAAAAGAGAGATGGGTAAGAAACATGTAGAAAATATGATCAGCATGCTATAAAATTTCATGATGCAAGGATACGCACACGCTACTTAGAATTGAGTTGACATATTTTTGCTCGACTGGAGCGGACTAGTTCTTTGGCCACTGGAATCTGCTTATTATCAGTAGGAGTTGGGTTTCTCTGTGCTGGAGCAGTATCTATAAAAACTGGAGTTGGTTTATTATCTCCTGGCGTTTGGATATTTTGCGAAGGCCTTGTTTGTAACCCTTCAGATTCTAACATATTTGTCTTCTCCTTGCATGCCTTGTATAGAAGAATGGTGCTTTAATTATTAAACATGCGACAGCAGAGAGATGGAATAGGTACTGAAGAATAGAAAGGCATGACATATTGCCATGTATTCCCTCCATCCGGAAAAAAATGGATGGGTCTAGGCGTATTTCAGTTCTAGATATATCCCTTTTTATCCATTTCGGCAACATGTAATCCGGACGAAGGGAGTATGGTGTAACAGCTAGGGATACGACAGGACAACACAGCAAAAAAAACTAGTTGAATGTAAAACTATATGCTAGCGGAATACGTACAGAAATAACCAAGGCAACGTACACTTGTATGATTGGGAAAATAAGATGGCATTGCAACAGAGCACTAGAATAGCACTTCAATGTAAAAAACATGGTATGGCAGATAGATGAAGTACATACTGATGAATAACAATGCATAAGATATTCAGAAGCATGATGTCCAAATTAAGCAAATGGCATTGCGATAGAGTAGAATGAAAGTACTTGAATTTGAAAACATGTTATCATGAATGGAATAGGTACTGAAAAACAGGAAGGCATGATATATTTACATGCATGATCAGCATTCTAAGCACATGGCATTGCAACAGAGTAGATACACTCCAGGACATTATATGCATGTTGTACCCATATCACAGGCCAAGTTAGAGCAAGGACCTTGTGGGGTGAAGAGGATTCATCATCTTTCTGCAAGTCTTTTGAAGAACTGCCTTTACATGTTCCATCATATTGGGTATCATTGACATCAAGTTTATTGGCCTTTACATTGCTCCGTGAGGTTCTTGTGGATATATCAGTGTGTGCAATTATATCTGACATGCATGGAAGACAACTAGTAGTTAGATTTATGTAAATGAGTGCCTGTAGGAGACGACATAAATAGTAGGACTGGGTTAACTAGCAGCAACAGGTCTCATAAACTAAAGGGAGAACACAGATGAAATCTACAGAATATGTATCGTTTGTACTCGAGATTAACTAGATGACACACAAAAGTATTAAAGAACAACATAGGTAATACTAGAAGTGGTATAATACTATAATCACCAGCCTGTGGGATAGCATTGGCTGATGGATGATAACTATGGAATAGCGTTACCTAAAGAACAAGTATCTTAGCTGAACTATGGAACAACGTGAACTCCTGAACAAGACCCGTAAGAGATCAACATGAATATAGTGAAATGTGATGATCTATTTTCCGTGCTTAGATGAATAACAAAGCCATAAATGTTGCACACAAGTAAGATGAGGGTACAACCTATCTGGCTGCCATCCATAGGAGTGAGCATCATGTGCTGACTTGTCGATGGCCCTGCAGTTGTTGTGGCTGTCCATGTCGGGCACGCGCATTCGATGCAGGGAACTGTTGAGTAGGGACTGTAGCTCCCTTCTGGTGTATGCTTCCCTTGTTGGAGCAGGTGCGGTGAGTCGGAAGACGGTGTGTCTGAAGATGCAGATAACACATAAAGTTAAGAACGACATATCTCTTTGATCCAAAGAAATAGACTAAGAGATCAACAACAAGGTACGAGAGTGGTCACACGTCTGTTGACTGAAGACTAAATTGGGGTCACACGATTTTATTTTATTTTGGTACTGTCCGATCTACGCCGGATGGCTTGATGGCCATCTTGTGCCTCCCGGCTGACACTGTTCGGAATCTTCCCTGAAGAGCCAGCGACCAACGGCAGAGTAGCCTGCCTCCGCCGTCCGTGGCCCCGTCCAAAACCCCGCTCCCCGCCCCACCGCACTGCCGTGGTTGCGCCGCCCCCGGGCCAATCCACAAAGACTCGCCGTCATCCAGATCCGGCGGCGGCAGTACCTTCAACCCACGCAACTCTAAAAGATAGCCATCTAAGCGCTGCTTCCGCGGCGAACTTGCGGCCCCGCACCCTTACGTTAGACACCAGCCAACCGGAAGCCTAGGAGCTCCACCGCCTCGAGGGGTGCTGCTTCCCATTGGGAATCGATTGGCCCAGAATAAAAATTCAGACAACTGACGCCTAAATAAAGTGTTTCAGATGAGGGTGCGACCTATCTGGCGTCATGGTGAAGTAGTCAGGTCAGCTGCCGAGTCGGCGAGGCCGGTGCGGTTGCGGTGGTGACCGGCGGCAGGGAAAGAGCGATGTCGCGACGGTCGACGGCTACGCGGAAGCAGCGCCAGGACTCTGGACGGATCCGAAGTTGGAGCCGCTCCGGCGCCGTGAACAACGGCGGGGGTGAATCGGCTCCGCTACGGTTCACGCGACCGTCGTCGAGGCAGCACCAGCAGCATGGAGTAAGAGGCACACGACCCAGTGCACGACGGCAATTGGACAGTGTCTCCGGCATTAGGGAGGAGGGCGGCTGTGAAATTGGTGCGGTGGGGGGCACCATGGAGGTGGGGTTGAGGTTTCATGGCTCGGGAGAAGGGAGCTTCCCGGGGGAAGGTGATTTGGCGCCCACGAGGTATGAATGGGGGCGGGCGGGGGGGGGGGAATTGGGAGGGGAGTGGAACCATGTCTTATAGACGCATTTGTCTGAAATGTGAGGGGGAGTTACAGTTCTACCCTTGCCTATAGGCTTCTCGGCTTGGGTCTATGTACTGAGGGTCGGGGATAGTAGAGTAACTTTGCTTCTCCCCAAATAGTGGGCGGGAGCGATTTCAGGCGAGGAGGGCGTGTTTTGAACTAAAGTGGGCGCGAGCGAATTCAGGCGAGGAGAGCGTGTTTTGAAATAGTGGGCGCGAGCTATTTCGGGCGAGGAGAGCGTGTTTTGCCAACCATGGTTTATGAATTATTCGGCACATGTCATTTCAGCCGAGGAGAAGGCGCGCTTGGATGAAGTTACGAACCTACCCTCGATGTACAACGGGCCAATTGATGCGTGTCCCACATAGGACGGTAATTTCGCGTCTCCCATTTATTTGCTCGGGCGAATTCCACCGAGCAGAGAGGATGTTTAATGGTTCGTTCAAATTTTGGGAGAACGAGCATCCACGCCTACCTTACCAAGTTGATTCGTATCAAATTTTGAAATATTTGCTTGCCACTTCTTTTTTAGATGGAGAGCTGATGCTCGGGAGTAATGTGTTTTTACATGCTCATTGCTAGCGATTTACTATATGACAAATAGTTGACCCACTTAAAAACGCGAATCAAACCCAAAATGAAATATCTCGATTCAATGAACTAGCTCGTTCAGTAGGTCAAAATAGTGAACTAAATCCAAAATTGAACACCTCAATCGAGTAGCATGTTGTACAGTATTATAGTACTCCATGAACATGTTGAAAGTCAAATTAATGAACTTGTTTGATATACGCATATATCCGTGCATGTGTGGATTGCAGACAACATGGTCTCCAATTTAAATATTTGAATGCAAGTTTATATCAGTCTTTGATGCATAAAACGCGACCTCCCACTCTCCCGGACTCCTGTTCTCTCTCTCTCTCTCACTCTCTCACCGACAATCTTCAATTCTGTCGCACGCATCCGACACAAAAACCTTGTTGGTCCCTCTCCCTTTCTCTCTCTCTCTCTATGTGTGTGTGTGGGGGGGGTCTTTCTAGTCCGCATTCATACATACACCATCTATAGGTCTCTCTCGCACACTATGTATGATAATCTAGCTAGTCCAAGCTAGATATCTTGGGTGCACTCATCGTACGCACACAAATTCCGTGGCTCTTTGCCCGTAACTCTCTCACGCACCACTATGTCATCTCGGAGCTCTTCCCCCCCTCTCTCAAACTCTCCATCCACCTGGGTCACACATACACATGCATATCTCACTCGCACTCGATAGGCCCATCTAAAACTCTATCTGTCTCCATCGTTCTCTCTCCATCTCACACGCACACACACACAATCTTATGCCCAGCTAGCCAAGTATGATGGTCTCTCACTCAATTGTAGGCACACGCAATCCCCCCTATATGTATATGACTAGCTAATCTTAGTCTCCATCACAAACATGTGCATGGTCTATCTCGATTTCTCTCGGGGCATCTTTCTATCGCGCACGCACTCCCTCGATCTCCCACCCATATAGTCCCCTCACGATCTCGAGGGGATCTCTCTATCACAAACACACCCTCTCTCCCTCCCATTGCGTCCATGCCATCCATGTGTCCCTCTCGACCTTTTTTCCTTATTGGCCAGACCTCTATTGGACATGTGCTACACGGGTGTCTCTCTCCGTTGCAAACAATCACACACTAGATATCTTCGTGTATCTCCTCGCCTCGCTTTTCCATCTCGGAGATGCATGCGTGATATGTTCGCATAAGAAACAAAAAAACACACCCTCTCTCTAATTTATCGTTTGTTGTCACTTTCTCTTTCACACACATACTCTTTTTGCACACTTACTCATTCTCCTTCACACGCACTTGATCTGTCTTGACCGAGGCACTCACCTCCGTCCATAGCACATAGATTTATTGAAAAGTCAAACATCACAAAGTTTGACCATGTACGTGGAGAAAAAGAATTACATCTAGTACGGCAAACATATGCCATTAGATTCACCATGATATGTAGTTTTGTATGATGTATCTTTGGTATTGTAGATATAAATAACATTTGCGTAAACCTGATCAAAGTTTCCAAAGTTTGACTTCTAAAATTTTTACATGCACTGCATTATCGAGCGGATGGAATATCTCTTTCCCCCTCTCAGCTATCTGACGCACCACTCAGCCTTATCGGGGCTCCTCAATCTCTCTCAAATTTTATTGGTCAGTTTGGTTCGTGACCTGACCCTCATGCCTTGATGGTCGGTACTGCCTGGTGTGGACGTGAGATGTAAAATATTTCTGCCTGGCCAGGCTTGTGTGGTGCTGAAGCGTTTGGTTCATGCCTGGGCCAGGCAAAGCATCAACATCCCATCAATCAATCCATGCATCAATTATTTAATGCTAATATCCATCCATGTTGCTGTTAGCCTCGTGGCCGCATGACCAGGCACGTCCAGGCGTTCGAAATCGGTCGCTTAGGCCAGGCTACTTCTAGTGTGTGGAGTTCAGCCAGGCTAATTAAAGTGCAAGGGAACCCAGCCCAGGCGGGCTTTCTTTTTCACAGGGTAGCAACCAAACAAGCGTGCATGAAATCCAGCCACAACCCCAGGCCACGCAAAAGATGCTCACGACGCAAGCCAAACAGGCCTTATATCTCCTTGGTTCACACATACACATGTCTCGCTCATGCTATACATATAGACCCATCCAACACTCTCCGCCCTTGTTCCCTCTCCATGTGACACGCACCCCCCTAAGTACCATAATCCCTCACTCCATCATAGGCTCTGTTTGGATCCATGGGTTAGAGTTAGTTTGGGTTAGTTTGGAGTCAACTAACCCAAAAAGATCCAAATAGGAGGGTTAGTTTAGGTTAGATGCATCCAACCCATCCAAAAAAACTAACCCATCCAAGAGGTGCTTATTTGGGTTAGTTCTTCTCGGGACCACTAATAAACACTTTTTTCTCTCGCTCTCCCCGCAGCAGATCCCTTCCCACTTCCTCGAAGCTTCTCGTCCTCTCCCTCCCTCCCTCTCGCACTGCCCGTGAAGGTGCCTCACCGTATCCGCGCTCCATCTAACCCTGCCATCCAAACACCTCTTTACTTGGAGTTAGTTCAGGGTTAGAATCTAACTCTAACATCTAACTGAGTTAGAGTATCCAAACAGGGCCATAGGCGCAAGCACTCCCCCCTCCTAAGTATGATTATCTCTTACTAGCCATCAGGAACACACGTATTGTCTCCTTCCATCCATACGTCTATCTTGATATCTCTCGGGGCATCTTCTATCGTGCACACACCTTGTCACTCGATCTCCCACCCATGTAGTCCCATCACGATCTCCAGGGGATCTCTCTATGACAAACATACACTCTCTCCTCCCCATGTCTGCATTTTCTCCGTACGTCTCTCTCGACCTCTCTCCCTTGTTTGTCAGACCCCTCTTGGCCACGTGCTAGGGGTCTTCCTCTCTCGGTTCCAAACAACCACACACTATCTCCTCACCTTGCCTCCATTGTCGAAGATGCATGTGTGATATGTTTGCATAAGACACGAACGCTTTTTCTCCCCTTTTATCGTGTGTTGTCCATGTCTCTTTCACACACGCACACACACTTTTTTCACTCTCTCTCTCTCTCTCTCTCATCAGGGACTCTGTCACGTCCATAAGCATATGGATGTTTTGAAAAGTCAAACCTCAGAAAAGTTTGACTAGGTATATGTGGAGAAAAACATTTACATCTGGAACGATCATTAGATTCATCACAACATGTACTTATTTCATACTATCATTTATCTTTGGTATTTCCGATATAAGTAATTTCTTTATAAACTTGGTCAAAGTTTCAAAAGTTGGACTTTAAAAAAATGTTGTAACTACATTATCGAACGGAGGGAGTAGCTCTTTCTCTCTCTCTCTCTCTCTCTCTGCTATCTCTCACGGGCCTCCCCTCTCACTCGAACTCTCTATACCGACGGATTATACGCTCACTGTGTCAGCGTATAGCTCTGTATATTATTTAGTTGACCGGTCAACCAATCCACATGCTGCGTTGTCAGCTCGTGTTCTGTATCTTGGTGTGCTGGCCCATGTGGCAGTGGGTGAAAATAAGGAAACTAGAGGCCCATCTGACCCGCGGTGAAGGAAACAAAGTTGAAACCACTCGGGGTAGCAACCCGCACGCTAGTAAATTAAGGGCGCATTGAGGACAAACTTCTTACGCGTGAAGGATGCACTCGCACACAATTCACCACTGCGCGGCGGCATGCACAGAAGGACGCACTCGCGCACACCCAGCATAGAACACACACCAGCACATGTGTACACCGGCGTCGCTGCCGGTTGAGATGGACGGCGAGGCAGCCAACAAGCGGAGGCCGCTCGAGCCAAAACCGCATCCGGCGAGCCTGGACTTCATCAGCAGCCTCCCCGATGACATGCTGCTCGTCATCATCGGCCTCCTCCCCACCAAATCTGCCGTGCGGACCGCCCTACTCTCCCGGTGGTGGCACCCCCTCTGGCGCCGCGTCCCCCTCAACCTCACCATCGATAGCTGCCTCTGCAACGGGGATTGCAAACGCATGGCCGTAGTCTCCAAGATCCTTTCATCGCACCCTGGGCCAGCCAGAGGCCTTGACATCCGCATGTTCAGTACCAACTGCAAGGTCCAACCCAAGTTCGACGAGTGGTTCTTATCCCCCGCCCTAGATCAGCTCGAGGAGCTCAGCTTTGAAGCTGGACGATGTCGCTCTTTGCCGCCGTCCGCGCTCCGCCTCACGCCAACGCTGCGCCGCGCCAGCTTCAGCTCCTTCTATCTTCCCCAGATTAATGCCGCGCCCGCCCTTCTTCTCCCTCAACTCAAGCAGCTCGAACTCTTCGACATTGTCATCTCGAAGAAGGCTATGGAGCACCTGCTCCACAGCTGTACTGCGCTCGAGTACCTTCGTCTTGAGCAGATCCACGGGTTCATTAGCCTCCACATCGCCTCGACGAATCTCCGATGGATTTATGTGTATTGCTGGCCCCACAACAAGACATCAATTGGGAAGAGATCACTCCAGCTGTTCCACGTTATGGTCATTGAGATTGCGCCTTTCCTTGAGAGATTGCTTGTATCGGATCTAGAAGGTCCAACAAAAATCAGGGTCATTAACGCGCCGAAATTGACAACGTTGGTGTATTCGTCTGCCAAATTCTCCGAACTCTTTATTGGATCCATAATCGTTTAGGTACAGCACTCATCTTCTTCTCCGTCTTCTTGAAATTCACATTTTTAAATTTCTTCTTGATGTATTTACGACCGTCTTCCAGAAAATGATTCCCACAAGCTTGACCCAGTTCATGCGCACAGTGAAGATCTTAGCACTAAAATCTATTGGCCCCAATCTGGATCAAGTTGTTGGATTCCTTACATGCTTTCCATGCACGGAGAAGCTACTCATCGAGGTGAAACTTCTTTCCTATTAGTAAACGGTAATCACAATGTAGCTCAATTTTTTCATAATTTTCCCAAATTACGATGACAAGTGTAGTGTTCAAAACTACATCCACGCACTGCACCGAAAGAAATGTTTTTAGTATTTTTTCTCACGTGATCACCTGCATCATTTTTATGTTGTACTACTATAGTAGCCTAGGCTAGTCATAGTGGAAAGTAACTTAGACTACTCCAGTAACTCTATGGTTACCCTAAGGGCAAGTACTACCTCCGTCCTGGTTTACTCTTCCAATTTTGTAGTATCAAAATTTGACCATAGATTTATCTGACAAAATGTTAATGCATGTCACTTAGAACTATATCGTTGGATTCGTATTTGAACATAATTTCAAATGGTGTAATTTTTAGTGACATGCATTGGCATTTTCTTAGGTAAATCTATGGTCAAAATTTTATACTAAATACGAGGTAGTATTCCTTCCGTCCCAAAATTCTTGTCTTACATTTGTTTAGATACGGATGTATCTAACACTAAAATGTAACTAGATACATCCGTATTTAGACAAATTTAAGACAAGAATTTTGGGACGGAGGGAGTACAAAAGTGGGCTATGTAGGCCAAAACATGTGCCAAATTCACTTGTGATGCATTTGGCATCGATGCCCCTCCATTGCTCACCTGGTGCCCCAATCTGGAGCACCTACTTTGCTCTGGTGCCAAATTAACTCACGCAATGAAAAAACACTGCGTGGGAGAGAGAGAGAGGACTGAGGCAATAAAAAAACACTTGTTTGGGAGAGTGAGAGGCTGGTGTAGTTGGTTTGATTGATTTGTTTATACATGTGGGTCTGTGTGCACAGTAGTGCCAACTCTCTCACATCGCGAGAGCGGTGCCAAAATCTTTTGATTTGACATCGATGCGCATTATGTGGCATACTTTTGCGAAATATGGCATCGACCACATAGTGGAAGGCAACAAATGCCCAAGCTCTTCACGTGCTCCTAGTTAAATGAGAGGAAACAGAAACAGAGAGAGAGAGAGGGGGGGAGAGAGAGAGAGAGTGAAAAAATATCACTAGCCAGCCAACCCTATCGTATGAGCGAATGATATTGGTACCTCTTGATGACACGGCAATCTTATGCAGCTAGCTCCTCTAATATGTTCTCTTCTTTTGCAGATAAAAAAAGACCCGAAAGTGAGAAATGTGTTGCACTATAACAATCTCATCGAATGCCTTGATCTCCATCTTACAGAAATTGATTTGATCGACTATAGAGGCATCACATCTGAGATTAAATTGGCCAGGTTCTTTGTTCTGGAGGCAAGTGTGCTCAAGGTAATGAGGTTTGGCGTTCTCTGGCGCAACAATGAATGGCGTGCTGATCACCGCAAGCGTCTAAGCTTAAATGACAAAGTCTCCGCAAAAGTTGAATTTGTTTTTGAAACATCAAGTGGCTAGAGACTCAAAAACTTATTTGCCCATTAGTGACTTGTCAGGGCGGTGGATTTTAGTTTGTACGATAATGCTGCATCCACCTAAAGTAATGAAAGTTCTTACGTGAACTTCCTAGTAATTCCCTCTTCCTAGGTGCAGCATTACTCCTAACATTTGTAATATCAGTTTGAAACTTGTAATATTGCCGTGTCCTATTCCTGCGTTTTCAAAATCCTGCGAATCAAAGAGGTCCTGAGTTGGTGATGATGTTGTGCCTCCCATCTTTCACCAGTAGCCGTCCAATCTAGATCTGACGCATACAAACCAAGCTTCTCCATTTTTGCAAAAAGATGCCCGCACTTGTTCCCTATTTACACACAACTCCTTGTCTCTCACAATCAGCCTTATCTCCTCCCCACCACATCTAGAAGGCCGTGGAAAAATCTGGCGCGATGGCCGATGCTGGAGCAGTCCACCCCCAATCTTGGTGTTCTGTGCAATGCACGGGCATCTACGCACGGGAAATTATGTCGAATAGGGCTAGTTGTAAGCAGGCTAGCTCTACAGCCATGATGACAGTGACTGCAGACGGTGAGGCTGACTATGGTATGCCGAACACGGCGCCTATACTCAGGTGTCATCTCCGGCGCAGGGTCTTGTCACTTCACTGTGAGGAGCAGCACATAACAGTTTGACCAACGGGTAGTACAGTGCTAGTACTCCTAGGAGTACTACATTGGTAGTACTACTACTAGTACCAGTAGCACCACCGTCTGGATTTAGGAGTACTACCACATCCATCTGGATTTTAGTATTTGACTAGCAATATCAAGTAATGCATGTCACAAAACATGTACTACTCCCTCTGTAAATAAATACATGGTGTTTTATTCCTATCGGCGAGAGAACTTAATGTTTTGTTTCTAACTAGAGTCTTAATAGGATTACATGCAATGAACTAAACACTGCAAGTCATGTTTGGTAGTCTCAAGTCATTGAAAGCATGCACGGCCCACATCTCTCATTGGTTGATATGTCACGAAATAAGAAACAAGGAGGGAGTTAATGCACCGTGCCTAAGTGTTTTGGGATTATTTGGTTTTCGTAATGTGACTTACACAACATTTTTGTTTACATGCATCAACATTTTATTAGTTAAATCAAAGGTCAAAACTTGGCGCAAGATGCAAAGGGGACCAATAAACCAGTAAACATCAAACTTCTCTCGTTTGGCCCCAACTAGAGGTCCGGTGAGATGACTATACTGCACCGGCACGGAGGGGGGTGCAGCTTCATTGACTTACGGCAACTACCTTTGGGTGAATGACACATGGGCCCAGGGGGTGGCTGGCCCACCTATCCTACAGCCAAAGGCATGTGCAGTAGAGGGCTGAGGAGTAGTACGAAATCCTACGCACCTACGCACGCTAACCAAGGGCAAGAGTGATCACTCGAATCGCAAGATCAGTTGACTAGTAGAAGCTAAGCTAGACCCATGGAGGCGATGAGCGCGAGCATCAGCCGGCTGTGCCAGATGGTCCATGATGCCGGCCTGCGGCCCGGCAATAAGGAACGTCTCCAGGTAGTATTGCTTGAGGCCGGCAGGGCGAGGGGCCGCTTGGACGACAGCTTCGTCTCCTTGTTCGACGAGGTCCTCGTCGGTTTCCTCGACAAGTTCACCGTCGTCAAGAAGCTCACGGATGACTTTGACGTAAGCCTTCAGCCAATGCGCCCAGGCTGTGCGATGCCCGCCTCCCTCAACGGCCACTATGGTGACAACCTCTTCGACGCACTGGTGGCCCTGCGACTGCCCGCCGTCGCGCCGGAGAATGTCCACCTTGAGGTCGCGCTCGCCGCGCAGCGCCTGGCGCAGCAAGACACCATGGACATAATCACCCACGTCTATGTGCATGCAAGAGGAGGACGATAGGACGCTGGCCTTCTTGGACCACAGGGCAACCTTGGATGCACTGTTCAGAAGCACGTTGAGCTCGCTGCCAACGCCGCTGCTCCTCACACGTCGGTTGGTGACCCGGCGCACTAGGGCGTGAGGATGTCGTTGATGGATCCGTATGTATTTTTATCTTTCCGTCAAATCCATGTAGTAGTATATGATACTACAGTAATTATCTTACCTTTCGCATCAACTTCATAATTTTCGTACGTACTCCATACATGAACGACGCCAGAACCAAACTTCTCATTACTCTAGGCAAAATCGTTATTTTCTATCTATCGATCGCGCCATGGAGCAGAACCAAATTTTACAAGTGACGAGTTCAAAAGGAAAAGCTGCCGTGTTCGCGTCGCACCCCCACACGGTTGGTCCGGCACGCCGCTCAAGCGGGAATGCGTGCGGTGTTTCATTTTCACTTACAAGTGGGACCGTAGTTGAGCAAACCGACTATCGGCAAACCCCCACCGCGCCCACCGTGCGATGGCTGAGAAAACAGGAGGGAGAAGAGATGGCTGTAGCACGGACTCCAAGAAAATTGGTGTCGGATGGGACTCGTGTGGGTGGCGTGTGCCGTAGTGCTAGACGTGAATGCTAGTTATGGCCCATGCCACCCCACTCTATCAAGCCAATATCGAGGTACATTACGTAGAACAAATTTCCTGCAGTCCGTGCTCAGCACTCCTCTATCTTTCTTCTCAGCCAGCCAGCGGACACGCGGAGCCCATCGTCTGTTTGCTCACATGCGGTCCCACATGTCAGTGAAAACGCAAGCGGATGCACTGAACCTGCACATCTTTCACCTCGACATGCTGGTGATGAAAAACAAATCCAAGAAAGATCTTCGGTGGCCGCTTTTGGAGTTACTCAAGAGTAGTAAGATTCTATTTACAGTTTAACCCAAGATGCACATCTCGTGGCTTCAACTTATCAACTACCACTCTATTTTCTTTCAGGACATGACCTGGATGCTGGATGTCCCACGTGTCGGCAAAAGGAGGAAGAACCCGACCAAATCTTCGGTTGTGCTCTCGGATTAGACTAGTTGTGCAAACTTAAAATTTTTATTGTGTACTCCCTCCGTTCCAAAATACTTGACTTCCATTTGTCCAAAAATGGATGTGCCTGTATACTAAAACATGTCTAGATACATATATATTTTGACAAATAGAAGGCATGTATTGTGCAACGGAGGGAGTAGAATGGATGCAAGTTTTCGTATTGGGAAGAAGAGTACATCCATATATTGATAGAGCGTTGGAGTTGGCCTTACAAGTGGGACCGTAGTTGAGGAAACCGACTATCGGCAAACCCCCACCTCTCCCGCCGTGCGATGGCTGAGTTAGAGAAACGATGAGGTTGAAGAGATTGCTCTAGCACGGACTCCAAGAAATATGGTGTCAGATGGAAGTCGTGCTGGTGGCGTGTGTCGTACTCCTGGACGTGAATGCTTGTTCTGGCCCATGCCACCCTACTACTCCTACTACTTACTATATAGTACTACTAGTATCGAGGATTCGAGGTGCTGGTTACGAATGGCTACAGTAAAAACACCCGCACGACGCGCGAAGCATGCGAAGCTAGTACAAATAGTGTACTACTATTGTTGATGATTGGCCTCATCCGATAACCTATTGCAATGCATGTACAATTATGTATTCGGAAAATATTTTTTTGCCTCGTCGCACCACTCACTCACAGAAGCAACTCGAAAGGCATTCATAAATTTAGTAAGTTTATCACATGCATATCATTTTGTTACATACAACAGGTCATCAACCCACATCGACAATGAGGATACAATATAAATACTAAAGTTTTCACCACACAACAAATAACAAGAAATGAAATGAACTTCAACTCAACCATTCCTCGGCGTTGGAAACGCTTGCTTTGAACCACAAGTGATTCTCTGGGACGGGCCATCCATTGTCGATCTGGAGACCAACGCAGGACTGATCATCCAGGCTGAAGCGGCCTACTATATCAGTAACAGGGCAGGGAACCACCCAAATGTCTGAGGTATAGACACAATTGCTTCTCATAAATGCTAGTAACATTGTGTCAACAGCAGTTGGATCGCCTTTCACCATCATTGGATAGTTTTGTCCAAGGAAGAGCGAATTTTCTCCAAGACTATCAATTCTGTACCAGGGAGAAGGAGTTGGCGCTAGCACACTAGTATCCATCCCGAATACCATGCAACGGGTGTTGGAATAGGTCTGGAGAGTGCGACCATGGGAGACTACACCTGCTTCCTTAGCAGTAACATCATCAGTGGGCTGTATACACACGAGAAGAGGTGATCCATCGGAATTAGTTGCCTGGCGCCAAATAGTATATGGGCGCTGCTCGTCCTCATGCTCATGATCATCACCATCATCATCTCCCCCTTGGTTATAAAAATCTTCAAGTATAGGTGGTGGAATGTTCACAGGACCTTGGAAACACAAGAAGAAGGTTAATTAGTAAGGCTGGCCATAGTGGGGGTAATATAAGTAGTATCATGCACTTGGGACTCGCAAACATGCTTATGTGGCAGGCAATTAAGGAAGAGAGAGATGGTTATAGTAACATAGGTAGATATCGTAACATAATAAATGTGATGCTACTATGTGTCATGCATGGCAATAAATGAGACCACATATGATATTAATCTAAGATACTATGCACTATAGAGGTAGTAACATAAACTAGTAACATATGCATGTTACTAGTCTAAGTTACTCCCCACTATGACCAGCCTTGCTAACCCGCATGCATGTGGATGAAACAAAACAACGAGGATGCCATGCAAAAACAGTGCCACGAGTAGTGGCCGCAAACACAAGGCCTCGTATTCAATTGCATCAGAGTACTCATCCGTGTACAGAAACTGATTTTTGAGCAATATCCATCCAGTCAAACCACTGACGACGGCAACAAGCTTGTCGAAGATAGCAACAACTTCATAGTTGCTGTAATTCCAAGAGTGGTTGGGGACTCGAGAAATTGCTATCTTCCATAGAAGACAGTCACCATGATTGTATTTGAACGTGCGTACAATACCGGTGTGCTCAACCTCTGGGCAGCCTGCTGAGATTTTTGGAAGTGGAACCCGGTCACGAGTGTACACATTCACAAGTTCCCACTCGCAGTTGGACCCAATGTAAACAACCCAATCTCCATTTGCGCCTGCCCAAGCCTTGCCCTCAAGCGATGGCATCTTAACATCATACGTATCATTATCAAGCGGCATCAACTTGCACAGGGCGAGGCCTCCGTCGTGATGGCGCCAGTCATCAGGGTCACGGCGAAGAAGATAGGGGAGATCAAACCGCTCCTTGACTCTTGGGTTCCTTGTAATGATGTTATTAGTTGAGTCGAGAATGGGCTTGAACGAACCTGCCATGCTCGCCGAGGTGATGACGTCGCACCGATCAATGAGTTCCTCCACCACGTCATCTTTCAGATCGGGGCAAGAATAACGTGGTCATTTCCGTCATGTTCCCTCCATGGAGAAGACGATCGAACAATGGCAGAAGAAAGGGTGAAGGGCTGAAGGAAAATGGAGGAGGGAGAGGAAGAGCATGCGACAACAGTTCCAAATAGAGAGGGAAAGGCGAAGAGTCTGTGGACGGTTGCCAGTTTGCCACGGTTCACGAAGGGGCGCCCCGGCCTACACGTCGGTTCAGAAATACTCCTACTACTCCACGTCGTCTCACTGATATGTGGAACGGGACCACATGTCAACGAGACATGGTGTGTAATTTCTCGTGCAAAATGTGATCTAGCCGCGTTGGCCCGAGGTGCCGCATTAGTTATCGGCCTTTATTTTTTTAATGGAGCGCCGTTTAGTTTTGAAGCACGACTAACTGGTACTGTATGCAGAGAAAATATAAACTACTCTACCACTACTCCACCTCCAGTACTAGTAGTATAAAGAAGATATATAGGCTGGAGCTTCAGCGCTTTCTTGCCAAGGGCTGCCCACTTACTTCTCACACTACCACCCTCTCTCCAGATCTAAAAAAGACGGCCCCTCTCTCCCTCCTCATCGGTGGTCACAGATCCGCCGAGGAAGAAAAGGACGTGCAGCGTTGACGCACTCGTCGTTGGCGAGCGAGGTCACGCACTGACGACAAGGCCGTCCTCTCAGACCTAGCGCCCACGCGGGATCGCTGCCGTAGTGTGTGCGGAGGACGACGACCACGAGCGAAGCCACTTACCGCCGACCCTCAGGTATGCTACCTCTTTTCGAACCATGCCCTTGTTCTATTGCCCCATCTGGCACGTCGTTGCATGTGGATCTTTTTCCACTCCACCATCTTCCCAATTTGCTATCCTCTGCTCTGCTGGCCACGCAGACGAAAACCATAATTTGCACTATTAAAGGAAACCCTACTTCATGCAGACTAATGCATGTCTGGGTTGAATAAGGAAAGGAAGGGAGACTGTACTGTCCAAGAGAGTAGGCATCAAACCCGCATCTAGGTTGAAAAGGGGAAAATCAGTAGCTAAGGAACGAGTCTCATGTCTCTTGGTTGAAGAAGGGTAGAAAGGCATGACAACGCAATAGAGAATGACCAGGTCGATCGGTTTGTTGTCCTCATATAGGAAAAAGGTGGCTAAAGAGAACAAAAATGGGACGTAATCCATATGCTACCTGTATATTTGTTACTCTGGGCAACCATACCTCCCTCACCACTCTGCGTCCGTGGAGGTACATCGTACTGGTGCGCCCACTGTCCGAATGGGCCTCCCATGCTCTTATTGCCACTTTTTTTGCTGTTAGTATAACGCCAACAGTCAAGTCAAGCAATGCTACTGCTAAAGTGATGCCACATTTAACTAATGCCGCTCTCAGTCTAATGCCACAGATAAATTTAAGTAGTGCCATTTAATGTCACTGGATCATTTCAGGGTTAGCTGTTGATTGTGGATGTGTTAAAGATTTTTCAGCTAAGGCATTCTAATGTTGTTGCACAACTAGTATACCAACGATGAAACTTGTTACTACCTTCAGATTTTTGCACTGTTAATGCTTATGGATTACATACCTCACTTTCATGAGATAAGTTAATTTTTTTGTACAGTGTCACCAAAATGCCAAGGCGCTGATGTCATTTTATTTTGGTTAAACTGCACAAACAATTATGAAGACAAGAGGAAAGGTCAAGAGTGGGCACCTCCTCCTCCGGCTGTTCTCTTGATTATCAAGAGGAAAGATCAAGTTTTTATGTTTGATCAATTATCAAGATTGGGATAGCAATTTTTAAGGTCCCCCCGAGTTCGAAACGATATTTACCTTGAAGGTACATGGTTTGCAATTTTTTATACCGTCATTAGTTAATAATGCTAGTTACCTTCAGACTTTTGTATTTGGTTTAATGCTCATGCACAACTAGTATACCAATGCTGAAACTTGTTACCTTTATATTTTGTATTGTTAATTCTTATAGAAACCTTCCAGTGCTAGAGTTTATTGAAATCTGTTCAGTAAAACCATTGTACTGTACCCTGTAATAAACTAACTACTCTACTGTTGCACTAGCCACTGGATTAGTGTATATTTGTAGTATTCGAATGGTGTTGCATTAGCGTATGGACATAAATAAAGTGTGGCAAGCTTTCCGAGATATGTGCTCAAGAAAACTACTACCTGTTTTTCTAAATACTAGACGTTTGGGTACTTTAAATTGAACCGCGAAATCGTCTTATATTAAGGAACAGAGGGTGTAGAGTTCACTCAAATTATCCCGGTAAAGCTAGTCACACCTTTGTTAAAATTAATGTTCATTATGTTATCGAAGGAGGTCTGTATGTTTGTCTCTAATGCCTGTCTACTACATACCCGACATCATGATGTAATGTTAAGTCATTTCCTTTTGTACAGTGTAACTAAATTGTCAAGGCAGTGATGGCATTTTATTTTAGTAGAACTGCACAAAATTTGCTTAAAAGAAGAGGAAAGGTCAGGGATGGCTCAGTTTTTCAAAAAAAAACTATGTATGCCTTCCTGACATCAGCCGCTGTTGCTTTATTTATTCCTTCAAACAGGTGGTTAGAAAACAGTCTTGCTACCTTTTCCCATTAAGAAATTGGAATGCTTATATTTGTGAGTCTATGCTTCAACTAGTGCCACTTTTATAGTAATCACACTTTCAATATCTATGCAAACAGGGATGCTCGATTTTAGTGGAGCTGCACAAAAAGTCCAACTGGTTCAACATTAGGAGCATGTTTTTTTCCAAACCTTTATATCCAATTGGTGGCACTATGAGATGTTTATTATGAAGGTACATGGTTTGCTACTATCTTGCTACTCTTTTTGTTCTGCCATTTGGTAGTAATACTAGTGGTTTGCATGTGAATTTATTGGCAGGGTGGACCTACATTGGAGGTGTAGGACAGGATTCAATGATTGGATGCTCAATTTCGGTTGTATCGATTTCACCTCTTCCATCACCGCGAACATGGTGTGGTATATGTTTACTAGCTGCTTGATATTTGTGCAGACAAAGATGTCTGCCCTTGCTATTTGGCAAACAAACAAAGTGTCCGCAATTTTGGTTGAACTGCACAAGAGAATAGTATAGTCACAGCATGCAGTGCCATTTGAAAATAGACACAAAGATTGGATAGTCACTTCACGGACTGCAGAAAAGTAGTACTGTACTATTTACTGGCCAACACTTGGTGCTTCATTGCTCTGGTCTGATTATACAATGGGCATCATTTTCCCCAAGTTAAAGTTTGTATTCCAAAAATAGTCTCGCGGTGTGATCGAGAGAAGACCAAATCATATTGCAGTGGATGTTCCTCCATCATGTGTGGTTCATTCTCATGGTTCCAGCTGTTGGTGAGACCACTTACGTTTGCAAGAGGAATTGTAGACTTCACAAACAAATTTGTTTTTCAGTCTGTACTGAATGTTGGCCAAGAGAAGCATCCATGTTAGTAGGAAGAACAAATGTTTTTTCTAGATCTTTGCTTTTGGAGCTACATATTTGTATATGATCTGTGAATCATTGAGATGCATTAACATGTTGATCTTATGTATGGGAATCATACTAGTTAGTTTTAGTTGCGATGCAAGATCCGAAGTGGCTGATCTTTGCTTTTGGAGCTACATATTTGTATATGATCTTTGAATCATTGAGATGCATTAACAGTTACTTATTTCTGTTCGCTCAGTGTTTACAAGTTACTGATCGATCACTAGCTAGCCTACAAATGCACACCTGGCAGTTTTATTTGCGACGCAAGATGCGAAGTGGTAGTTTTTTGAATAAAAATGCCTACCTCTGAAGAAACTGACAAGCTACACTATCGATCCTACACGGATAAAAATGCCTACCTCTGAAGAAACTGACAAGCTACACTATCGATCCTACACGGATAAATAGCATATCACGCACGTACTACCTCCTTTCCGGTTTGCAGGGCTCAATTCAAGAAACGACCTACTCGATCCTACACGAATAAATAGCAGATCACGCACGTACTAGTACCTCCTTTCCGGTTTGCAGGGCTTAATTCAAACCTCTCACCAACCAAGGTACTCCCTCCGTCCGGGTTTATTAGTCCCGTGAGCAAAGCAGCAAGACCAAGGCATGGCAATAATTAACGACATGCAGAAGTTTAAGCCTAATTAATTCCAGCGATTTAAGTGGTTGCATGCGTGCCCTCGGCTGCGACTCATTGCATGCTGCTTCGCGTACTGCCTGCAAGCGATTCTGAGTGCCTGCATGCAGCTGGCCGTAATTAAGGCAGCTAACTGATGCGAAAAAAGATACGCTTTAATTGTTGCGGGCTTTTTAAATCCGTGAAATCATTATTGACAAGGAGGGAGATGATTCGAGTGCACTCGTTTGACCGCCATGCCGGCGTGCGACCCAGACGGGACGGGATGGCACAGTCATAATTTCAGTTTCCCTTGTTCCACGGCAAGCTGGTGCGCTAAGCCATTATGCATTGAATTCCGATGACCGTCGCGCTACCTTCCCCCTATAAGTACTATTTTCCGGCATTCTCCAGTGCCACCGTGACCCAACTCGCCATATCCTCATAAGCCCCCACCAGCTCGATGTCGCTCGCCACATCCGCCATGCCCCCGCCCGTCCGCGGTAGGCGACGCCGGAGGCGGTCACCGCCGGAACTAGTGTTCGGTTTTTCACTGGAAGGCAGACGGAGGGAGGAGGCATTCTATCTGTCTTTAGATGGCAATGCGCAGATCGAGGAGTTGTTGGAGCGCGACCCCATGGCGGAGGAGCAGGAGTTGTTGGAGCGCGACTGCCTGGCAGAGGAGCAGCGTAACGCCGATTTGCACCGCCAACGGGACATGGAGCAGCAGCGCACCGATGCTCTGAGTCGCGAGCAGAGCGCCCGCAACTAGGCCGATTACGTGGAGGCCGGCGCCCAACAAATAGCCCTGGAGGCTGTTGGTCACGCACGCGTTCGTGACGCTGATTTTTACTACCAGCTCGTCAAATGGGTTTCCCGCTTGGAAGCCGAAGCTTCGATGGACCACGCCGGCATGGAAAGGGCCAACGCGCGCGAGCAACACACCCTATCGCACCTCTGGCAAGTCCGAGGCGAGGCGCAGGACGCCGGTGCCGGCGTTTAGGGTGTACCGCCGGCATCGTCTAGTTAGCTAAGAGTAAGTTAGTACTTGTCTAGTGGGAGTAGATAGGTAACTTGGCTATGATGCTTGTCAACATGGAAGTTCAGTACTCTATATGTGGATCAGACCTGTTACTTTGCTCTGAATGTTGAACTTTTCGTTTGAACGTATGGAATGGGCTGTTATTTTTTAAATGGGTTGTATTTGTCCTCCACGGGTTTAGAGGCTGACTTGTGGGCCTAGCAAGTTGGCGCGTACACAATCAGGAGATGATTGTACGTGGAGAGGATGACAGCAGGGACCCGCCAAGGTCATGGCAGCACGCAAGCAAGTGCCTCCTTATTTCAAGCCAATAAAAAATGGCTCCTCCTAGTGGATTTCTGACATCTGGGTCCCATGCCATTGTCAACGTAGTCAGTAAACGAGAGAATTGCACAACGAGCGGCTGGCACCAGGGACCCAGCAGCTCGCCCAGTTATTTTTGTTTTGGGTTAATTTGATAAATGCCTCTGAGAAATGCCACTGCAATTTCCAAACTTTGAAAAATGCCATTTCATGCCATTTCTAGTGGCATTTTTTGAAGTCTGGAGTGGCGTTTTTCAAAGTTTGCAAACTACAGTGGCGTTTTTCAAAGTTTGCAAAAATTGCAGTGGCATTTTTCAAAGTTTGGAAATTGTAGTGGCATTTTTATGAATCACCATAATTGGAGTGGTATTTATCTAATATGTTTTTGAGATGGAAGCAGGGTGTCAACTGGGCTGTGCGGGACACTCTGGCCTGTCTAGACAGCCTTTTCTTTTATGTTTACCACAAACCAGCCCAGTAGTTTTTTTTCTTTTTGAAAATGGCTAGCCCAGTTTTTTTGTGATTTGTCATGTAAGTCACTTTATCAGGCCTGTTGGGCTAGACGAGGAGAGCTTCATTCGGCTGGCCGAGAAAATGGCCTATCAGTAATGAGAAATGGGTTGTACATTTTTAAAATACATCAAACCGGTAATTAGTTTCAAATATCTTTTTTCCATTTTGAGATTTTAAATTGCATTGATTGTTATGCGTGGACAATTTATTGGATTTTATATTGATATACATTTATTTTTAAAATCAGTCTGAATGTGACTCGAAATTTCGGGATTAAAAACAGTTCAGACCGCACCGACATATGCAAAATTTCGTATAATTTTTTAACCGTGGCCACAATATGGGCTGTAATGCTAACAAAAAGAATATGGGCTCCAAAAAAACCAGTAAGAATTAGCAAATGGGATGTAAACTATTTGAAATAATGGCAGATGGGATGTATGCTGTTTTCCACAGATTTGAGGCTTTCCACAGATGGCCTGTATACTGTTGGATATCCATCCAACGGCCGTCGTGCTTCTTCAATCTCTGCTCTTCCTGCTCCAGCCGCTGAAACAAGCGCCGGCGGGACTGCCTGCTCCCTCCTCCCCGCGGCCGACTGTGCTGCCGCGTAGGACTCACCTCCCCACCATACTCCCATCGCTGGCCTAGCTATCCCTCTACTCACCCTCAGTCCCACACATGCTGTTATTCTCCGTCGACGGCAGACGAACTAGTAAACCCTCGTACTCCTCTGTGTGGGAAATAACTGTCGAGTATTCCCTAGCTCCATGTCGTTCCCTTCCTAGGCCTCGCCGTCGTCCACTGCCCTGGTGCTCTCGGCGCGGCCTGGTTAACATGGTCAATGAATGACATCCATCGGTAGTGGACTGTACGTGGAGAGGCCGACAGCTGGGTCCACGGCCGCACGCAAGGAAATGCCTCCTTATTACGCGCAAAATAATGATTCTTCCACCTGACATCTAGGACCCACCGAAAGGGCCTCTGTATTTCGCGAAAAAAACGTTACCGCCGCTGACAGCTCGGACCCACCAGCTATATCTTCGCACGCAAGAAAGTGCCTCCTTATTACGCCCAAAAAAAAGAATACCCCCTGCTAGCTGGGACCTAGTATAGTGGGCCTACTAAGTTGACGGGGACGAAGGGATTTGTCAACTTAGTCAATATGCACGATTCTAGCTCGACTGACCGTACGATGTCCATCCAACGGCCGTAGTGCTTCTTCAACCTCTGGTCTTCTTGCTCCAGCCGCCCAAAGCAGCACCGGTCGTGCCGCCTGCTCCTGCCTCCCATGGCCGGCTGTGCTGCCGCGGAGGCCTCACCTTCCCCATACTACTCCCACCGCTGGCCAGGCCATCCCTCCACTCCACTCACCCACACCCCCTGTTATTCTGCGGCGACGGCAGCGCAGCCGAACCAGTGAACCCTCGTACTCCTCTCCGCGTGGGCATCCACTGCCATGTCTTCCCCGGCTCCGCGTCGTACCCTTCCTAGGCCTCGCCATCATCCACCGCCGTGGTGCTCTCGGCGCGGCGTGGTCAATGTGGTCAACGACCGAATTCCATCGGAAGAATACTGTACATGGAGAGGCTGATAGCTGGGTCCACGGCAGCAGCAAGGAAGTGCCTCCTTATTATGCGGAAAATAATTATTCGTCCACTTGACAGCAGGGACCCACCGGACGGGCCACCAGTATTTCGTGAAAAAAACATTTGCCCCTGACTGCTGGGACCTACCCGACGGGCCACCGTATTTCGCGAAAAAACATTCCCCCTGCTGTCAGCTCGGACCCACCAGAAGTGCCTCCTTATTACGCACAAAAAAATGAATACCCCCCCAGCTAGCTGGGACCCACCTTGGTGGGAGGCTGACTTGTGGGCCTAGTAAGTTGACGGGGACGGAGGGCTTTGTCAACTTAGTCAATATAAACGATTCTAGCTCCAGTGACCGTACGATGTCCATCCAACGGTCGTAGTGCTTCTTCAACCTCTGGTCTTCTTGCTCCAGCCGCCCAAAGCAGCGCCGGTCGTGCCGCATGCTCCTACCTCCCGTGGCCGGATGTGCTGCCGCGGAGGCCTCACCGCTCCCTACTATTCCCATCGCTGGCCAGGCCCTGCGGCGACGGCAGCCTCACACCGCAGCCGAACCAGTGAACCCTCGTACTCCTCTCGGCGCGGGCTTCCACTGCCGCCTCTTCCCCGGCTCCCCGTCGTCCCCTTCCTAGCCCTCGCCGTCGTCCACCACCCTGGTGCTCTCGGCGCGGCGTGGTTAACGTGGTCAAGGAACGTGGACTGTACAATGGAGAGGCTGACAGCTGGGTCCACGGCCGCAGCAAGGAAGTGCCTCCTTATTACGCGCAAAATAATTATTCCTCCACGTGACAGCGGGGACCCACCGGACGGGCCACCATATTTCGCAAAAAAAACGTTTCCCCCCTGACTGCTGGGACCCACCAGCTACACCTTCGCACGCAAGGAAGTGCGTCCGGGCAAAAAAAAGATTCGCCCCCCTGACTGCTGGGACCCACCAGCAACATCTTTGCACACAAGGAAGTGCGTCTGGGCAAAAAAAAATGATTCGCCCCCCTGACTGCTGGGACCCACCAGCTACATCTTTGCACGCAAAGGAAGTGCGTCCGGGCAAAAAAAAATGATTCGCCCCTCTGACTGCTGGGACCCACCAGCTACATTTTCGCACACAAGGAACTGCCTGACAGTCGGGACCCACCTGGTCGAAGCGTACGTAGCATTGTCATTTTGGTCGCAAACGTGTACGTACATAGGTCGTTGTAGAGGCGCGTATGTGTCGTAGTAGAGGCGCACACGTAGCATGTACACGTACGTACAGCAGCCAGGGTGCAAGAAAGAAAATACAGCCACGTATGTGTACATACGGGCGGGGTCTCGAACGCCTAGTCGCGCATACGTACGGCGAGGGCTCGTGTTCATGGGGAGGCAACAGAATGCATCGTGTTCATGGGAGGCAACGGAATGCACCGTGTTCATGGGGAGGCAACGGAATGCGTCGTGTTCATGGGGAGGCAATGGAATGCGTCGTGTTCATGGGGAGGCAACGGAATGCGTCGTGTTCATCGGGAGGCAACGGAAGCATGGGAGCCAACCAGCTTGGACGGAACAGGCGATGGAAACGAGGCCTGGCGTACTGCAGAACGGAGGAAACGGACCTCCTACGGTCGAAACGGGGGTCCTGTTGATCGGGAGGGGTGTGGCGTACCGCAAAACGGACGAAACGGACTTGTGTTGGAGCGCTACGGTCGAAACGGGGGTCCTGTTGATCGGGAGGAGTGTGGCGTACCGCAAAACGGACGAAACGGACTTGTGTTGGAGCGCTACGGTCGAAACGGCGGTCCTGTTGATCGGGAGGGGTGTGGCGTGCCGCAAAACGGACGAAA